>NC_087251.1:23880833-24491666 GCF_037042905.1 Lytechinus pictus
TCAATATTGGAAGCAGCTGGTGCCACGAGGTAAAGACACAGTTTCATGAGATTGTGAGGGAGATGGCAAAGGGTTGATTTGATTTATTTACCAGGTCTACTCTAGATGTGGACATGTTAGAGAGTATCAGGGTCAATATGGCACCGATAGTAATACATGTATAGCTGAAGATAACATATTATTAGAGTAGCCTTTTTTCAATGCAATATCTATTGTTGTTTTGTTTGCAATGAGTGATTATTTATCTAAATAGGGTTGTTATCAAACAGCAACATACATGTAAATGATCAGTCAAAATAAGTGGCTTAAAAGTTACAGCAATCTTCTTAGAAAGATAAATGACTTCTATCTCATTTTATGAAATCTTCCAAAGGACATATCCTTTTCAAATCCTGTTTAGGATATTCTGTAGCACTGAAATATCCTGTAAACCTAATGTAGATTGTTCTTGCCTTCCTGAATCATACAAACTTATATTGAAGAGGGGATCTTTATCACAACAGAATTACAACCCTTTAAAAAATCATAACAGTACCATACTCTTACTCTTACTATCTACACTTAAATCCAACATCCATTTTAATGCTGACATACAAAATACATGTATGATAAACAATTGATATCGCCTCAGTATTCAAATGACTTGCCTAAAAAAAAGGCTATAAACTTGGCATATCATGAACTCTTTATGTACATGTATTTTGTCTTTAAAATATATTATGTTTATTATCGCAGTAAAAATGGGAATACTTGCTACATGTATAACATTCCTAACTCTTTATATACAGATGTTTTGTCTAGTCTTTTATGTTCCTAATGCACATCTTTCTTGATGGACATGAAAAATGTTAACAACTTTACATCAGCATTTAATGGAATTAATTTCTCATTATTACTACCACACTAAATTATGATCGTGCAGTTGCCAAGTTGCCCCCCTTGCCATAAACATGTAAAAGATTGATTGCATTAGTGTTGGCATAGAAACATAGTTTGATTACTCCCACTTTGACTCTGTTGGTATGGTGACCTGGAATAACTGCAAATTTGCAAAGGAAAAAAGCAAGGGATCATTTGCACACCTCTCAGTTTCATCTAGACTGTCAACATCTCCAAGGTCCTCATGACTTTCTTGAGAACATGTAATTCAATTTACAATTAGATTTTTTTTAATGAATGTGTACACTTGTTTTGTGTACATAAGGTGATTATCAACAAAATTGTTGCACGCACTGTACTTCTACATTTACATGTATGTAACACACCTCTTTAATACTACCAAACTCTTAGTATACTTTGCTGGTCCAAGTACTTCTTAAATCATCATTAAAAAAAAGCTTGAAAATATGATCAGACATTTTTTTTCTACATGGAGTCTGAGGTCATTTCAAAACATACATGTACCTTTAAACATGCTTTGTAATTGTATGGATCATGCAAATAGATATTGCAAATTAAGATCTGATCACAACAAGTGGTTTCTTTTGCTGTCCTGAGTATTTTGATAAATTTTGTTTAATCTGCTCGGTGAAAATAGCCAAGCAAAATCAAAAACAAAAAGAAACAGGTAATCAATAACTTCTTGTTGCTTCAACCTGCTTTGACTCCATTATGTCTATCACTTCCAGCTTGCAAATCAAATACATGTAGTAGAAGCAACAGGAATATTTTCCTCATCCTCATGTTTCTAGAACCAGGAGGAGAAATTCAAGAGGATGAAAACACGGAAAGAGAAGGGCCTCATCATCAGCTCCATCTCGTTGAAGTTTTATTTCCATCTCTGGTCGGCCGCATGCCACGGGGCATGCGCATTGGCAGGTGGGCTTACGTTACTCTGACGCAACCGCCTCCCCTCTACTCCACACATCTCGACTAGGAGCATCATCACTGGTGAGATGCGTGTCCTGAGAGAAGCAAGCCGTACCATGACTCATAGAAATGAGGCACAGAGTAGGGGGAATCAAACATCACCGTCAGGGTTTCTTGTTGATTTTAGATGCGACATACATGTACATGTACATGAAAAATCATTTGCTGAATCATGTTATTCGCACATTCAATTTACTACAATCATTAAGATTTATTACTGTTCATCCATTCTTCTGTTTTAAACATGTATTCTTATTTATTACCAAGAGTGAAAAGCAGAAACTATCAATAAATATTGAATTGTAAACTCTAAATGAGTGCAAACTATACATTTACATGTACATGAACAACATGACCATACTGCCTATTAAGTTTTGCCACTATTCCAATTAAATGAAGAGTCAAAATTTAGATGGTAGCCATTAAAACTGACTTTTTAATACCCACACTTATACAACATGACAGCATGTATAAATAAACCCCCAAATACTGCAGAAAGAATGCTATGGCAAGACCAGAAACTGAAGAGAAAAAAAATCAGGCATACATAATTCATCAATCCCATGACCTGCCTATCATTAATATCTTCAGAGCCTCCACTGATGAATACATTATAATGAATCCTAATATGTCGCCATGGATACAATAATCACCCCGTGGAATAGATCTGTGTGCCGGGTAACCACCAGAACTCAGAGTAAAAAAATTCTTTATTTGGCCTTAGCACAGAAAGTTAGATTTTTGCTTCAGTTGGCTGGGGAAAAAAATCACATAACACTATCCAAGCAGCCCCCCCCCCCAAAAAAAAAAAAATAATAATAATAATAAAAAATAAATGAATGAAAACATTATACTGACATACAGTCAATTTGCCATCAATGTGTATGGTTATTTTGTAAATGAGTGATTTGATGTTTTCTTAATAAATCATTCAAAATATTATAGTAGACCTGTGTCGGTCTACATCATATTATGGGGGTATAGGCCTAATTATTCAGAATATATTAATTATTGTTGTGTTTTTAATGAAATGAAATTAAATCTAGATAAAATATTGTATCTACAGTACATGTAGTTTGTGCAGGCCCAAACAATCAATTTTTTTTGTTTATATTCCCCAAATGACTGGACTTTAACATGTGCTATGATCTACATGTAAAAGAATGGAAATATTTAAAGCTTTAATTATTCATTCACAGAGCCCCTTTATAATACTTCCTATTGATAAGGTAGTCAGGAAACTGATGTACCACTTCTCTACTCAGCCATGACATGGAATGCATAGAATGCTATGTGAATTTCACAGTGCATTCTTCAGGGTTGAAGAGGTGTGTTTACAATGTCTGTTTTACATGTACAGTACTGGAGATATTCAATAAGCTCCATGGACTTCTCTTAATCACAGATTAAACAAAATGGACAGTTAATAGGGGTTACAATCCCATCAGTTGATTCCAGTCGAGTAACAACAAGCAAACTTTTTCAAACTTTAATTTTTTTTTGTACAATACTAGAAATAGAGATTTAATTTAATAAATAGTTACTCTATAGAAACCAGCATAACTGGAGTTTCAACAAGCAGACCCATAGTAGGCCTACATTTACTGTATACAAGTAAGCTCTACTGCTCTCATGTAAGTTTCACTGTAAATCACATGCACTGTATTATCTAAAGGACAATGTACAAACAGTCTGCCAACATGCAGGTAGGCCTACATGTATTTGTCAATTATGCAATATTCATTCACGATCAACTGTGAAATATACTATGTTTCCACATTCAATTTCAGCAATGTATAGTCAATGCCTCAAAGAGAAAAATAAATCATTGAATACTGGAAGTCTTTAGCTGGGATTTCCTCCTTCTGTTTTCCTTTGACATGCATGTTTTTCCTGAACAGGGGAAAACTAGTGACACAGATTTACATGTATGTAGTTTAACTACAAACATCTGTGTCAGTACAGTAGAACGAATATTAAAGTATGCACTACAAATGGAACATGTATACTGTTGTGTTGATTTTTAATATTTTAATTAATTTTGATTAATTAATTGTATTAATTTTCTTTCAATTATTGTTATATACATGTAGGCCTTTTACATATTTGAAAATATTGTTTCAGTGGTGTTATAGCTACAGTGGACGGCAGTGGTCGGCCCAACTGGCAGAGAAGAAATAAACCTGTTTGCAAAATCACAAGATTTTTTTTTTTCACTACAATTGTTATATCAAAATGTTTGAAGACTGAAAATGTGAAAGATAAATAGTTTGAAACTCTCAAAGTACGTACAAAAATTACAAAATTTAATTTCTTTGGCAAAAAAATTAAGGTTCAAACTTTTCATATTTATTAGGCCAATCCAAAATGACACCAGTCACTCTGCTTTCATGTACAATGTACATTTGCACCTTTACAGACAAACAAAATGAAGTGGGTGGTTATTGGGCATCCACCCTGGTTAATTTTCTTATTACTCTCATATGATTTGTTCTTTCTCCACATAACACATCATTTTATGTGATTCTTAAAATATCAAATGTAAATATAAAATCCAGATCTTGATCTTCTTGGCCGAGAAGGAAATTCAGAGTTTACAAAGTTTATCTATAGAAGCAGAAGGAACATACTGTACGTGTATAAGGTCAAGAAGTACAGCAATAAATCTTGCTCAGGAGACAAAGCTAACAATCAATGCATGGACTCTGGAACCTGAAACTAATACAATAATGAAAATAAAGCTAATAAAATTAGAAACTGAGCAAATGTACTCATGCATCCCTTGGCTTTAATATTTTGTACTTCATGTGAGCACAGCAGAGCGGCATTCGGTCTACATGTAGATTCATTTCTTCTTAAAACAAAAAGATAATATTACAGTAAAGCCCCTATCAAAAGACCATTTCCACATTTATTCTGTAAGTTGCGCTGTGGCTATATCTTACCAATTCTAAAAAAAAAGAACTCTTACTACTATACATTTATTCTATCAATGAATCACCAAAGAACATTTGGCATCTTTTTTTTTTGTTTCCTTTTTTTTTTTGGGGGGGGGGGGTTATTTTTAAAAGCAAAGGTTGTATAATAGAAACTGCTTCAACTGTGTGAAAGCACACACTATTCTGACACTTGGTTCTTCAATAACCAAGTACACAACATACATGTAGGCCGGCAGCTACAAAGAGTTTTCAATCTGGAACTGGCTCTACCTCTCAAGCTGCAAGTGGAGAAGGTGGTCAGAGTAGGTGTCTGGATGTATGTATACATGTATTAGAAATTCATGGTTTACTGTCACAGCTTTTATTGAATATGGATATTGATTATTGTGTGAAAGGACTGAATACCCCTGTGGTAGGTTCAGTGCCTCTTGGCTATTATCTCAGTCGCCACAATACTGGAGCATGTTGGCACCATATGACACTGTTTATTGGGGTCGCTCCAAATCAATAGGAATATATCTTCTGATTTGATTATACGCTCTTCAAAGCATCCTCAACTTTGAGATCATCCGACACTTTATTAAATATAATTCTAAGCTCAAGAAAGTAGCACAGCAGAAGGGTATAAGATTTACTTTTTTCAGTTTCAACAATATCTAATAACTATTTCTGTTGAGGTTAAGCTAGGTCATCCACGGTTTGATAAACATCACTGGCAAGTGAACTTGCATGTTTTTTATGATTTCCTAGTTTTACAGGCACCAATCTTCATCTTGCATTTGACTTTGTTTTTCAAATCACTAGCATAATGCATGTTCTAATAATAATACCTTTTAGAAATATACCAGTATATCGATCATTCCTGGTTCCAGGAGATTGATTCCACAATGTAGGAATCGGTTCTAGAAACAACTGCCTTACCAAAGGCAACTGCGCAGACTTTATTCCAAACCTCAAAGTTACATGCTAGTACAGCACTACTGAGGTCACTGCACTTAACTCCTCATTTTCAAACTTTAAATGCAATAGAGATCTCCTTTTTAAAGTGCCAATGAAATGTTTATGAAGACTCACCTTAGCCTCACCCAAACCAAGCTCAAGACTCTCAAGGGACTTCTCGATGATATCAGTCTTTTCCTCCACCAGGTTGGAATCACCTGGTTGGTCTTTCTTGAGCATCTTGAGGCTCTGGTAGAGGCTGTTAAGGATGTCATTATGTTCATTCTTGAGCTGTTCCAGACCCTTGATCACCTCCCTGGTGCCTGTGATGATCTGCTCCTGGGACAGGTTCTGCTGACCTCCGCTGCTGTTGTTGGGAGTGGAAGGCTTCGACCCAGACATTGCGGTGATGCTGATGGCGAGACTTGATCAAGAAGGAGCCAGGGGATGGGAGGTGACGGGGGTAAAGCCCCAACTGGTCCGTTTGGTACTACTCCTCTTGTGTCAGAGATTGGTAGTTATAGCCACTTTGAAGATACAAATGAACAGTCTAATGCTAAACAAACAGGCACTAGTGATTTTCTGTAGATTGGAAAGTAAGTTTGAAAAAAAGACAAGAATAAAACATAATGTTGGCAAACATACAATAAATGTTCTATACTGAAAATTAGTCATGAAAATTACATTAAGTCTTCAACACAAAGAAGGGTAGTTAACATTATCTGACAAACATTCCAGATTAGTGTGGCTGACAAAGAGCATAATATCAATTTTGATTGATACTGGTACATTTGATGTTTTGCATTGAATGAGAGATAACAACAATATACATTTGTTTAATGCATTTGACATGTAAAACTAGAATTGCCACACTCTCTACAGTGTAGTTCAAAAATTGTTATATAGCTTGGGAAATTTTTAAGTCAAAGTGGCATCTCTTTCTCCATTTGGATATAAACTGCAAGTAAATAAAATTAGAAAGAACCCCTATCAGTCAATAGCAGACAAAGGTCAGTACTGAACCAGAGATGCAAAGTTCAAAGACCATCAATGTATGAGATTTTAGGCAGGGAGCCATGACTGGAAGTAAGATCACCAGTCGTTGAGTACAATGTGTATGGGGATATGCTGTGATGTAGATATGAGGGAAAAGATTTTGATGGATGAGCAACAACCCTTGATGAGGGAGTCTTCCTATAACAAATACACAATTCTTAATAATATGATAATAATAATAAAAACAACAATAATAATTATGATAAATTGGACTTGTATCATGCCATATCCATTCTGTACAATGCTCAAGAGGCTTAATGTAGTTGGTATAGATCTGCCAACTAAAAATATTTCTAGTTCTCTACGTATCTGGTTTGGAGAACGGCAGTATAAGAGGCAGACTTTGGGAAAGAGCAGCATCAAAACACATCCCTTTTAACAAAATGATTGCTTGATTTGAAGTAATTTGTTTACAAATGTTAAATTTTTTATTTTTTATTTATTGACTGCACTTTTGCAGCCAGCAGGTGATCAAAAAGACAGCATATACCTACACTGTACACTACTACACATGAACCCTCCATGTTGGATTTATTTAGTGTGTTAATACAGACTCCCGGGATACCTCAACAACCTGTCAAACACAGCCATCAAACAATGAACAAATACAGCATATGGCAGAGCGTGGTCAAAGATTAGTGCAATCAACATGCTCCATGATGATCCATTATCTTATTAGAGATTTAATCTATTTTAGCTTGGTACAAGGTCAGACAAGTGCATGCAGATCCCTGTAATACACAAGCCAATATAGAGCATATAGGCCTAATGGCAAACCCATGTACCAAAATCCATACGAGAAAGGATATCTCATGCAGTTAACTCGTACGGATGGGCACAAAAAGAATTTGCCATTACAGTACATGTAAATACATTGTTTAAAACTGAACTTGTAGTTGTAGTATCATCTTTTCAAATTTCTTAGACATCCTTAAAATGCATGTGTACAGGGATGCACTTAAAATTGATTTAAAAAATAAAACAGTTACGTTCAATGGAGCCTATAAAAGGCAGATATTTTTTTAAGCAGTACTGTCTGAAAAATGGCATCCCACTTTACAGCAAAAAGGCAAAAAAGAAAAGAAATGGGGGGGGGGGTCATGAAATGCAAACTTTATCACATTTCTCCAACAGTAAAACCATATCCCAAAGAAAGACACAATTTACAATTTAAATTTCAGGAACCTAGCAACATAATCTTAAAAGGTTTCCTGTCATCTTATGAGGATTCCACTTCCCAGGAGAGCAACCAATGAAATACATGTACATCGATCAAAGATTTGATACAAGAATTTCTTTTTAGTCCTACATACATGGCTAATAATGTTCCATTCCCAAAATGCCAATAGTACGTAAATCCTACTACAAGTTTATTCTTCTAGGTCTAAACTTATGGATGCAGAATACTTGGGATTTCCTGCAATCCAAGAAATATCATAATCACATCTTCATGTATAGTAAGACAATTGTACATGTACATCATGTATGCAATCCATGTATACCTCTTGTCATATTCAACACAGAAATTATTTTTTGTTTTAGCCTTAAAAATCACAAAAGGAACATTATCATCATTATTTGCAATTGTTGCTAATTCATGTTGGTATGATCTGTTTTCAAATAGCAAATAGGCTTCAGAAAATTTATTTTAATCATTAGAGAAAAAAATTGTAAAAAGCATAACATTGAAAATTTCATCAAAATCGGATAAAAAATAAAGTCATGACATTTCTAAGTTTTGTTTATTTTGCACACAAGTTTTATGCACAACTCGGTGACATGTATGAAAATAATAGTCGATTATCACAATTTCTTGTTTTTTATTGCTTGAATTAAAAAAAATATTTCAATTTTTACAGATTTATCATTAATGACCAACTTGACTGAACCATAAAATGCTAAAACAATGGTAGCCCCACCCATTCAGGGAGGAATTAACTAGGCCCGTTTCGAGTACACGCCCGGTCAAGTCAGTGCACGTGTACTAAATTCCATGGCCGTGTACACGGTAGCATCTGTATAAAACTTGCGTGGGAGTTGTAAACAAGTGAACAATTATTTAATTGAACACAATTCTATTACCATGCTCACAGCCTCACATTAATTCTAAGATCTCAGACGCTGCACAAGTTTTAATCACTAAAATTCCACTTTTATACCTGTACCCACCCTTGAAGTTCTGTAAGACTGTATTTTCGCAAGAAGCCACGGCGCTCACATTTTTTAATGAATGAAATCTGTCTTAGGCCGGCCTGGAGCGTTCACTAAGTTTACATACAATGCAGTGACGATATGATTGATAAAACTATCTATGAGCTTTTTGCCGCGCCTTAATAACTACTACTGATTTCTATTGCCCAAAAATGAAACCATGTGTAATTATGATGCCTATTCGCCATTAATTTGAACTTTATTTTGATACTTATTCGAGTCTCACTCGTCTGTTCGTGCTGAGATAATTTATGCACAATGAATTCATGAATGGAATTTATCGTCATTGATCGCGCATGTGCATTGTGCTTTAATCAAACCAGGTCGAAATTGGTCCGAAAGGAAAATCATGACGCGATCAACGTAAAATAAATCTTGCTTTCATTAACAATATTTCTTATTATGACCATAGAACATCATTTAATCGTAATATTTTAGCAATAATTTGCAAATGATAATCATTAATTTTAATTTAGAGCTTGATGTTATTCAATTCAATTCAATTAGTATTTCGTTTCCATTTTTAATGACGGACATCACGAATTCCGTAACGAGTGATGGGTGCACTTGTCTAAAAAAAATTATATCATGTCAGGATTGATTTTCAAACATCGTCGTTGCAGAAACCTTTTTCACGATCGTAATATCACCATAAAATACAATTTTACATGACAAAGCAGAGAAAATTTTGTTTGATATTTTTTTCCATCAATTTGAAGCTTGTTTGTGCCCAACTCCGTATTAGAATTCATGAATGGAAAAATTATGTCATCAATCGCGCATGCGCAATGTGCTTCTTTATCTCGGATACGTCTGGAGTACTTCCATATTCCAACATAACATAACTTTGCTGACATTACCAATATTTTTAGTATGGCCATAGAATTTTATTAAATCGTAATAATTTAACAATAATTCACATACACTAATCATTCATATAAATTTAGAGCTCAATTTGAGACATTCGTATTTATTTCGGTCGAGTCAGTGCTCTGCAATTATCCTGAATCCCACTTGATTCTACCTTCCATATTATTTTATTTCAAACGTGTTGTCATCTGCAAATATCATTGTTTTAGATATTTTGGGAAGAATTCTGCTTGGATATCTTTTTTTAGTTGTTGTTTTGTGATCATAGAAAATACAGACAATCTTTATTGCTCTGCATCCGGCCGTTTGTGCAATGCTTAACCCGGCCCTCAGCGCATTTCAGCGCAGTCATGACGGAGTAAAAAAAAAATTGACTTGATTTTCTCGCCTTCAAATTTCGATGCATCGACGTTCAATCAAATTAAAGCTGTATACAAAATAATCGATATGGCTTAGGCCTAACGCAAGTTATAATGTTATGTAACATAACTGGCTCTCGGTGTTTACTGTACACGACCGAAAAACAGGCCGTGTACACGTGCATCAAAAATGGACTTTCAAAACGGGCCTAGAATTAACCTACATGTATGTTTCACAGGACAATGAGTAAACGAGAATATTTCATATATTATAATGAAATACATATATGCATAATAGTGAGTAGGTACGTCATCAATCCGATGAGAGCCACATGGGGTTTAATTCCTAGGCTTACGACCTTACGTATACAAGATTCCTGTACCGGCTGCACAGAAACGTTGGTAGCTCTAACAGAGTATTAAAAGAAGGCCCAGCGAAATCTTTTGGACTGTGATGTTAAACATTGATCAACGATGTAAATAAGGCATTGTTGTGACATCAGGCATCGCTGCGACATTACTGATTGTAACAGGGGCTCTGTTAGAGCATTGCTATCGCTTACAATGTTTCTGTGCAGCCAGCACTGGTTACTTGATTTAACAGAATAGAAATAAAAATAGAAATGCAATATCAGTCTATGGCATAGTTGTTTTACATAGCTACCGGTACATCAGATATCAGCAATACCAAAATAAAATGACTTTTTTGCGTTTTAACAAGTTTACAGGAGTCATCTCCCAACTGTTTTTGCGAAGGATGACACCAATCTTTCATGATTCGTCTTCATCAGAAAAACGTGAGCAATGTGAGTAATGAAGAAGAAGGAACCTCATCCAAGGCTTAAGAAGACTGAAAGGGGGTAATTCAATGATTATGGAAACACTGCATTCAGTCACTGCAAACAAGTATATTAATTTCTTGCATTATTCATTCTATCAATCAAATCTTGCAGTATTTCCCTGATGGCTCTGGAAAACCCAGCCAGTAATACAACACTTAAAGGAAACCAAAATACAAGGAGAGAACCCATCTTTTCAGAAAGAATAAAATGAGAGGAGCAATCTAAAACTTGTTTCATCAAAATTGGTTGAATAGAATAAGCAAGTTATGGACGTTTAAAATGTCTTGTAATTTCTATGGGGATCCTCAAATTAGCAAACATGCTCCAAATGCCTGATTTTGTGGACAACTCTCCATTTGTTTTGTACACAAATTTTCAAATTTTCCCCTTTATTACATACATGTATCTCACATTATCTCCTGACCTGAGGTGTGAATTATATTTACCCATGACATAGGTGACGCTCAGAAGGCAAGATGCAATGTGAAAGATAATGGGGAAAATATGAAAATTTGTGTACAAAACAAATAGTGTTGTCCACAAAATCTGTGATTCTGAAGCATAGTGGCCAATTTGAGGATCCCCATAGAAAGTACAACAAGATTTTTTTAACGTTCATAATTTGCTTATTTCACACCCGATTTTAATGAAACTTGTTTTAAATTATTCCTCTCATTTTACTCTTTCCAATAAGATTGCTTCTCTTCTTGGGTTTTGGTATCCTTTAACTCATAAAAGCAGCCTGAAAGGGTTGCTGTCCCAATGATAGAAAGGGTTAAGATGAACTATGCATTGTGCTACCTGTAATTCATCAGAGTGGAATCATTTACAATTTATTGAAATTTTCAATTTCTTACATTTGGCATTTCCGCAGGTGAATGGATGTATAAAGCAGAAAGTGTTACAATCACAATGATTAATACACAACTAGTTTGTACTTGTTAATCATCAAAGCAAAGAGTAATTTTGTTACAAAGATTTAAAAAATATCCTTATTTTCATACAAATCTCATAATTTTTCTGTCATGTTGATTGTTCTTTCTTCTTTTAAATGACTTTCTTGTGAAAAAGATTACAGGATATCATCTATCATCAACTCAGCTTCTCAAATAACATTCCCGTTTCAGAAAGTGTAAATTTGTAACAAATTTATATGAATCTTTTAGCATACAAAATGAACATGCAGTTCAAAGTATTAATTCACAAAATTGAGCAACTGCTTTCATAATTATTCAGCAGAAGCTTCAGGTTTGCATAATTATAGATTTCACAAAAAAAAATATGACTGTGCTTGTATTTCTCATGGAACACTGCTTTCAGAGCATGTTACACTACTTACCATTTATTGATACTCCAGTTGTATAAGTCCATTTTACATGTATTTCCAATTACTTGAGTTCCATTTGGTTTTCTCTTTTTATGACATCATTACAAAATATTATAATACTAATAGGTTGACCAAACAAGCCATAGTGCACTCCTCACGAGATATGTGTAGCTGTCACATTCTGAAGGCTTTCTTGAATTAGAATAATTGCAACATATCCATGTTCACCCATGAGCTCAGGGATGCTAAACATCCCAACTTCTGCACGATGATGAGAATAAGTGATGCCTTCCCACCCACCATCTATGCTCCTACTATGACTCGGTGCCAGGAACGGCGCTCACCCTCTCTCTTGCTCTCACAACGTGTGTGCATTAATTGTGTGTGCATGAATTAGATGTATGTGTGGGGATATGATTCTTTGCTGCTGCGTTGGAGCGTTGGTGTTGTGTGTATTCTACCAGTGTGTCTGTGAGCGACAGTGTGTGTGTGTGGGGAGCAATCCTGTCATGAAATCAACCTCTGCGTTTCGTTTCGCATGCTGAATCAGAGTGCCTCTTTGCCGATTCTGAATTTCCAATAACCTGCCTCTCTCTGTCTCTATCTCTGCTCCGAGAGAGAGATGAGAGATGCAAGGAGTAGCTAAGCAGCAGCCAACTTCCTCATCACTTCATGAATATGTAAAGATCTCTCTGGTAATGCTTCAGTTTTACAAGGATATTCGTAAGAAACCCATCAAAATCCCCCACATCATACCCCAGATCAATACAACCTGGAGAAAGAAATTTACAAGGACCGTACAGGCATCATTTTCCTTTAATATTTCCTAAAATATCCATTAATCCTTCTCGAGATTTGGACAGCTGTCATTTTCTTACACCCACCATCCCACAAACACAGATACACACACAAATAAAAAAAAATATGGTAAAATTAATGGGGTCTCCATTTCTACTTTATGCAGAATATAGACTTTGTAACGAATCCAGTAGCAAAGTACTGTACTTGGGGTTTTTTGCACCTTACAAGAGCCATTTTGGGCATTTGGTGGGTAAATTTCCCTATAGGCTCACATACTTTTTTTTGTGGGGGGATGCTATGAAAAATACAAGCCATTGTTAAAGATTAGGGTTTATTTAGTGTTGGACGTTAGATTTTATATTTGGCTTCACGTGCAGATTTTCCATACGTAGGAGCAATTGTCGCTGGAGCAAATGTCATGGAACCGTTTACGGTAGATATTTATTCATGCAAGCCAGAAATGTCTAAAACAATTAAGATATTATAAATAAAAGGTATTTTTATGTGTCATTCAAACCTATACATAACTTCCACTTTACCAAGTACAAGATATCTTGCAAATCAGTTTTGATAAATTTTGCTCTTCTCTCTGCATCTGTTTATTTTTTTGGGGGGGACAAAACTTTTTTGTTGCATTAACCTATTTGTACTACCACCGTCTTTCATTTTACTAAATACAAAGCTTTCAGTAAAATAAAATTATATAATTTATTTCTATTTCCATCCCTTTCCAATCCTGCCCACATTAATGGAATTGATTTCAGCCCCCACCGAAAGACACGATGCATTCTAAGGCGACATGACTCAAATATCAGCCATGCCTTCAGGCTGCGTCCTAAATTAAATTCAAGCTTTCTACTACTTACCCCTACAAAACACAATAAAGCATTCAGTCAGTTCAAAAGTGCATATAATGAATAGGATCTCTGGAGAAAATTCCAGCACTTTCTCTTTCATTACCAGTAATCCATTCATGTTCCTTCTTCTTTACTCAAATCTTTGTCCCTCACTTTCATCCAATCTTCTTCTTGCTATTACAAAGAGACTACAAAAGTATTTTGACATTTTATAAGAACATTACCAAGTTACCCCCCCCCCCCCTTCAGATGTCTTCCCCAATCGATATGGATAGCGCATCATTCTCCAATGGTGATAGATCTCATGTCTGAATGACATATTACTGATCACCATTGCTGGTTATAACTAGGCAGAGTTTAGATCACACATAATGCGCCATTATACAAATAGCGAATAGGCATGAGTGCGATGGTGCGAGATTTTGCTTGAGGAGAAAGAAAGATGCTCTATTCAACGAGGCGTTAGCCGAGTTGAATAGAGCGTCTCTTTCTTTCACCGAATGTGAAATCTCGCACCATTGCACGAATAAGAATATTTGCTATTTGTGTTGTACAACGCCTCGGAATCTAGCGAAAATATGAAAAAAAGAGTTTTCCCCTGCAGCAATCTATGAAAAGGGAGCAAAAATATTGAAAGCGAAAAGCAAAATCCCACAAGCGCACATGATCTTGGGCAGCATTGCGCATTTAGCCAGCAGGCTATACGCGCATTGCACCTTCATTTTTACTGAGCACAATGAATTAAATCGTATTGTGACGTCACCTCCTAAAGCCATGCAACGGTACATTTTGGACGGTACATTTTCGATGGTACGTTGTGTGTGCAACGGTATGAATGTTTGACATTCAGTCTCCCATTTGCTCGCGTACAACAAGCTAAGTAGGCGTTGTACAATATTTGAAACGTGATTTACAATATTGTACGTCACTATAGAAAGTGTGCATTGTGCAGTGTGAAGCATCACAATGGTGCCATGGCCAAGCGGTCTAAGACGCATAACTAAACATGGAAAGTCCGGGGTTCAATCTCCGGCCACGGCACCTAATACCATGAGCAAGGTATTTAATCGGCAATGCTCTTTTATCCTGCATTAAAATATGGATATGCTATCAGCATTCTTGGTAACTAGGAGTGCACTTGTTTAAAAAAAAAAATGTTACGTCACAATGTAACATATTTGGAACATATTTACGTTTTACCCACCGAAGCGCTGATAACGTCTGAGTGACATGCTACTGATAGGCACTTGCAATCTACAGCAAGTAGTGATGTGAACGTCACATTACTGATCACTACTGATGACTTAGTACTGTAAGTAGTTTGGTAGCGAAGTGTGAGAAGTGCAAATACTATCTTGAATACTGACAGGACATGCATGTAGGCATACATGTACATGTAGTAAAGAACATGCCCAATTTTTCTTCAGATCCACCTTCAAGAGAAAAGTACATAAATTTACCCAGGACCAAAAAAGGCTGACAATCATTCATTCCTGTTATCCCTTTTCCGATTTACCAAATTGAAGACCCTCCAATATCTGATCTATTATTAGGTAAGCAAATATCACCCTGAATGATTAGCAATTTAGCAAGCTATTGTATCGGATACAATAGATGGTACATGTATAATGAAGAGACATACAAACTGTGACTATTTTAAGATAAGTATCCCAAAAAGTCAAATCCAGATCTGCAACTTTTCTCTTCTCCACTCTCCAGACTGTATGCATATATATCAACATTGTCCTGGAGGTGCGTGGTATGTGTGTTTGTGATTGAAAGGGGGGTGTAAATAACTTTTAAAAACTTCAACGCACTGTATGTGTATGATAGGTTTAGGGTGTCAAAAATGCCTGGAACAAAGAGGACACATTTTAGGCATTGAAGACCATAAATAAATCAAAATTGGTGTTTATGGAATTTATCCATCATATTGCATACACTGTACATGTATATTGGAAAGTATTTTTGCATGGGATAAGTTTAAAACCATTAGGGTAAAATTAAAAAAAGAAAGCATTTATAGAATAAAGAATGACATGTTTAAACATTTGATAGGGGTTTTAAAGAAATGCCAGTTATTTTATCAGAGTAGATCCTCTAACATTCCAGTCTTTAAAAAAAGTGTTGTACCCATTAAATCTTTTTCATCTATCGACTCCAGATATGAAAATTTGTTGGGATCCCTATCAAATAATTTTCATGTAAAATTGCAAGGTACTACTTTCACAAAAAAAATTACTTACACCAGTTCCAGATCATACAAATTCATACCGGTATTCAAAGTAACGCACTAGTAAAAAAAAAAAAAACAGATACTTTGAGGACATCGCAACTTAATAAAGGGAGGGGGGGTAATGATGGATTGATAGTTTCTGGTCATGCATGTATGTTCAAGTACAGCAATATTCTAATCATGCCCCCCCCTTACATATTGTAATTTAATTCACATTCAAGTGTATATTTGCTATAATCACTGAATAGTCTTCACTGCTATGACCTCCAACTGCATTCCATTTCTATAAAGTATTGTGTAAACTGTGAACGTTAAGTGCCCTTGGTTCAATGAACAAATGGCACACTCCCACAATACCTATTGTTCACCAAGCATGCTACTCTACCATAGGGAATATGCTTGTATTTCTAAAAATACAATTACTCACATATGTATTCATAGTGAATTTCTTTATCATTTTGAGTGGTACAAATTGACTGAAGATAATATGTACAAAGGAATTGCATTATTACATGTATATGCTTAAATTTCAATAAATCAAATAATTGCAGTGACCAGAGAGCAATAATTTTAAAAGAAAGTCTTTAAAATTCATTTCAAATTATTTTTCTCAGTATAAAAACAACAATATAAATAGTACGAACATGAAATAAATCAGACATAGACATAAATAAAGTTTTATACTGAAAGGGTAGCAGCCAAAAAGAAATTAACCTCATGTAAGTGAACTATTACCATACCAATTACCAAACAGGCCTAAAAGTAGAATTAGTAAAGGCTCTGTCAAATCTTTCCGTGCAAGCCTTGTGCGTGATTTGTGGGTTACTATTTTTGCTACCATCAAGTCGCCCCCATTGACAGTATCTCACACGCAGTAGCCCGCAGAAGCACACGCAAGTCGGATTTGCACGCAGAAAAGTTTTCAACACATGCTCAAAAATTTGTTGTGGGTTAGTTGCGGGCAATCGCCCACAATGCAAGGCTTGCACGGAACGATGTGGCAGGGCCTTAAGATTTGACATGGTTTTTATAAGCTAACACTGTAATAGCATGTAACACGAGTATATGTACACTGAAAATCAGTGACAGAGATTTATAAGCAAATGTCATTATTGCTTGGAAAACAAGAATCACTAGTAATGAATACCAGTAGGGGAGACCGGGGTTAGTTGGAACATGGGGTAAGTTGAAACATTGTAATTTTCTTTAACGTCTTAAAATAAATTTTTGCAATACTGCCCGCAATTTATTGTCATTATCAACAGCCATCCACCATATTACAGACAACACATGTGCAACAAGCCTGGTGAAGTTAGAAAGGAATTTTTGTTTTTTGACCTTCTGAGTAATTTTTTTCTCTTTCAGAAATGTTTGATTATCTCAGAGAAGTTTATAGATCAAGTTGGCCAGTTTGGGGGTATAATAGACACTTGTACCAAGCTACAAAATGAGGTTATTAATATGCCATGGTGAAGTCCCTTTTTTGTGCTGTAAGGTTATAAACGTCAAACGGGCCTTCGGGGTTAGTTGGAACAAAATTGAAGGGGCTAGTTGGAACATGTTCCAACTTACCCCAAACATAATTATGAATAAAAACATTGGATATGAGAAAAAAATATATAAAGTATTTCACACTCTTCTGAACATATATTGTAAACCATGCTTGTTTTGTTTATCAGTTAGGTCTGAGTGTGCATTTAAGGCCTATTGTAGGCCCCTAATGCAATATTAACCCTTATCAAAATGGGAGGGGGGTCAATTTGAGCCCCCTCCTCACGAAATTTTGTCACTATGCCATTGCGCAATTTTTTTTTAGTACACTGCCCGCTGACTTTTTACTTTCAAGTCTTGCGCATCATTTGAGACCAAATTTGCGATGCCTGTGTGCACGGTTTCAAAAATATGCAACATTTTGTACGTGCATGTTCGGACCCAAAATTGTTCAAAAACGTGATTCCATGTACAAGGTCAATGCAAATTGTGTTTTTCAACCAAAAGTCATAAATGTATGATTATTTTTTACTTAAGTTGGTTCAAATAGATTTATTTTATGCTATTTATGAACGCAATTCGCAAAAAAGTCCCGACAAAGTTCATCGAAAAAACAAAGGCAAAAAAATACAAAAAAAAATAATACATAAGAAATTATATATTTTTTGCAATTTTTGGTGGATATTTGTTATAAAATGGGAAAATTTATACTCTCACCAAAAATTAGCATTCTACTAGCTTAATAAATACAGTTAAAGGCAAAAACATACAAAAAAATTAGGGCAAATTTCACATGCTTATTTGCATAACTAATTAATTAAAAAATATAAACAATTAATTTTTGTCTTATAAATTTGATGCAGAAGTACATGAAATTGCTGATAGTACACTATGCATGTAAAATCAAACGCACCCAAATATGCGGAATTCTACTACTTAGTCTGCTTGTGTGAGTGGCTGTATAATAGAAAACATAAAGTTCAACGAATCCACACTTTAATATTTGAACTTGAATAAAATAAAGCAAATAGGCTAAAACCATGTAATATTACAGTTTTAAGTAGTTTTAGTATAATTCTTAATTGACCATGCAGTGTTCCAACTTACCCCATACCATGTTCCAACTTACCCCGTATATGGGGTAAGTTGGAACGTTTGCGATGGTCTTGTTCAAGGTGGAATTTTTCAGTAACCATTTAAGAGTTAAAAATTTTATGGGGTACATTTGAAGCCCTTAGATATATGCTTCAAGCTGATATATTGATTGTTTCTCGAATAAAATTTATTTGGATTTTACAGCAATTTTTTTCAAAAATGTTCCAACTAACCCCGGTCTCCCCTATACATGTAATGTGGCATACATGTATTATGAATCAATGCAAAAATATTATGTAAATTGCCCTGAATACAGATAAAATATGCAAGGCATGTTGTAGGTCTTTTACACCAAGGAACGCTACAATACAGTACATGCCCATGTCTGTTTATTCACATTGAGCATTTTCAACATTTTCAGCCTGTCAACTTTACCTGCAGTAGTGCTACATGTACAAGTCAGGTTCCATGTTCGGGTTCCAATTAAGCTGTTGTTTTCAGTTCAGCCATTTCAATATTTTTCCCTAAAAATTTGGTCCATTTTTGGTTCACGATGTACATGCATTACCAAATAAACAAAATATTAATAAATATTTTTGAAATGACACAAAGTCACTGGAATAAATCAACAAATGTAAACATGTTAACTGCCGCAAGCTCTGTAATACATATTAATTTTGTTTCTGAAAGAACATGTAACAGGTATGGTTACACAAATTTTTGAAAGAAACTTTTATTTCATTTTTTGATCAAAAATTGTTCTTTTTATGAAGCCTGAGTTAAATCACTTTCAAAATACTGTCGATGTTTGATGCCATCGAGCACGGTCTGTAGACCTACATAAATGAAATTTGCTTATAAATCGGCATTGATCTTGTGTATAAAACATCTAGGGGAAATGATAGAGGTGTTGAGGGTAGGGTAGCAGGAGGATAATTTCAACTCCTATTTCCCAGAAATGTAAAAGATACATTTGATTTTTTTTTGCATTTAAAAAAAATATATATATTGTTGAAATTGCACAAGTTGTAAACTTCATATTGTCAATAGTGGATAGCTAATGCAGTGCCCACAACTGGAATCCTCTCAACCCCTATTGGCGACCTGCATACCTTCCAGCTTCCATCATGCAGCCTTATACCCCTGCCTCTTCTCAAATACATGTACAACTGTGTAAATAAAGGTCTCCCTAGAAGGGGGGGGGGGGTACAATAAAAATGGTGCCAGTAATTTCATAAATTTAGAATTAATTCAATTTCAACAGTTTGTTTTTCAAAAAAGTTCAAACAAAATTTTAAATGAATATCTGGATTACAAGGGATCAATTCTGGGAAAGAGGATGAATTCTTCAACTGTGCTACCCTCGTGCCCCCTTCTTCACTCCCTATATCATCACCAACATCATCATCGCCATCGATGGCAGATCCAGAAAGGGGTACATCCAGCCCATGCCCCCCATCCCCTTTGACAGACACAATGAATATTTTTTTAGGGGAACATGTAATGCATATCGAAGTGAAGAATTTTTTTTTTTTGCTTGTCATTTTTTCTTTTAACAAAATGACCTCAATTTGGTAGTGAAATTTTTTTTTCTTGCTTGTCAATATTTCCTTTACAAAAATATCCCTCCTTTTGGAGAATCCTGGATCCGCCCCTGATCATCGTCATCATCATTACCAAAATATACAAGGAAGGCAGAGCTTGCGCCCTGTCAAGATTTCCGGGGCTTGTTCCTTCTGGTCAATCTTGATCCTACATGCAGGCCTACATGTACTTGCACTTAGAATTTGCCCTGGGGCAATTCCATAAAATATGTCTGACCCCCTATATGTGGGACCTTAATGAAATTTTCTGTCCCTGATTTCTGGTTCTTTCAAGATAATCTGTAATGCTCTCAAATGACCATTACTTGGTCAGTTAATGAAGTGAAGTAAGACTTGAGAAAAATGGGGGTCGGATGTACAAAAAGGTTGATCATTTTTATGGAATTGCCCCCTGTAGACTACTATAACAACCACTATGGTGACAGTGGTTGTGTTGTGGCTTGCCCCTGTAATCCAAGCTATGTGGGGAAGTTACAAATTGATGCAGAGGTTCGAGCCCTGGTCACATCTGTCGGATGGGTGACATTAAAGGTCAGTCCCAGACGTAAATAATCATATCTGATTGATACAACTCTGACAAAACTCAAATACACACACACACATATCCTTCCCAATTCTGTTGGGCACCCGTCTCCATGTACGTAAGTCAGCATTTCACAAAATCGCCAGTGTCCAATCATCCCATTGTACTGTCTTAAAGTACTTATGAATCATATTCCTAAAAATTCTTACAAACCTTTCATTTTAAGTTCTGACTCCCCATTACACTATAATTTCAAGTTCATTTTGATTCCAGATTCTCAGTTCGAGCATTTACTTGTCTGCTCATGGTAAGATAATGCATGCATGATATCTATTTTAAATTAGTCGATTTCATGAATGAAAATCAGGTTTACACTATTTCATTCTATTTCTTCTTTTGTCCCTACATTAAAATAATTATTGTCATCTTTGGTCAGAGACAAGATCGAAATGGAAGAAAACAAAAACTAAGGACAGGATCAATAACATCTTTAGTATGAACATAGAATTATAAATCATAATTTAAATCCAATTATCATTGATATAATTTGAATCAAGATGTTCATTCATTCATGGATATATTTAACGTTAATCAGCTTTTATTATTGTTACATCACGATCAAATGCACTGCACTGTGCTCTTTCAAGTCTGAACAGATTGTATCAAAAAATGAAATTAGATTTTTGTTGCGATTAATTCCAAAACAATGTCATTAATCCGTAGAAACTTTCAAAAAAAATCCTTAACATTAAAGTTATAACTTAAAGAAGTCTATCAGGGTGCTACATAAGCACTTGCCCAATTGCCCAGGGCAAGTAAAAGTTAGAGTCGGGCAATTGTTTTGAAGTAAAGACCAAAACTACTTGCCCAAATTGGGCAAGCAAAATTCTCACAGTAGAATGACCAAAATGAGGGTCGATAAAATATATTGACCCTAATTTTTGTCATGGCAGGCAAGATAAAATCACTTTGGAAAAAGAAATGCAATAACAAAGTAGATCAGTTCATGTCAAAAGAGAGAATAAGGTCAATTGGTTTATAAAACAGCAAAACTTTCTTTTGGAGAGGTAAAAAGAGGTTAAAAAAATCATTTTCAATGATTTTTGGGGCAAGTGAAATAGATTTTTGGGCAAGTATAAAAATTTCCACCTATTAAAAAATTTACTTGCCCGACTGGGCAAGTGCTTCTAAAAAGTTATGTAGCATCCTGAGTCTATCTATTTCTTCTCGGAAGTTTGCAAATGATATGGTAGTGGAGATTTACCAAACACTTTCATGAATTCAGTCATATCAAACAAATTATTATTCTCATAAAATTCATCAAACTTTCACCATAAATACGCAAATACCTACAAAACATAAATATGTAAAAACTTTGCCAAATTTGTTTTACTTTTTATGATATCAGATTCAAATCAAACCCCACTTTGTAATTACCTCTTTGCATAGTGTGCTATATTTTGGTCACTTGAAAAGGTATCATATTTTTGAATGTGTGTTTCATATTGGAAAAGTTGAGAAAACAAAATCACTCATGAGTTATTTTTACAATATTTTATTATTTTGAGAATATAAAGACTTTGAAAAAGTGTTTTTGACCATTTTTCATCATCTTTCTATTCAAGTTCCCTTTAGAAGGATGTTGCAAAGTTTTGTACGTATGAAAATATTTTCTGACGCGTATGATGTGCACGTTCGGTAATACAAGGCCGGTCGGTAATACAATCACTCACAATATAAAGGTGGGTCCCCCATGTCTGCGCACCTAACGTTATAAGTTAAGATTTAACATGAATTTCTTTTGATTTCACAAAATCTCACAATTGATAATGTTTCCTATATTCTTATGAGTAAATGTGCCAAAAATCTTTTTTTTAATTTAGAGAAATAGACTCTAGGTCTAGATGTATATGATATTCTTGGAAAAACCCTTGGCCAGTCATTTTCAGATTGAACAAACAATGGTGCCCCACATCTGCGCACACATTCACTTTGCACACGATTCTGGGATTTTGATGAGAAAGGCTGCACTTTGAGGCCGTCACATGAAATGCCCAAAATTCATTGTTTTAAGTTTGTGCTTGTTACGTATACTACGCGTGTGCGCAGACTTAGGGGACCTTACCATACATTCCAGGGTAGGAATTAATTTTTTTTTAGGGGCTACTTTTTTTTTACATTGGGGCTACCACTGAATATCTTGGGGCTATTTTCTAATTCATGGGGCTACTTTTTTTATCGCATATCAGCAATTACCTTTTGACATTCCGAGACTCACTGTGATGCCTAAAAGCTCAGAACATTTTTAACTGTAATTACTGTAGGCTACAGGCCTTACAATAAACAGTGATCCCACCAGAGCAGTGGCGTACCTAGGATTTTTCACAGGGGGGGCAAATTCGTCCGCCCAAAAATGTGACAAGCAAAAAAAAAAAAAAAAAAAAAAAAAAGTGCATGGGTTGTGACTAGTCAGGGGGGCAGACTGCCCCCCCCCCCCCCCCCCCCGTAGGTACACTAGTGCACCAGAGTCGCCTTCAGCTTCACACACTTCAGATTCTGTTTCTTTTTTGGCTTATCCTTCTCGACAGTATCTCGATTTGGAGAGGCTTCTGGCCGTTTGGCAGAGCCAGGTTGAACTCGAATTAGAAACTTATCCATCTCGCACTCCGACTCGACAATGTCGATATAAATCAGCGCTGTCACAATCACCAGCTGATCGCATACAATTCTGTGCATGTCTAGTACACATAATATACCGTATGATGCACGTGGTCTCGTTACCAGCTGTGCAGTCTAATCGTGCACGCGTACATGTACATAAGCCATGCGGCAAGTGCGTCAACAATTCTAAAAACCCCGTGCTAAAGACTTTGCGTACTCCGCATCCCATATTGCATTGCGCGTTTATTTACAATCGCGAAGCTTCTGGTGTTACAGAAGGTTCGGATATTGCATCGACCGTTCAACTTAAAGCTGGCAAGGGCAATATAAAAGATGCGCTTGCTCCGCCGCCGGAGAACGTAATTATGTGAAGTATTTTTTACATTGTCGATGGTATTTTATTGGGGCGATTCTGAAATAAATAGTCGCCCCAAAGCATTGGGTTTTGAGAATTTTTAGGGGCGATTTGTGCTGTCATGGGGGCAAAATCGCCCGTCGCCCCCGTGTAATTCCGACCCTGATACATTCCAACGCCTCCTCAGCTCAATTCAATTAACGTTAGACCTCATTCTCATTCACAATCACACAATCAGTCAAAAAATATTGCTGCAGCTCAAATTTTACACTATTTTCTGCACTAAGACTGCAGTGCAGATGTATGTTGGATGTCATATTAATTTTGAAGAGAAATTTGTATATGATTTTTATCAATTTCATGTGTTCTGTAATTAACAGATCTAACGTTAGAGATACACTTTTACAGCAGGGCAACTCCATCAAATATGTTTGATGGTGGTCCCCAAGTCTGCGCACCTAACGATTTGAGTTAAGATTTAACATGAATTATCGGTACTTTTTATTTCACAAAATCTTTCAGTTGATAATGTTCCTTATATTATTATGAGAAAGTGTAATATCTCATAAAAATTTGAAATATATGATCTCCTTGGAAAAAGCCTTGGGCAGTCATTTTTAGATTGAACCAAAAAATGGTACCCCATGTCTGCGCACCCATTCACTTTGCACGCAAAGGCTGCATTTTGAGGCCTTCATATGAAATGCCCAAATTCATTATTTTTCCACCAATTTGTGTCGGATTTTTTAATATCTTTCTATGTATAGCATGTGTAAAGTCTGTGGTCGTCGCGTATCTTCTTTTAGTCGAATCGGGCAGATATGCGTATGCGCAGACAAGGGGGACTGCGCAGACTTGGGGAACTTGCCATATACCGGTATGTCCGACCCCCTAGGCCTAGACTCTATGGCCCAAATTCACAAAGGAGGTTTTGAAAACCCACGGTTGAGTCCATGGTTTATGCAGATTTCCTGTATAAATTACGCTTAATTTAGCGCGTATCTGGCGCATGTATTAAAAACGTCCAATTCTGATGCGCACTTTTGTCACAGTGCGCCAAATTGACGCACCCTGTTACCATGGTTAGATACGCTATTTTATTCATGAGTCTACTGTTTGAAGAGCAGAGAGCAATACCTAGTTGTTGTGTGTCCGGACGATCAATTTTAGAAAGTCATTTGGAAAAATTTACAAGCGAAGTTTCATCAATTTTTAGTACAAAATATTAGGAAATATTATAGAGAACAAAATAGAAGATGATTACTTCCATTGAATTCATATTTTTAGTGTAATCCTAAGACAAAAAGAAGGCTTCAAAAATATAAAGTGTCCGGACACCCGACCCCCCATCCTACCAAGTCTCACACATTGTGCGTGAGACTTACGCATCCAGGGTCCGTCTCACGATCTCACGCATGGCACCCATTTTTCTCACGCATCGGGACCCGACAGAAAAAAAGTAGCATCATTCGCTAGATTATATGCACTGGCCGACCGCCTTCGCACGCCGTCGCGTCTACCCCGGCACGTGAGACGAATCGAGACTGGGTATACGTGATACAATGAATCGCGTGCGTGCATCACATTGTTTTGTTTTGTAGTATGGATCAATATCATGATGAAGCCCATATCTCGCGCGAAACGTACAAGTGTAAGCTTGAGTGTAAGTAGGATGGGGGGTCGGGTGTCCAGATCGACACTTTACATTTTTGAATTGAAGCCTTCTTTTTTGTCTTTGGATTACACTAAAAATATGAATTCAATAGACAATAGTTGTAATCATTTTCTATTTTGTTCTTTATAATATTTCCGAACATTTTGTATTAAAATTGATGAAACTTCGCTTGTAAATTTTTCCAAAGGACATTTTAAAATTGATCGTCCGGACCGCAACCTGTCCGGACACACAACTACTGGGTATACTGGCCACGCACGCGCAGAGACGCCGAGTCATGAAAATCTCACGCATAACATTTTTTTTAACTTGGCATCTCTGGAAGAGTGGACTCATGAATAAAAACCATGGCTTGTTCAGTTTTAGACAGCTGGCAGCCGTCTGTTTCGAGGAG
This sequence comes from Lytechinus pictus, assembly GCF_037042905.1. Classification (NCBI taxonomy): domain Eukaryota; kingdom Metazoa; phylum Echinodermata; class Echinoidea; order Temnopleuroida; family Toxopneustidae; genus Lytechinus; species Lytechinus pictus. The sequence goes on from NC_087251.1 coordinate 23,906,938, forward strand.
TTTTTTAACATTTTTTTTTTTTTTAAATTTCTCCTCATACACAGACGGCTCGCTAGCGTGCAGCCACCATTAGGGGACTTGCAATGCAAAATCCCCCCGTCGGGGCTCTTCAATTTTTGTCTTTAATGAGTAAAAATTTTGAAAATTCACGCGACCAAAATGCAAATTAATATTCCCTCTTGGCATCAATTGCCAAAAAACGGAGAAAAATCAAGTTAAAAGGAACAAAAACAGTGACTTACCTCGGCTGTCGCGCAAATTCACTTCCCCGTTTTATCCGATCTTAAGTACATAAACATATGGCCATTGAGTCCCCTGTACAGATCGCGCTAGAACTTCGGTCTCTGTATTTGGTGAGTGAAGCCAACGGAGTTCAGCTGAACAACCAACATAACAGAGACCGAAGCTTTTGGTCTAGTTCAGTTTATGAAGTGAAGTAAGACTTGAGAAAAATGGGGGTCGGACGTATAAAAAGGTTGATTATTTTATGGAATAGCCCAGCAGATCAACTTAACTTAGATCTAACTTTGTTACATGGGCAATGTGCACGTCCACTGCTGCACAGCATACAGCCAGGCACAGTTATCATTATTACGTTCATTAAAATATCTGCCCATCCATGCCATCCGCTTTCGCAGCAGCAGTATTTGCAAATAATTTGGCGAAATTGTTTGAATATATAACACTTACTTTCTTGATTGTTGTACTTCATAGATTCGTCAGGCATGGTGGTAAAAATGATGAAATAAAGAAAGATATTTCACATTTTGTGGTCACAACAAGATCGACATCTGTCTTCAATTCCCCAATATTGCCAACGTAGTTGCGCCGGTACCGTATGTATACGTACTGTAATCTGTATCTAGCTCGTCGTCGCGTCGTGAATTACATTACGAATGGGTGTGTGCATTGCCAAATTTTCGTCAAAAGAGGTTGCTGTGAACAATTGAATGGCCATCAAGATGTGAGTTTCATTTTATTTTTGGATTATTGAAAATAGGGAAAAAACACTAAAATGAAAACTCATATCCAAAACACCAAACAATTTACTTAAACAATTGCCATTTTTAAGGAAGTAAGGTAAATTTTGCCAACACAACATCAAGCAGTAGCAACAAATCAAATACCAAGTACCCATATATTATTACCATTCATCTCTTTCCTTTTGTTTCCAATTCTAGTACCCGGCTCTCCTTTTTGATGATTTTTTTTTTAAGTAATTAGTAATTGTTCATAATTCAAATCAAGAAATCAAATACCAACCAAACTATTACCATTTATCTCTTTCCTTTTGCTTCCAATATCTCTCCGTTTAAAAAAAATAGTAATTATTGTTCATATCATTCAATCAACAAAATAACTTGCCATTTCTGTCTGGTGTCCCTTCATTCAGGGAATAATTCACTGTCTAACTTGAATCTAATTATTTTTCTCTGGTATCTGGAAAATTGTTACAACTAGGGTTATTATAACATATGGTAGTAATAAATCTGTAAGTGCTTAGATATGCACAATGTATGTCTTAAGTGTATTATAATTAACAAGATTATCATTATTATTATTATTTGACTAACAGAAAGCAAACTTCTGCATTTTGAATTAATTGATGATCAACAATTTTTTTTTAAGTTTGTAAATTCAGGGTAACATATTATGGGCGTTTTTTAGACCAATATTATTGCTACATCAGTAACTAAAATACACCATCATTGTCTTCATAATCATCCAGGGGTGGATGTCCAAAGAAGGCCTTATAGTTCCCCCCCCCCTTTTTTGGGGGGGTTGTTTTTTGTTGCTGGTCACCATTGGGAGATGGCAGTTGCTTTTATGTTGGTGACCTTGGTGTCTTTTTATCATATTACCACCACCACCACCACTACCACCATCCTGAAGATCACCATCACCAGAGACCATTACCACCACCCTGAAGATCACCATCACCGGAGACCATTACCACCACCCTGAAGATCACCATCACCGGAGATCATTACTACCATCCTGAAGATCACCATCACCAGAGACCATTACCACCATCCTGAAGATCACCATCATCAGAGACCATTACCACCATCCTGAAGATCACCATCACCAGAGACCATTACCACCATACTGAAGATCACCATCACCAGAGACCATTACCACCATCCTGAAGATCACCATCACCAGAGACCATTACCGCCACCCTGAAGATCACCATCACCGGAGACCATTACCACCATACTGAAGATCACCATCACCAGAGACCATTACCACCATCCTGACGATCACCATCACCAGAGACCATTACCAACATACTGAAGATCACCATCACCAGAGACCCATTACCACCACCCTGAAGATCACCATCACCGGAGACCATTACCACCACCCTGAAGATCACCATCACCAAAGACCATTACCACCATCCTGAAGATCACCATCACCAGAGACCATTACCACCATCCTGACGATCACCATCACCAGAGACCATTACCAACATACTGAAGATCACCATCACCAGAGACCCATTACCACCACCCTGAAGATCACCATCACCGGAGACCATTACCACCACCCTGAAGATCACCATCACCAAAGACCATTACCACCATCCTGAAGATCACCATCACCAAAGACCATTACCACCATCCTGAAGATTTTATTTTTTTATTTATTGATATATTCATATTCCACAATCATCAAAGTACATTTATAATAAATCATTTTAACACTGAAAAAAAATGCATAACACACAGGATTGAAACGTAGCAATGAAATGAAAAAAGTGGAGGGGCCTACTAAAAAGCAAAGCTTGTAAAATGTAGACCCCCTATCAAAATTTTATACAAGGGTAATATGATATAAGTAGAGTAAAATAATCAGCAAAATTCTATAAAATTATATATAAACACTGTAACACAAATGTATTTACACTAAATACAAAATTAAATATTGACTTTAAAATAATCAATACTACCGTGGGTAAGTATGAGGTTCACAAAATATTTGATTGAATCAATAAGAATTCAGAATAAATTTTTTGATGAGTAATTTAAATCGGTTTAGATTAGCTGCCTCTTTTATTACTCTGTCCAGAGAATTCCAGAGTTTTGGTCCTGTGAAAAATACAGTTTTGCTAGAAAATACTGTTCTACTTTTGGGTAAGTGATAGTCATTTGAATGTCTCGTATTATATGAATGTAAAGTATTGTTTTTCATAAATTTCTTTTGTAGGACATTAGGTACACTATTTCTATCTAGCTGATACATGAATTGGAATAGTTGCAAGCGGTACAGGTCATTGACTTTAAGGATACGTTTATGACGAAACAATTCATCTGTATGAGCTCTAAAGGACATATTGCATATTATTCTCAGTACTTTTTTCTGAAGTAGCAAGACTTTATTGAGTCTCGTTTGAGAGGCATTACCCCATGCCAGAATTCCATAATTAAGATATGGTAGAATTAATGCACAATACAACATGGATAGCGCCTGTGCTGGAAGAGCGTTTTTAAGCTTATTGATGACTCCAATATTTCTTGCCACAGTTTTGCAAATATTGTTGATATGACCATTCCACGTAAGCTTGTGATCATAGTAAGACCTAAGAATTTGTTGTTTGCACTTCTTTGATTTCAGTATTATCTAAAAGTATTTGATGCGGTAGATGTTTCAATGAATGACTAAAAAGCATATAATTAGTTTTTTGCAGATTCAATGACAGTTTGTTGGCTTTAATCCAGTTTGTTACTTTTTTAAATTCTGCATTCATAGTGCTCACAAGTACATGTGGATCATGATGTGTAAAGAAAATATTGGAATCATCAGCAAAGAGAATAAATGAGAGAACATGAGATGAATTTTTCATATCATTAACATAAAGTACAAATAGCAAAGGGCCAAGAATACTACCTTGTGGAATTCCACAGGAAACTGGCCTTGTTGGAGATTCTGATTCATTTACTGTAACAAACTGAATTCTATCAGTAAGATAACTCCTAAACCATTGTAAAGCTGTCCCTCTGATACCGTAATTTGATAGCTTACATAATAGTATTTCATGATCTATTGTATCAAACGCTTTTGAGAAGTCGAGGAATAACCCTACAGTGTGATCAGAATCGTCAAAAGAAGTAGATATTTTATTTATTAATGTCAATATAGCATGAGTTGTATTATGTTTTTCTCTAAAACCGAATTGATTATCACATATAATACTATATTTCTTAAGGAAAGCAACTGTCCTTTTATAAATTATCCTTTCAAGAATTTTTGAGAACGAAGTTAACAAAGATATTGGGCGGTAATTACTAGTAATTAATTGGTCTCCCTTCTTGAAAATGGGTATAACTTTAGCTATTTTCATCTTCTTTGGGACCTGGCCAAGCTGCAACGATAAATTAAATATATGAAGCAGAGGATCAGCAAGAGAATGTATAATGTTTTTCACAACTCTATTTGTAATGCCATCATAACCGGGAGTCTTTTCTGCTTTCAAATTAAATACAATCTCAAGTAATTCTTCTCTATGAACTGGAGTAAGAAATATTGAACTTTCATTTTGTTTATCCAAAAAGTCCTTAAACGAATTTTCTACAGGCATAATATTTCCAGCTAACTTTGGTCCAATTTGAGAGAAATATGTATTAAATTCATTTGCTATAGAATGAGTATCTTCAACCATATTTCCATCTACACATAATTTATGAACAGCACTAGATTTGTTAATTTTGTTTAGGGCCCCATTTATTGTTTTCCATGTATTTTTAAGGTCGTTTTTATATGAATTTAATTTTTCTGTATAAAACCTCTTTTTTGCTATTCGGAGAGTAGTTGTTAAGGTATTTTTATAAGACGTGTATCTATTCCTTGAAATATCATTTGGATTTGATATATAAGAAACATACATATTATTTTTCCGATTTATAGACCTTAATATCAATTTTGAAACCCATGGGAGCTTTGGAACACGTTTATAATCGTAATTTCGATATTTCTTTAAAGGAACACAAGAATCTAAGCAGTCATTGAAAGATTTCAAAAATATGTCAAATGAGTCATCGACATTCACATTCGAGTTATAAACGTCAGACCAATCAACAGAGCTTAAATCTTCTTGAAGGCGTTCAATATTTTTATCACTAAAGTTGCGACAGATCCTATATTTCTTTTCCATTTTTGCGAGTGATTGCATTGTTTGGATATGGGTAAAAATAAGAAAATGATCGGATATGTCTGTCGTTACAATGCCAGCTTTCGGAAGAGGATGAGAGTTACAGAATATATTATCTATAAGCGTAGCAGAATGATCAGTAATACGGGTTGGTCTAGAAATAATAGGCAAAAAAATAGAAGATAACATTAATTCAAGGAAATCATTTGTTAAAGAGTGATTACTGGTCAAGAGATTAATATTGAAATCACCAGTGATGATACAATTGTTATTTATCAATTCTCCGTTTTGCAAAAGTTCATTAGTAGCAAGTAAAAAATCTTCTAGACAAGAAGTTTGAGGAGGTCTGTAGATGACACCTATTAGAGTTTTCTTATCTTTTTGAATTTTTACTTCTACAAATAAGGATTCGATGATTTCATTCATATATTCAAATTCATGTCTAATTGCATAATCAAATGAAGACGGAATATATAATGCTAGTCCACCTCCAATTTTATTTTTCCTATTGTTTATAACAATATCATAATTCGGGAGGGTGCATAAGGAATTCGGGGTTTCCGTGAACCAAGTTTCAGTAAGAGCAATAATTGGGGGATTGGCAAACTGTGTATTTTCTAATAATAATCGTAATTTCTCGAAGTTTTGGTTAGCGCTTCTTATATTCAAATGCAAAATAAAAACATCATCTTCTCCAATCAATTTAGCATAGTCTTTGAATGAATTTTCTGTATAATATGGAGAAGAGGAAAGATTGTATGCTTTATCATGAATATCGAATTCAACTTGAAGTTCATCAAAATTATTTGTAAGGATATCAGTAGAAAATCTATCAAATGGAGTATGATGATTTGAGATAACATTGCTTTTATCTTGATGATTTAGTAATAAGAAATCATCATTATTCAGATGATAAAAGGGGAAATCACGCATATTATCCACCATTATGAAATATAATATATTGCCATTTTAAAACAAAATCTTTGTAAGCTAAGCATATAAAGCATTTTTTAGATTTGATACCATCATGACCCAAAATTCGAGTTCGGAAAATACTACAGTTGTAATAGTTAACAAAATAAAGATTATCTAATACAATTATTAACGGGCGATGAAGAATATTTGCGCACAAAAATAAGTAAAATTACCTCCATAAAATGTCTGGTATTGAAACATTATTGAAAGGGCAGTGAAGGAATGCAAAATATACCACGGAAAATAACACAGATATTGAACAATGCGAAAAATTTTGGGACGAGAATTTCATAATAAATGAAAAGAATACTGGAAAATCGAATAACATGGAATGGATGAAGGATAGTCCTACTACAGTTTGGAAAAGTCCTCTCTGGAATGAATGATGATGGGTTGACACTTCTCATCCTTCCTTACATAGATTCGGCCATTCTGGGTCCACAAGAACTTGTATCCGGCATCTCGGCGGGCCTTGTTGAGATCTTTCATTAGATCACCATCACCGGAGACCATTACCACCATCCTGAAGATCACCATCACCGGAGACCATTACCACCATCCTGAAATCACCATCACCAGAGACCATTACCACCATCCTGAAGATCACCATCACCAGAGTCCATTACCACCATCCTGAAGATCACCATCACCGGAGACCATTACCACCATCCTGAAATCACCCTCACCAGAGACCATTACCACCATCCTGAAGATCACCATCACCAGAGTCCATTACCACCATCCTGAAGATCACCATCACCAGAGACCATTACCACCATCCTGAAGATCACCCTCACCAGAGACCATTACCACCATCCTGAAGATCACCATCACCGGAGACCATGACCACCATCCTGAAGATCACCATCACCAGAGACCATTACCACCTCTTCATCAATCACCATTGCCATCACTATCACACTCATTGTCATCATCAACATCACTATCATCATCATCACTTTCATAAGCATCATCACTATCTTCATCACCATCACCATCAACTTCATCACCATCACTATCATCATCACTATCATCACCATCATTAGCATCACCATCGTCATCATAATCATGTATAACCGAATTAATACAAAAAAGCTGTGGTCAAGAAATTTGTTGACTTCCGACAAGATTAACGTACGTCTGAATGTCATGCTAAGGCACCAATGCGTACATTATTTTATGCACAATTTCATTGGCAGATGGCAGAATTGCACATCAGGTAAAATCAATTTCAATTTTAAAGGACAAGTCCAACCCAACAAAAAGATGATTTGAATAAAAAGAGAAAAATCCAACAAGCATAACACTGAAAATTTCATCAAAATCAGATGTATAATAAGAAAGATATGACATTTTAAAGTTTCGCTTAATTTCACAAAACAGTTATATGTACATCCTGGTTGGTATGCAAATGAGGAAACTGATGTCATCCACTCACTATTTCTTTTGTATTTTAATATATGAAATATTCTAATTTTCTCTTCATTTTCAAGTGAAAAAACAATTAATTTCTCCCTGAACATGTGGAATTAGCATTGTTTATTACTATATGGTTCCGACAAGTTGATCCTTATTGTCAAATCTGTAAAAAATGAAATATTGTGTAATTCAAACAATAAAAAACAAAAGAAATAGTGAGGGACATCATCGACTGTCTCATTTGCATGTCACTGATTTGTGCATATCACTGTTTTGTGAAAAATAAGCAAAAATTTATAATGTCATAACTTTCTTATCTTACATCCGATTTGGATGAAATTTTCAGCATTAAGCTAGTTTGATTTTTCTCTATTTATTCAAATCAACATTTTTCTGAGGTGGACTTGACCTTAAAGAGCAGAGAAAATTGCATTTATATCACATGACAAACGAGAGAGCTTATACATGTGATGTCACACAATCCTAACTTATAAAACCATTATACTATTGTCTTTTGGAAGATTCACCAAACATTCATATTTTAAAACCAACTTGATGAAAGGATGAACTTCCCCTCTTTACTTTGCGACGGGTGATGTTGAACCGGCCATACTGTGTATTCTGAAAAAATGCTATTTTAATAAAGTAAATTAATCTTACGTTAGGGCCAACACATGCCGACGATTGAATTACTTCTACGTATAGAGTGTTGATACACTTCCAATAGACCTCTCAACCCATGTAACTGGAAAAAAAAGGATGATTTTACGCAAACATATGGGAAACAGTATTTCACAAGAGGTCAGAATGGTTAAAACTGTATTCTTTCCTCCAAAATCAGAATGGTTGAGGTCTGCTTTCACCGTACCAAGACCCGTCCCAATAAGCTTTCTACCATCAGTTTTGACAAGAGTTATGATGATTTTAATCATTTCAGTTCTTTTCAAAGCCTTGTACAAAAGCTTGGTAACATTTCTTCCAGCTCTCAGACATGGCAAGGCAAATCACCGCACTTCTGTGAACAAAGATGCAAACAAGCACTTCAATGTCCAAGGTAACACCAACTAACTCATGACATGATAATCATCACCACAGCTTATTTCATGTCAAGAGATGGTCCACAAAACTGCATTTAAGACATAGGTTCCTTCAAATACTTGACAATATTTAGAATTTGCATTGTTGTACAAGGACACTTGTCATCGTTTTCAAAAATATGTATATTTTGGACTGAAACAAGAAGAACAATGTAATGCATAAATAATTAGTTTATGACACAATTCATCTGCAGTTTAATAGACATGAGTAGCATGCAATAACAATACTCATGAACAAGACATTCTTGGCTTGTATTCCACAGTAAAAGGTTTGCACAAAATACAACAACTTCAGAATGACTATTCAATTTCAACAAACATGGAAAGCAATAAGCATATAAGATGTAGTTTTCCAAGAAGTTACAATTTCAATTTGTTTCGGTAATATCTATTATATTCAATGGTTTGATTGTTTTTTTTATTTTTTATGTTGGTTTGATTGTCTTGATAAGCAATACAAGGTCCTACTGTATAAGATTTAGATCCTTGAATTAATTTCTTGATATCAAGTAAGCTTTTGACAACTGTAACAATACCCCCCCCCCCCTTAACAGTTTACTTCATTCACCCATCCACTTAAATATTTGACCCTATAAAAGATGTAACAATCATAGGCAGCATAACATAAACCACCTTTGCAGAAGAAAAGTAGTAACATTTATGTCTCTGATATGCATTACATAAACAACAAATGACAAGCTGATATATGACAAAATTTCAGTTACCTTGAAAATGGAATAATATACTGTGGGATATATATATCCAAGAGGACTATGACAGTAGCATTTCTACAATGTACATTTCCTACATAAACAATGTATGAAGTGGTGTGCTCTTTGAGGTTTTCAATAATTGGCTGTTTGTTTTTTTAATTTCAAAGCATACTTTGCATCAATATATTCAACAATTAATTAGTGCACAATAGATTATAAAAACAATTCCAAATTTGATCTTACTGCATTCAAAAACAAAAATTAAGATCCATAGTATCACAGTCTCAAATATAAACTATTTTGGACTCACAAGTCAAATAATCATTTTCTGATTTTAAAATACCATTCATTTCATCATTCATTTTCTCATTATTTCTTCCATTTTTGTCATTGAATGGTAGCAACAATATAATCACACATTGATAGGACATCCAAACTTAACTTACATCTACCCATAATGCATTTGAATATAATATGAACTGTATATTTACCATGAAAATGAGAAAAATGCCTTTAATAGCATGAGAAAGCAAATGCATCCATTCGTGTTGTGGATCATACTGATTTCACTGTGCAACCTACGACTAAAATAAAATTCCACCACAAAATACCCGGAGATAACACACTCACCATAGCACAAATCATCCCCTTTCTAGTGAAAGCCTGAAAAATAGAACATATCTAAACTTGTGAGAAGATGTTTATTGTATGCAGATGTGTACAATAAAGACAGTTTTTTGACAAATGTATACAGTAGAGACAGTATTTAGATATCATCAATGTCAAGGTCCTCTTCTTCCTTTGCAGGTGGTGGAGCAGCAGGTGTCTTGTTTGGTTCAGCACTCTCCACCTTGAGACCAGCTCCTCCACGGTTACTGAAAGCAACCTGTAAATAGATCAAACAATCAATATTTCAATGAAATGAAGAATAAAAGGAATCTCAATACTAAAAAAAAAAAAAAAAAAACAATACAAACATTATTCAAAAGGAAAGGAAGCATTGTTTCCATGACATTATTATTGTTATTTATTTGGCATTTCAAACAACAAACAGAACCATATGTGTTTACTTGTGTCATAATCAATAGTTTACTTTACTGCACATGCAGAGAGACTTGAATTTTCACAATTTTTAAGTTTACTTGTTATTTTATCACAGGCAATCTCTGGTTAAATGCCAAAACTAAGAGCCATTCGGATTGTAATCAATATTTCTTGAGGTGCCGGCACAAATACGCTAAACTCAAAGATTGCTAGCTTGTAGGTGATCTCTTTTTTTTTCAAATTATATTACCAGATATAAGGTTTAAAAAATAGAGCTGGTAAAGCAGATGTGCACCGAATACTTCTAAGGTTTTTAATAACGATTGCACAACTCATCGTATCATGAAATTGTTCCACATACTTTCTAATTTATGGGGAAATCTAAAAAATTCAACCTTTGTTAACATTTCAACATTGATGACGCTACTGCTGCCACTGTCGGAAAAGCAGTGCCTATGCAGGCAAGACAAAAATTGTGTTCTTTATGATGCAAAAGCAGGATTTCCTTTAGATCATTATTTGCGTTTTTACTGCCTGTTTGAAAGAGACGTCAAAGAACTAAGAATATCACAAGAAATACTAACCACGACTTCATCCTCACTGGACTCTTCTTCTTCTGCCTCTTTGAGCCATTTGATGAAAGGAGCTGCTTTCTCATGAATCTGTTGCATTATCTCCTTTGAAACATACTTCTTAGATGGCTAAAGAAACACACAAAATATCAATAATTCAGGATGCATAGATCCATTGAAATAGTCAAGTACCATTAATAAATCGGTAGCATGACAAGAATTCAAAAGATACTTTAAAAAAGAATGTTAATCTTTTATTGAAAGGTAGAACTATTAAATATTTTTAACACAATATTTTAATAGTGTTATGATATACTTAAATTTGATAACTATTTTTATTTGGTGATTTGTAAACATTTCTTTTTTTTTAGAGGGGGGGGGGGGCTTTAAGTAATGAATACAATTTAAATTGTAAACAAATGACTGGCAGATAAGTACACGATAGATTTTTCTAAAGAAAGACAAGAAATATAGCCTAGGTTTTCAACTGTTGTAACTAAAAATGTAAGTTACTTGACATATCTTTTAGAACCTGGTTGATTGAATCTCTAAAATACTCAGAATGGAGATTTGCACGGGAGGTTTGCCAGAGAGAGCGGTCTAGATTATGAGCAACAGAGCTTAAAACGTAAACCCTTAAATCTAAAAACCTGGGGTTCTTCTATGGTTTCTGACAGGAGTCCATTCCAAACAGTAAACTTAAGCTTACCTTTGCAGCCCAGGTTAGGATGACCTCTTCATCGACAAGGTCAAGATCATAGACAGCCTTGAATATTGAAGGTACCTTCGGAACCAGAACCTTGGCATGTAGAGCGATCAGCTGTTCAATACCACCAAGGAAATACTTCTGACCCTTAGGATTGTCATTCAAAAACTGAAAGAAAAAAAATTCATTTATTTATTTGTTGTTCACCAAGAGGTGGACTGGGGAGAGTTTAAAAAAGAGTGGAAATTGGCTGCGGCTCAGACCATCAAACAAAACTTTATTTTTAAACAATCATAAGTGTCCATTTAGGATTTGCATTTGATTAATTAAGATAACTTTAAACTAAACTCTTTATGCAAAAAAATAACAACCTATGATTTGAATTGATTGGTTGGAATAAAAACAAGTGGAACGCCTCTGGCAGTCTCGCCTGCATTACGCGATTTAATATAGCAGCAGTGCTAACTTTGAAAACTACTATAAAATAATCATTCACAAAAACACCATTCATATAATGACATAATACCACGTTCATTGACCATAAATGACATTTGAACGGTGACATAAGACTTGTCAACTACACCCATGTCCACATTTCATTCACTCTATCAATAAACTTTCAAAGTTATGATGGCAATTCAACAATTACCCCAACATGGCCTAAGTTTATTGACCTTAACTGACCTTTGACCTTGGTTTTGTGACCTGAAACTCACAGGGGATGTTCAGTGACACTTGATTACTCTTATATCCCAAGTTTTATGAACTAGATCCATAAACTTTCAGAGTTAGGTTGGTAATTCAACAAATACCCCCAACACGGCCAAAGTTCATTGACCTTTAATGACCTTTGACCATGGTCATGTGGCCTGAAACTCGTACAGGATGTTCAGTGATACTTGATTACTATTATGTCCAAGTTTTATGAACCAGATCCATAAACTTTCAGAGTTAGGATGGAAATTTAACAAATACCCCCAACACGGCCAAAGTTCATTGACCTTAAATGACCATTGACCATGGTCATGTGACCTGAAACTTGCACAGGATATTCAGTGGTACTTGATTAAACTAATGTCTAAGTTTCATGAACTAGATCCATAAATTTTCAAAGTTATGATGGTAATTCAAAAAATACCCCCAACTTGGCCAAAGTTCATTGACCCTAAATGACCTTTGACCTTGGTCATGTGACCTGAAACTCAGGCAGGATGTTCACTCATACTTGATTAACCTTATGTCCAAGTTTCATGAACTAGATCCATAAATTTTCAAAGTTATGATAGTAATTCAACAAATACCCCTAACTTGACCAAAGTTCATTGACCCTAAATGACCTTTGACCTTGGTCAGGTGACCTGAAACTCGAGCAGGATGTTCACTAATACTTGATTAACCTTATGCCCAAGTTTCATGAACTAGGTCCATATACTTTCTAAGTTATGATGTCATTTCAAAAACTTAACCTTCGGTTAAGATTTTGAAAATAATTCTCCCAACATGGTCCAAGTTCATTGACCCTAAATGACCTTTGACCTTGGTCATGTGACCTGAAACTCAGGCAGGATGTTCAGTAATACTTGATTAACCTCATGTCCAAGTTTCATGAACTAGGTCCATATACTTTTTAAGTTATGATGTCATTTCATAAACTTAACCTTAGGTTAAGATTTGATGTTGACGCCGCCGCCGTCGGAAAAGCGGCGCCTATAGTCTCGCTCTGCTATGCAGGCGAGACAAAAAAAATGCTAGTGCCAGGGTCACTTTTGCATATATACAGAGCTTTATTAGATATAACTGACTTACATCTGGTGGGTGTTTCATACAGTGGTTCATTAAGTTACGCACGACTCTACGCATGACTGGAACATGTTCACAGGTCATAAATCAATTACACAGGGAAATCACATAGCACAAGAAAGTATCACCAGTCGTGCGTCTTATGAACAGCTTTATAAAACACCCACCAGCTTTTAATAATCCAATATGAAAAAATAAAAATCCAATGTTAACATAACCACAAATCAGTAAAAGTGCAATATCATGAACAGTATTTACCCTCAAGAAATGATACTGATACTGCTTGAGCTGTTTCAACACCTGCTCATCAAGGAGAAGTTCAGCTAAAATAAGAGCTCCTTTGTCCTTTATGTCGAGACGCTCTGCTTCTACCAAAAACTCCTTGTCGCACCCCTTTAAGTCACCTCCTGCTTTCTTTGCCTAAAATTGTTATTCAATGAAACAAAATGGTTAACACAATTTTATATTCAAATCTGGTGAAAATCTAAACACATATATCGTTCACTTAGCATGTTATGATCTAACAACCTCTTTACAGCTAACTTTACATTTTGTTAACAAATTTTTGGCATTACTCCCATTTGTTTAAGATCAGTATGCTCGATCTGTAATGAAAATCATAAGATCATAAGTCAGAAAAAAATGATCTTAAGATTTTCATTACAGATCGAGCATACTGATCTTAAACAAATGGGAGTAATGCCAAAAATTTGTTAACAAATTATAATTTTCTCCTATTAAAAAGCCTCTTAATTTACTAACTTAACATTATATCAAATTAACAGACTGCATTAACACAAGTGTGCATGAGCTGAACTCTAGTCTGTATCTAAAATCAAATTCCCTGCCTAACTACCAAGTCAAATTGTTAAGCAATTTCTTTTTCAATCGGTTGAAAAATCAAAATGTTTTACATGCACATTTTTTAATGAATTGCTGAGTACATGAAGATTGCTGAAAATAACTTGATACCATCTATCATACTATCCTATTGTGTAAAGACTTGTTATATTAACAGATGAACAGTTTCTTTAACAAAATTACTGTCAGCCATTCAGATTGAAGGATTTCAGTAGCTTTTAACAGTTATTGCATATTTGTTATCATAATAAATTGTTTTTATTTTTTTTTACCTTTACAAATTTATAGAAGATGTCGAGTCTCTCCTGTCCCGTCTTCTCTAAGTCATCATTGAGGGTCAAGCCCTTAGCACCACTGCTCAAATCCCCCATTCTCTCTCGGATAGCCTCTTCACTGGTATCAACTGACCACTCCTCATCATCACCATCATCCTAGATGGACAGAACAAGAGAAATACCTTCATGACGTACCTAAACCTTGCATCTCGAAGTTCATAACAGATACACTAAATGGCTGATGGTTGTAAGGTTGTAATGGTTGTAAGGGCTAGACACAAGACAGCTGTATAAATGTCTTCTGCTTCTGACTCTATACCCTTTAAATTCTTTTAAACTCAACACGGAACTCAGAGACCATCATATTACACATAGACAATGGGTGATTTCAAGTCTCAGTGTTCATTCTATTATTGCAGCCTCGAGTACCCCCCCCCCCCCATAAAAAATGAAAATGCTTACTAAGTTAGCATCTTCCTCTTGACAGGCATCACCCTCTCCATTCTGTTGTTTACTCTGAGACTTCTTCCCCTTGCGCTCAGTCTTTGACGATCCAACGCTCTTTGGATCATGTTCAGGGGGGTTCTTGATGATGAATGTACTCAGTTTATGACGCTGGTCCACAATACCCACGTGACCGCAGGCAATACAACGCTGACCAATGTTGCCTTTCTTCACAATCTGGTGGAATTATAATGGCATGGCCAACAACAAAAAATTAACAAATGCCAAAACTCCAAATCACAATGTTATAAAAGAAATACCTGTATGACATTTTCCATTAAATCTCATTTAAAAATATGGCATAGTACATGTCCCCTTGAGCATGGCGCAGTGATGCATTACAGAACACAATCAAATGAGAACCTAAGTGTGATTTTATATCACCCATAACTCTTACCGACTAAAACTTTACAAACATTAAAACCATGTGTGAAACATACATCCCTCTCAAAATTAAGTTAAAATAAGTGCATGAGTAATTGAATTTGAAATTATCAACACCAGATATTGGCTATAAACAGTCAAGAAATAATTCTGGGGACTTACACATGCACACTAACCAAAACAACTGGGCACTCAGCGTCTCAGCCCCAATATTATACAATATGTGAATGCATTAAACTCATCATTTGAGAAAGATACAAGAGAATTTCAATAATGAATTCCTGTTTATTATATTTTCCTACTTGCATTTTTCATCCCATACTAACATTTGGCATAACACTCTTTCAAATTTCAAAGTACAGGCCTTAAAAATGCCAAGGGAATATGAAGGCAGATGGAATAACTAGATGAAAATGTCAAACGGAAAGTTTATCCTGACATCAAGTTGGTTTTAATGAAAACAGAAAACTTAGAGAACAGTATCCATGAAAGTTTAACTGAAATTCATCAAAAACTAGAGTTGTCAATTTAAAACCCTTTCTATTTTGTAATGCCGCCTGGAAGCAGCTGCCCATTACGTCATATAATATAAATATATATCTCTCATAGAATCATGTAGGAAATTACTTGTCAAATGATAAACTCAATGTAAAATCAATTTCATTTTTCTGAGAAATCACATTTTAAGTCATATATATATGAAGGATTTAAAAAACCAACTACTAAACCAACTATGGGTCAGAATGAACTTGAAGAGATGTCTTAGTCTTACCAGAAAGGTTTCGGGATTGTCACACTCGGGACACAGCACATATTTCCTGATGAAGATATCTAGCATCTCCTGAAGTTTGTTAGCATCATGCGAGCCATTTACAATGAAGCGATTATTCTTGAAATCAAACTGGGTTTGGGCACCAAGCTCACAGCCAAAAAACTTTGTAGGGTCTGTGCACACAAGATACAATAAGAGGAAATTGGTATAATAGATGCATTCTACAAATACTGAAGTGGTTGATATCAAAACAAAGCACATATTTGCAAGGATTCTATATTTTCGAATTGAAACCATTGTAGTACTTTTAAATTCTATGGCGTAACAAAAAAACATACAGGTGTATATTACATCTTTTTCAATCCACATGTGACTTCCTGTACCCAACCATTTTCCATTTAAAGGGGAATCCAACCCAACCTAAAACTTGTTTTTATAAGGAAAAGAAAAATCAGACAAGTTGATAGGTGAAAGTTTGAACAATATTGGACAAACAACAAGGAAGTTATGAATTTTTAAAAGTTGTAAATATTGGTAATCACTATACCCATGGAGACTTCAAATTGGCTGCATATGGGATGTCATAGTGATGTAAGGCAAGGACTACTCTTCCATGTACTCCAATACATATTATGGCTAAAATGTCATTTTCCCCAAAAGTTTTATTTCAAATCATATTTTTATTTCATGAGGACATAAAACAATATACCACCTGGGTTATATTTAGATTACTGCCCCTGGGGAATGGGTACTTAGGAGAAAACCACAAATTCCTGGAGAAAACCACAAATTCCTGATAATAAAGTACATAGCCTATGGGAAAGTTGTCCTTGCCCCTTGTCATAATTTACTTACTCAGTTGCCAATTTGAAATCTACATAGTATTAGTGATCTCAATTTTAAAGCAGCTATAACTTTCTTATTGCTTGTCTGATTTCTTTGAAACTTTCGCCATTCTGTTAAATTCATTTTTCTCCTTCCCAACACAACATTTTATGGCCAAGGCTGGATTCCCCTTTAAAAAGAATTTTCTTTAAGCATACTGTTTAACATACATGTATTGTTAATTATGTCCTCATAATGAAAAATACCATACGGAGTCAAGTTCACTGTTAGTATTGTAATAATACTGTATGGAATTTTGATATCACTGTACATGTATAAGGAACTCTGTATAAAATGGTAGAAACAAGATTATGCATGACTTGTTAAAATCATATTTAGAGCTGTTGTGATAATTGAACTGATATTTATAAACTGCATACCAGCAAACTGAACTGCCTTATCTAGTCCATTCCACATGCAGAATGGTACAATGTACACTCATATGCAGCCCACTTTATTGAAACAAATTTTGAAACCACATGTATCTAATAATCCCCAATATGAAAAATCCTATATCAAAAATTTTGATATCATTTGAAAATACCCAAGAAGCAAAGAAAGAATTACAAATTATCAAATCAGTCAAAAGATAAAAACTTGATGGTGCCCGGGCCCAGCGGACGGGTGCAATTAACTTGGTGATAACTCCCGATTTGTTTTGAATTTTCAACCGTCATCCGTGCACGTGGAGACAGAGTTAATTATATCATGGAAAATTTGCTTGCTTATATTTTCAATGTATGTTAACGAAGTTCCCTAAAATTTTCAGGACTTACCAAAAATAATATCATTCTATCCTGAAAAAATTATATCAAACGATCAAATAGTTATAATTTCTCGCTTACTTTCATTTTCGTCGTCTCCAAAACATGCCCTCAAACTTTTTCCAGACATATCTCTACCCTGCATTGAATATTCATGAGATTCGCTGTGCATATTCATTAGATATGTACGGATTTGCATGCCAAGTTTTCGCTGTGCCGAAGACTTATTTTTTGAGAAATCACTGTATGAAAATGGGGTTCTGACACAAAATAACAAGGAGTTATGATACCAACAAACCCAATTCCCACGCACACGGCCACAGTATGTCCGGGTCCAAGTGTTTACATGCACTCGAACTGTACTTACCAAGCTGAATGAAATACAAGGTAGGCATAGAAATTTCTCCTTTTCTCTTTCTCTGTATTTTACTGAACTGACATACGATTACCATGATCAGTGATGAAATGAAGCTTACGAAAAGCTTAATTTCACTGGTCAACTTGCTAACACATGCGCTGCAAAACCAAACTCTCGCCAAATTGTCTGATACATGAATAGGGATCTCGAACGCTACCACTCACACTAGTGCAAGGTTAGTACCACAAAGAACCGCGTTGGCAGTGGATTTCTAACTAGTGGGTTGCGCGTGCTGTGACGCCACTTCTAGCGTCCACAACACACAACTTCTATGGCTTGATATACAAGAACTGATTTTCACACAAAGTTACCTTAATAGTTACTTTCTGACATATCTCAATCTCGTTCATGCCAAAGACCTAAAAATGTGAAATTTAAGCGATTTTTTTTTTACTTCTTATTTTCATTTTTTTCATGGAAGGTTTTTGACATATTTTTCATATTTTTACTCCACAAACGACAAAACTAACTTAATAAACAGTCAAAGTAATCATTCTTCTTTCCAAAATAAAAACATCACTCAGATTCATGGTCATTTACAAAAGTTAAGGCAGTTTTGTAGCGACACTTTCTCAGCGGTTTCAGGAAACCCTCTCGTTAACTTTGAGCGTTTTCGAGGTCAACTGAAAACAAAATCAGCCGATAATTGCACCTCTCCACTTTGCCTGTGCCTTCTAGGTTTGAGCATGACATTGATATCATCTACGCATTGCTGAATGTGATACTTACATGTAGGTGGTCTACATAAGGACTTGCCAATCTCCACCATGTTTATGATGACAGTTTTAATGCCATTCCCACTTCCCTCAACCTGAAAACAAAACAGATCAATGTAAGAGAAATAATTAGGATGCTACATATCATCGCACCAAGAAACTACACTATATAAGGGAAAGCACTAAAATTAAAACAGTAAAATACAGTTTGTGTTTGAGGATAGTAGCCCCAATGGTTGTTTACATGTATTATCTAAGCAGACCTGTGATACTGGCACATGAATTGTATACTTTCTTTTAAAACACAATACACCAACTACAGAATGATTTGTCCTTTTAATTTATGTTATGTCGTTCGGTCAACAAACCTTGGCTAGGAGACGTGGCATCTTGTAGCGGTAGAACTGGTCAGTGATCGCTCTGTTGACATTGAGAGACATTGTGATCTCCCGTTTCTTCTACTACTGGTTTTGTGAATTTGGTTTTTATTGGTCCGCCTGGAACAGCGCAGATGTGAAGGATGTGTGAAATTATGCGCCTGTGAAGACATAAACCTGTCTGGGGGTTGCTTTTGTATTCTATATGGATGCCTCTGGCACTCGGCACAGGTGAATCTCACCGACAGTAGTTCTGTAAAACAAATACGTGTAAAGGGTATATAGAGTCAGACGAGATTTTACACATACAATCACGCTTGCAATTATTGCAATAAATACAAGTTTAGACCCCTTAAAACTTTATGAAACTGATTATGTAGGGTTTGGGCATATTTCCTAACATGGCATATTAATATAGTTAGCTATGCATTAACATCCTATTATAACATTGCATGTGTGAACTACTAGTATATTGTTTTTAAAAATATCTTATTGTGGAACTAATTAAGTATTCCAGGATATCAGTGAGGATCATGTACTTCCTGTCTTCCTCCCTTCTACACTCAATGTGACCACACATTTTAATGTGATGCCACACATGTCTGCTACATAACCAACATTTGGTGCTTGCTTTCCAAAAACTGCACAAAGGGTGACTGACAATATCCATGCATAACCAAAAGTTTCATTGGCTGAAATGCAGCAAACATAAAGTCTTAGTTTATAATTTTCAATATTTTTGGAAAGTTTGGTATAATGGCAGATCCGACGGGGTGGATGGGCCAGCCTACCATACCCGATGGAGGGGAAAAAATGACAATTTTGAGACAAGACAATACCACAATAAAAGTGTTTTTTTTATTAAGTTCTGATTGAAGTAATGCAATTTTTGAAGTGGTTCCCCTTGTGACCCCCCCCCCCCCCTCCCCTGAAGTCAATCCTGGATCTGGCATTGTAATAGGAAAGGCCGAGTTGGACAATTTTACTCTACTACATTATATTCAATTTCTTTCTGGTAATACTATCCAAAACATCCTGCATAAATCTGTTGAACCATTGCCATATGGTTGGTTACATCCACCATATGTCCAATATATTACAGGGAGACATTGTAAGAGATTAACAGCTTCACAAAGCATTTTATATTCAAACACATGCATTTTTTTAATTTCTCACTTTCTGACATAAATAAATATGCACTTTAAAATCAATCTGTACCCCTTCATGATTTCATAAATCTATATTTATTTTCATCTACTTTCACCAATACATCAGGCAGAAGCTGGTTCTATTTCCAATAAATCAGGCCAAGATCTGCTTAAAATTTATTGCAAACCACAGACATCTGAATCCGGGCTGGGGTAGCCTTGAGGTGTTTAGACTCTTTGGAGAGTACAAATCATGCTAGTGAGAGACAAATCTCCACAACGCCTGACAACTTATCACTGTCAATCACCACACACATACAAAGCCTGGAAAATCACTTTCTTGCTGGCCAAGAGATGCATGCAATGATGCAGGTGCAAATTACAAGACAATCCAAAAAAAAAAATTATTTCAATTATCTTGTAAATGCAATAGCCAGTCTAACCAAATGCATGTTTTAAACAGCAATTTCTTTCCTTGCCATTCTTTAAAACTAAGGACATGAGTTTCTCACAGAAAAGTTATAATTTATTATGAACATTTGAAATGGTCATATTGAATGTTCACAAGGCTGATGGTAGTATGGGTGGTTGGGTGTCAAGACAATGTAAAATTTTGAAGCCTTCATTATTGTCTTTGGATTACACTAAAATCATGAATTCCATAGTTGCAATAATCGTCTAATTTGTTCTTTATATTGCCTAACATTTTGTACTAAATATTTATGAAATTTAGCTTGCTAATTTCTTCAAATGGCTGTTAAAAATTGATTGTCTGGACACACAACCTGTGCAGACAACTGGGTATACCATTACCTGGTAGGAAATTGATTTTACAGACCTTTTACATTGTGATCTCTGGCTCTGTGTGACTAAATATATGATGCAAAGTGCACTCTGATTAGAAAATGATTTTAATAGGGGCAATATTAAAAGGCCTGGAGTAACTTCAGTTTGAGCAAGGCCACTAGCAATCTCACTTAACTTGTATTTCCTACATGTAGTAGCAATCTAACATATGAAGGTGAGCCCAATGACTGTGCACCTATTTAACTTAAGATTTAACATAAATTTCTTTTTATTTCACAAGAATTTTTAGTTGATAATGTTAATCCTAACATTAAAGTCCACCCCAACAAAAAGTTTATATGAATAAAAAGAGAAAAATCCAACAAGCATAACAATGAAAATGTCATCAAAATCAGATGTAAAATAAGAAAGTTATGACATTTCAAAGTTTTGCTTAATTTAACCAAACAGTTAAATGCATATCCTGGTGGGTATGCAAATGAGACCGATGATGTCATCCACTCACTATTTCTTTTGTATTTTATTATATGAAATAGGGAATATTCTATTTTTCTCCTTATCATCAATGAAACAACGATTAATTCTTCTCTGAACAAGTGGAATGAGCATTGTTTTATACTATATGATTTAGTCAAGTTTGTCCTTATTGTCCAATCTATAAAAAATTAAATATTGTATAATTCAAACAATAAAAACAAACGAAATAGTGAGTGACATCATTGACTGTCTCATTTGAGTTGTGCATATCACTGTTTTGTGAAAAATAAGTTAAACTTTAAAATGTCATAACTTTCTTATTTTACATCCGATTTTGATGAAATTTTCAGTGTTTTGCTAGTTTGATTTTTCTCTATTTATTCAAATTAACATTTTTCTGGGGTGGACTTGACCTTTAATAAGTGAGCCAAAAATTTCATTAAAAAATTGAAATATACAATTTTCTTGGAAAAAACCCCGGCTAGTCATTTTCAGATCAAACAAAAAAATGGTGTCCCATGGCTGCGCACTGATTCACTTTACACATAAATCAGGGATTTTGAGGAGAAAGGATGCATTTAGAGGCTGTCACATGAAATGCCTAAAATTCCTTATTTTTCCACTTTTTTTATTCAGATTTTTTAATGAATACCTTTCTATGTATTGCATCGGTAAAATTGTGGTCTGTTGCATATCTTCTTTTACTAGAATTGCACAAATATGTGTGTGCGCAGACAAGGGGGACTGCGCAGACTTGGGGGACCATACCATAACTTGTATTTTAATTCACTCTCCAAATACTCCACTCTCCAGCAATGTCTGGAACTTGATCGAGACTCCAGGCTACATGTAATCTAAAAGGTCATGTCCACCCAAGAAAAATCTTGATTTGAATCAAGAGAAAAATCAAACAAGCAAAATGCTGAAAATTAATCAAAATTTTGCAGCATTTTTGCTTGATTTTTCTGTTAAAATTTTGCTTATTTTTCACAAAAAAGTCTTTTTTATTTTATTAGGCCAGGTAAATACAATATTTCAATTTTTACAGATTTAAAAATAAGGAACAACTTCACTGTTCACCACAAAGTGTTATTAGGCCTATGTTCAGAGAGGAATAAAACTTTCAACAATCTGAATGAGGACCAAAATAGACCTAGGGCTAGGCCTATATTAGACCGATAAATAGGTCTATTTCTGTCAGGGATATGCTCCGCTGATCTTTTAGAAGGAAAGTAGAAATCTCGGGGGCGAAAGTTTCAGGTTTTTTGGTGGTACATGCAGATGAATGGGATGGAATCCCTGGCTCCGTGGAGAGTAAGCATACATGTACGTTAGTATACCCAGTTGTTGTGTGTCTGGACAGGTTGTGTGTCCGGACGATCAATTTAGAAAGTCATCATCAATTTTTATTACAAAATGTTAGGAAATATTATAGAGAACAAAATAGAAGATGATTACAACTATCGAATTCATATTTTTAGTATGGTAGTGGATCGTATTACCGAACACTTTTCATGAGTTCAATCATATCAAACACATTATTCTCATCAAATTCATCAAACTTTCACCATAAATACACAATTAGGCTACCTACAAAATATAAATGTGAAAAAATTTTGCCGAAATCGTTTTTCTGTTTTACGATATTAGCTTCCAATCGAACCCCTCTTCTCATGTGAAATATTTTAGTCACTTGAAAAAGGTATCGTATTACCGAACGTGTGTTTTCTATGGGAAAAATTGAGATTTTTTTTTACCATATCTTATTATTTTTTAAGACTTTGAAAATGTGTTTTTGACCATTTTTCATCATCTTTCTATTCAGTTTCTCTTTGAAAGAAAGTTGCAAAGTTTTAAACGTATGTAATTATTTTCTGACGTGTATGATGCGCGCGTTCGGTAATACAATCACTCACTATACTTACAATCCAAAGACAAAAAAGAAGGCCTCAAAAATATAAACTGTCTGGACACCCGACCCCCCCATCCTACATGATTTTTACTCGCCTCCTGACTAATCCGTCGCCTCATTTGCATACCGACCAGGATGTAAAATAGGCCCTAACTATTTTGTGAAATTAGGAAAAACTTTTAAAATGGCAAAATGTCTCAATTCTCAATTGTTTGATTTCTCTCTTCCAAATCCAATCCAAGTTTCAATTCTTCATGACTGTCTTTTTATTTTAATTTCAAACATGTCAAATCAACTTTTTGTTGGATTGGAACTTTCCTTTGACTAAAGTTATGATACTTACTGTTTATATTGCAAAAAGACATAAACACGACGAGGTGTGGAAGGTTTAGAAAGAAAACTTGGCAAGACCAGATGGCTTAATTTCAGCTGAAACGAAAAGGCTACACAAAAACGCAGCACCTCTGCTGCTGCCCAAGGCAATGGAACTCGTGTTGATCCGCGAAGAACAATCGACAGACGTTTGCTTGTAAAGTGGAAATCTCAACCTGTAACGAATAAAAAATTAATGAAATACAGTATTCGATTGTAGAAAATTAATGAGCATGAAATACTTCAAATCATACTGCGAATAAATGATACTCAAAATGGATTTCTTACCACTCATTCCAAGAGAGCAGTAAAAATTTACGCCAACAAACGCCGCACGAATAGAAAATACATGCGTGGAACAATCTAGGCAATATTATAGAGTGCGTGCATTTGCGCAATATCTTTGGCAAGTGCGTGTGGGAATAAGAGCTCAATCGACCACGCACTACAACAGTTGCGTCATAAGGCTTAGTCTTAAACCACAGACCTTTCATTCAACCTCGGCAAGATATTTTGTAGATAATTTAGAGAGGTGGTATATGAGACGTGGGGGGGGGGGGGGGCAGGCGCGTAGCCAGGGGCGGTGGGGGCGGTCACCCCCCAAAAAAAATACAGAACAGAGTTTAATATCGTTCATACTTTTGCATATAGCATGGCACGAATTTAATTCCTCCCCCTTTGAGAAGATACTTTGCCAAAAATTACTTGCTGAAAAGCGGAAGAAATATCATTTGGGGACCCAGGGAGTGACGGTAATGTTTACCCGCTCCGAACAGAAGAGCCAAAATTTTGTGTCAATGCAATATAATATATATATATGCAAGTAATATATATATATATCATTCACTTGATAAAGACGGTATGTACTCGTCGAAAATTTATGGACTTCAATCAATTTTGTTGGATTAAAGCGTGAAAGTTTCAACCTTGTTTCTCTTTCTCTCTCCCCCTCTCTCTCTCTCTCTCTCTCTCTCTCTCTCTCTCTCTCTCTCTCTCTCTATATATATATATATAGGGGAATCTTGGTTTTCCACGTATTGGCAATTTAATAAGACATCAGAAATGCGAAGCAAATGATATTCACGAGGTGAATGCTAGTTTGCAATGCCAACAAGTTCTTCCCCGAATCTTCCCCGAAGAAGGTAGATGACTACCGAGAATTTGGAAAGTGAATAAAGCTATATATATATAATATATATATATATATATATATTGCATTGACACAAAATTTTGGCTCTTCTGTTCGGAGCGGGTAAACATTACCGTCACTCCCTGGTTCCCCAAATGATATTTCTTCCGCTTTTCAGCAAGTAATTTTTGGCAAAGTATCTTCTCAAAAGGGGAGGAATTAAATTCGTGCCATGCTATATGCAAAAGTATGAACGATGTTAAACTCTGTTCTGTATCGCTGCACATCCATCTCCTGTCTTGTTTTGCGCCATTGATTTGAAAATTTGAATATTACTGAACTTTCTTATTCAAACAAAAGGAGGCGCTCGATATGAGCGAATTTTTTTTCCAAAATAAATCACAAAGGTTTCCGTGCTTCGCAAGCAGGATAAAGCTTACATAATCTAAGAAATATCAAAATTAGAACAGATTAAAGTTTCAGATAAATTTTTAAAAATCAGAGCTTCAACACCATTCGCGGAGAGGAATAGGGCCTATTTACTTTTGTAAGGCCGTCTGATACTCTGTTTTGACGAAATTGAATGTGGATAAACTTTTTTCACTCAAATCTGATGTGACCAAGGTAAACATAATTGTATGATTTCTGTTCTCTATTTTTATAAAATCTTTTCCCATTTTTGGGGCGCTCATTATTTCTTTCGAAAACATTTTTTTTTTTTAGCAAGTCAATATTCGAGTTGATAAGGGTACTATAGACGCAAGAGACGCCTCCTTTTGATTTGAATTTGATGATATATCAAAAACTTCGCGCTCCGCGCGGGAGGGGGAAAAATCCCCCCTCTCTGCACCCTCCCCCCTAGGTAGGGAGCGCGCTCTGTAAGTGTTGGTTGGCACCATTGGCACGCTTTGCGTGCACTTACCGCCCCCTCCAGAATTAAATCCTGGCTACGCGGTTGGGTGGGCGGTCATTCCCGGCCCCAAAACGTCCCCTTAAAGAAAAAAAAAGGAGAAAAGAGAGAAAAAGCAAAAGGGAAGGGTATTGCTTTACATTGTTTTCCTCCTTATATTTTCAAAAGAATAAACACCTAAACGAAACGTTCTTCTATATACTCTCTTCACTTTGGCAATGCGCTTTCCCACACCATTTTTCTTCTTCGTTTTTCCCCTCCCGGCTATCGGAACTCGTGTATTTCTTTCCAGAAATTATAGAATATACATTGTTGTAAAGTAAGAAAAGCAGTATTTTAATTGCATTGTCAGAAAATGTCCGGTTTTCTGGTCGAAGCTGGTAAATACTATACCGCCACTCCCTGAGTCCCCATATGTTTTTTCCCACTTTTTAGCAAGCAATTTTGGGCAAGTATCTGCTCAAAAGGGGCAATCCCTGCCCGTGCTATACAAAAGTATATATAACTTCATTCCATATCCGTCTCATGTCTTATTTTGAGCCTGAATGAATGAAAGAAAGTTATGTAAAATACTAACAGGCGCAAGCATAACCCTTGGGCATAGAGCCTGGAGTGAATGATAGAAAGTTATGTACAATACGGGTCAGCCTGTATTGTATGCCTGCACCAGGCAACAATTTTCGGTTTGGTTTTTAGGGTGTGTCCTGAACAGGACCATAAATACATGTATGTATTGAGAGAGTAGACAACATGTACTATGCTCAGCAACCTGGCAGTTTATCTTCATGCTCTTCCACCTTGTACATGTAGTTGTATGTAAACTCGGTTTTTTTTGGTGAAGTCTGAAGACTATTGGAGTTAAAAGCTGAATAAAGTGATTATAAAGTGATTTTCTGATCTCTATACCTGCGTCATTATTTTGTACCCCGTATGTTTCAGTTTTTTTTTTTACAAATCACAAAGGTTTCCATGCTTCACGTGTATTTGGGAATGGAAAGATCCCTCTCCGTGAGAGCATCATCCCTTTCCCATTTTGTGCTCTTAATACGAAAAGTGAAATTAAGAAATAAAATTAGAGCAGGATAAGGTTTCAGACAAAAACTATTGGTGGGAAGGAATATCTTCTCTTTGCATACCTATTGATCTACCCAGTTTTGCGATGATTAATAAGGCTAGATTTGTGGCTCTCACATCTTATCTGACCAAGATAAGCATTTTATACCACTCAATGAATGCCCTTTTTCTGTTCTCAAAGATTATATAAGACGTCATAGCTTCCGCGCTTCGCATGGGAAGAGAAATCATGTCAAATTCCCCAAATCTTTTCCCATTTTGGGCACTCATAATTTTTTTTCAAAAAAAAGTTTTATTTAATCACAGCAAGTCAATGAATTCGAGCTGATGAGGGTCCTGGAGACGCGATAGATGTCTTCTTTTGAATTGAATTTGATGAGACATCGAAAATTTCGCGCTTCGCATGGGCCGGGGGGAAAAGTCCCCCATCCCTGCACCCTCCCCCCCCCCCTTCTTCTGTTACTGTTTGCTACAGCAGAGAAAACAAACCACAACAAGCCCCAAATCATACAGAAGACTGGGTTTGGGGTCTGAATCCCGAAACCTAAAAAAAGTGCAGGAAAGTTAAAAAATATAAATAAAAGATATGCTTTGTTAGAAAGAAAATTTTCAGATTTTCTTTTGATATAAATCTTATAGAAGCAAATATACTACATCATTAATTTTCAACTCTATATCTTCGGCCACTAACCCCGTACAAGAGAAAAATATTTGTCGTGCATAGAATGGTCCATTCCTGCGCACGAGTCATTTTATTAAGTAAAACTTGTGTATTTAGGAATTATGAAACCAGATGGAAAAAAATCAGAGGCGCAATGAGCAAAAAATTTAAAGGGCAGAATAATGGCGTATCAGGCAAAATTTATAAAATTTTTATTACAAAAATTTGATTTGTGATAGAGGCTTTGACATAAAACTATGCAGAAAATTAATAATAATATAATATTTTACCCTTCTCTCTCTCTCCTTTTCTCTTTTTTTTTCTTGGTCGTGAACATTTTTGTGGCAAGCGCCTCCCACCC
This sequence comes from Lytechinus pictus, assembly GCF_037042905.1. Lineage (NCBI taxonomy): Eukaryota > Metazoa > Echinodermata > Echinoidea > Temnopleuroida > Toxopneustidae > Lytechinus > Lytechinus pictus. The sequence continues at coordinate 23,935,226 of NC_087251.1, forward strand.
CCGTCCACCATCCGATACGGCTACTGGAAAAAAAAATAGAGAAAATATACATCTCATCTAGTCTTGTGTAAACCCCCATATTGTTGATCAGTCTCAATCAGGGTCTGTGCCTGCAGACTAAAAAAAGGAGGGGGGAAAGGATGGGGCTATTATGGTGGCGTTACGGCCATGCCCGGTTATGGCTACGGACAGGAGCGCCACGCTTTTTTTTCCTTTTTTTTTTCAATGCCTGCACACTTTTTTTTTATCACAGCCGCAGATGAACATCATCATCTTTTCAAAAATATATGTTTCATGATGACTAGAGAGTATTTTACTTGTAAAAAGGGTCTGATATAATGAATATGAATGCACAAATAAAATCACCTTCACTTTTTTTTTTTAAGAAAATGGTATTTTATGGAATATATTGCATAACATATTTATGGGAAAGCTGCCAAATCTTCACTAATGCATTTCTTTATTTTTTCTTCTTTCATGAAAAACTTAACATAGGGTTGAACTTTCCCTTTCAAATTTCGATTCTGAGAAAACGTGTTTAGACCCCGAGGAAAAGAGGAGGAAGCCATACAAGGTGGGTAGAAACGGAAGAAAGATCAGAGATCTGCATGATTTGTGAACACTGTAATATTAATATAATTCAATAACAAGTGGAGCGAGCGCCTCTGGCAGTCTCACCTGCATTACGCGATTCAATATATAGAAGCAGTGCTGACTTTGAAAACTAATATAAAATAATTATTCACAAAAACACCGTTCATAATTATGATACAAAACTACGTTCATTGACCCTAAATGACATTTGACCTTGATCATGATGTGACCTAAGATATAACTTGATTACCCCTATGTCCACATTTCATAAACTATATCCATAAACTTTGACAGTTATGACAGCAATATAATAATTACCTCCAACATGGCCAAAGTCCATTGACCTTAAATGACCTTCATGTGCCCTGAAACTCGCAAAGGATATTCAATGATACTTGATTACTCTTATGTCCAAGTTATATGAATCAGATCCATAAACTTTTAAAGTTATAATGGTAATTCAACAAATTCCCCCAACATGGTCTAAGTTCATTACACTGAATGAACTTTGACCTTGGTCATGTGACCTGAAACTCAGGCAGGATGTTTAGTAATACTTGATTAACCTTATGTCCAAGTTTCATAATCAACTAGGTCCATTATGTCATTTCAAAAGCTTAACTTTGAGTTTCGGTTATAAGATTTTACGTTGACGCCGCCTCCGCCGTCCTAAAAGCGGCGTCTATAAGTCTCACTCTGTTATGCAGGCGAGACAAAAATTGAAGAAAATAAAAAGAGAAAAATGACATCATATTTAGGTCACCTCTTCCCTCTATCAAAATTAGATTGTGGAATTTTATCATATAGATTTCCAGAATATGATAAAGAAGCTCATCTAATTTAATTGATAACAGCTGACGGTGACCCCATAATTAAGGCCGACCCCAACGATTTTGAATTAAAAAAAGAAAAATAATCAAACAAGCATATATGCTGGAAATTTTATCAAAATTTGATGAAAAATAAGAGAATAATGAAATTGTAATTTGATGCTTTGCAAATGAGAGAGTCGGTGATGTCTCACAAGTAACGAATTATTCCGGAATTTTTGCAGATTTTACAAAACACTTCTTCTCATCATAGGTTACAACAAACAAATGCAATTCCACATTGTCAGGGAGAAATCAAAATTAGTTTCACATTACCATGATCGAGTAGAAAATTGGGGTATTCAACATTTTGTTTTTTAAAAAGTGAGTACGTAGGCCACCCGTCATCGGTCCCATAATTTGTATATCGACCAGCATGTGTGTATTACAAGGAAAAAATTTACAAGTTTCTTGGGGGTTTTTTTCATCCGATTTTGATGAAATTTTCTTCCTTAGTATTAACAAAAAATTGGTTGGGATACACTTGCAATTTAAATATACTCTTGTGTGTATATTGCGGGCGTCCCGACCCTTCGAGTTAATTGTTGGCAATCATTTTTTCCCAATTTTATTTTTCCCAAAAGATTGAATAGTGCATTTACATAAAACTGAAAAGCTTTCCTTGTGTCATTGTAAACAACTGGACGAAAAGTATGTTTTAATGACGTTTCAGTTCTACCGTCTGGCCTTCATTTTAGGTACAGATTGACCGCAATTCCGCGGCGAAAAATTATTCTTCCATGAACGATGCGAGTCATCGTCAGACGGGGGCAATCATCATAGGCGGATCCAGGGGGGGGGGCGAGGGGCCTGGGTTCCCCTATTGGCGGAGCAAAAAAAAAAAGAAAAGAAAGGAAAGAAAGAAAAAAAGGGGGGAAATAGAGGAGAATAAAGAAGAGGAGGAAGACGAGTGAATAAAAAAGATTAAAATGAGGGGAAGACTTGGAAAATAAAAAGAATCTTTCAGGTCACTATAAAATTTTCGCTCGCGCTTCGCGCTCGCATTGCCTGTTAGGTGATTTACATAATTTGTTCAATATGGAGCTTAAATATCAAGTTTGGAAGTCAATATACAAAACATATTTCACCTCGACAATTGAACTTTCATTATTTTTTGTGATTTACAAATTTATTTTTATGAAGTGCTCTGTAAAAATGTCAGTTTTATGGTCTGAATAATAAAAAATTTCTGCTCGCGCTGCGCGCTCGCAAATTTTGATTTATCTGGTACTTAATATTTTCGTGTATTCCATAAAGTTTTCAAAATATCCCTTTTCAGGTCTGTAGCCAAAACGTATCACCTAGCGCTGCACGCTCGCATTTTGATTGGCGAGTAATGTAGGCCTATATTATGTGTCAATATTGATTCCCTTATTGATTACACGACAAACTACTTAAAATCTTCTTTTCATGAAGGCAGTTTATCAAATATTTCGGCTCTCGCGATTTGCACTCGCATTAATTCCGCGCCCTCATTATGCATTAATAAATAAGATATCAATTTAATAATTAAATTGTCCTTTTGTTTCATCTCGCGCTTAATTAGCAAGAGGAATAGAAAGATAGTCATCATTTTCATATGATGACATGTCCTAAAGATGTCCCTGAAAAGTCATGTCCTATGTCAAAACTCAAAGTAATAATAATGAAAAATGTCAGCTCTTTATTAAGTGCGATCCATATCCACCTCACAATTTTCCTACAAAGTGCTTGAAATATATAGCTAAAATTGACCTTTTTTTAGATCGAAATATCAAATATTTTAAGCTCGCGCTTCGCGTTCGCTTTGATTTGCATGATAAAAGATGTATTTAGAATGCCTAGATTCTAGGATTAAATCTGAAACACGCGCGCGCATCTGCTCGCGCTTTGTGCTCGCATTATTAATGTAAGAAGATCTCCTATTACTCATCCTTTTCATGATTTACAAAACACGAATAGATGAGTGTCCCGTTTTTATGTCTGAATCTCTAATTTTTCCACTCGCGCTTCGTGCTCGCATCAATTACTTAGTTATATAGCTATCTTGTTCACGATTACAAATATTGATTAAAATTTTCCATTCTTTATGTAGAAATGTCAAAAATTTCCAGCTCGCGCTTCGCGCTCGCATTATTTGATTGTTGAAATATTACGTCTTCATGGCTAAGTGCAAGCAGTCCTTAACAGGTAGCGCCTACCTTTTCGATCAGTTCAAAACGTGAATTAAAATTTTCTGCTCGTGCTTTGCGCTCGCATTATTAATGTAAGAAAGATCGCCAATCACTCATCCTTTTCATGATTTACAAAACATGAACAGACTGTCTCGTTTTTAGGTCTAAATCTCGAAATTTTTCGCTCGCGCTTTGCGCTCGAATCACATACCTATTCTGTTTAAGTTACAAAAAGTGCTTAGAATTTCCATTCTTGAGGTAAAAATTTCAGCTCGCGCCTGGCGCTCGCATTATTGATTGTTGAATAAAAATAAGAATACATAAAAATTCAACAACAAATTGCTCGCGCTTCGCATTGTATAAATATTAAGGATTATGATATTATATATTTATGTTGATTTATAAGAATAAAGCTAAGAAGTAACTATTAGGACTACCCCTTCAAAGAAACAAACAAAATATCATGTTCGAGCGGCCGATCGGAGAAAATATGGCTGAACAAAAAATCTGGGCCTCCCTATTGGCGAAGGCTGGATCCGTCCCTGTAATCGATAACAATATTAAATCTTTTTCTTTTCAAATACATGGAAAGGGATGTATAATAAAATACACAATGAAAACTGAACACATTTGAATGGTGTCATTTCAACCATTAGAGATCAGACAAGAATTATCATAGGCCCCATATACTACATGAAATCAATTTATATAAGGCTGCTTTCACGGTACACCACCCCTCCATCTTTCTCCTCCTCCTTTTTCTTACCCTTCCTCTCCTTCCTCCTTATTCTTCTCCTTTTCCTTCTTCCTCTACTTCTCCAGCCTCTTCTTCCTTCATTCGATTTTACCCTTCTCCATATTATTATTTTGTCATAATATTGTCACATGAAAAAAAAAAAGAAATCGTTACAACGAAAATGAATTTGACCTGATTTATCGCGAGTATAAATGAAATTGTAGATTCAAACATAATAACTCTTTAAAGGGGAAGTTCACCCCCAATGATTAGTTGGTTTTAATAAAAGCTGAAAAAATTAGAGAAAAATATTGGTATATCCCTACAAAAATATGATGCAAAGGACATGAAATACACATTTGTTTGAATGGGTAAATTTCGGGATGTTAAAGAAAAACACATTTTGAATGGGTACCCGATTAAATAAAATATATAGGTATCTGTTTTTTTTTAATGAACCACTTCTGAAGCATGCATGGAATGGGCAGGAATTATAAGGATATAATATTTGTCTGTAATATTTCTGATATGATCCCTAAATCTGTAAGATAAGTTTTTGTTGTTGTGTGTGTGTGTGTATTACCAAGGTAGTATCTCGTCCCCTCTGATAATTATGTAGAAGGGGTCAAGGCTGTTACTTGATTGTGAGGCCTCTAATTCCGGACAAAAAGAAAATAAAATAAATTGCATAAAACTAACAGAATACTAATGAATAATATAAAATTTAAAGAATAATAAAATATGCCCATAAATCATAAAATTCAACAAAAGATAAAGAATATCATAAAAAGCAGTAATACATCTGTAAGATAACTGCTCAAATTACAATATAAAGGGGAAAATTAACAGAGAGAGAGAGAGAGAGAGTGGGTGGGGCTGGATTCCAAATATTTAGAATTCAATTTTCATAAAAGAAAAAAGTTATAAAAAAAAAATTGTTGACTAAAATCCATTAGAGAATAACATATAATCATGTGTTCTGTTTAAAGTACTTTTGATTTTATAATGTTACATGCAAGCAGTTCTACCATAATGTTATGTGGATCGAGAATAAATAATTAAAATACTCTTTCCTAAAGTTTTAAAGTTTTTACTTTTGATTTTATAATGTTACATGCAAGCAGTTCTACCATAATGTTATGTGGATCTATAATAAATAATAAAAATACTCTATCCTAAAGTTTCAAAGTTTTTACTTTTGATTTTATAATGTTACATGCAAGCAGTTCTACCATAATGTTATGTGGATCTATAATAAAAACACTCTTATCTAAAAGAAAATGATTTGAGTATTTAATATACATGTATATTCAGACACATTTTAGGCATACTTGTTTCTTTAATGTACTGTATAAAATAGTTATTCATCATGAACTTCAAAAAAACACAATTGATGGAACTTTTGCCAAACCTTCATCAACGTTCCTCCCATTTTCTGTTTTTTTTTTAAATTGAAACCAACTTGACATCGGGATGAAACTCCTCTTGTTTCTTGAAAATGAGTTAAAAACCATTTTGAATTGGGGATTGATATACAAATCTTAAAGTCCAAAGCAGAAGCACAACTGTATTCAGACAGAGTTAAAGAGTTTAAAGCCTGCATCAAGTCAAATAATATATATAAATACATTTTATTCTTAATACCCAACATTCATAACAAAATTGAATAAAACATATCTAAGAAGAAGATAACACAAAAACCAAACTCCACATTTATCACATTTCACAGATTCTCAATTCTATTCAAAAATTAGCATGACTGTATTACGGTTGAACAGCTGTCCTTTGTTAAAGAGGAATTAACTACATGAGAAAAAATAGCATTCCTAACCTTCATTTCTTGTCATTTCCAGATATTGTTATGACTATCATATCCAGATCTAAAAACAATGCACTCAATAAACAGAAGAAAAATTGGTACAAGAACCTTAATTCCATCCACATTACTTAACAACAAACTAATGAACCCTATAAAAAATCCTTTGAAAACATTTATTCACAGTATTTGATACTATCCATATTAGTTTCAACCATAAGGCTTATTTGATACCTGAAATTAGATATCAAGAGAGAAACCTGTATCTGATGCAAACCATAAAAATTACATGTTTCGGGACAAGACATGGCACGTTCCCTGGTCAGTACTTGATCTTGATGTGATGACACAATCTCTTCAAGTGGTCATAAAGAATACGCAGCACCAAAGGAAACATAATTTAGTTGCTACCATTACATAGACTATGTTACTTCAATTGAACTGTTCAGTTCTTGACCAATATTATTTTTACAGGGGATGGGGTGCTGGTAAAAAGAACAGCCTTTTTCCCGGCTAGATATCATGGTGAGAATTATTAACTTGTGAGTGCTATATTTAATCCATACATATTGCACATCCTTGCTGCAACCTATGAATTCATATCACATCATCCCTCTCAAAAACGCCATACAAGATATACATTTGTATTACAGAAAAAGGAAAGACCTGACTGAAACATGTTCCTAATACTGCTCAGAAAAAAAGAAAAAAATATGAAAGAAATTGGCATTGTGATTGGGTATTCTTAGCACCAAAATGAATTGCATCTTGCGTAAAATGTACATTTCTGCTTGTAGAAGAAAGCAAGATTATAAGCCCCCTTTGGAGTCACAGTGAAGACTTTGGCATTAATTCTACAAACAAAGTATATTTTACAGACTTGGCCCCCGAATGGTTTGACATGGACACATTCCTTCCTGAAAACATGCAAATAATGCACAGGTCACAATGTGAATTATAATGTTGCAATAAGCACAGGGCACAAACACTAAACATGTTTGCAAATTGAGAGAAATATCTGAGATGCCTGCATGTGTGTTTGAGTTTTTTTCACAGAGGTGCATCAATCAGATATGATTATTTACAACAAGACCGATCTTTAAGTTCACTATCTGAAATACTTGACGAGGTAACTGTTTCATAAAGCTTTTAGTAAATTACGAGTGACTCTACAAAAGACTGGTGATCCTTTCTTAGGCATTTAATCAACATCAATGAAAATTTGGTGTACATCATTTACAAGAAAGGATAATCAGTCAAACAATACCTTATGAAGAGCATTATGAAACTACAAACTGGGCTCAAACCACCTCAAACCTCTGTTTTAATTTGCAACCTACCCAACATAGCTTGGATTGTTTGCATTATTGGTTTCGTAAAACAGCTACCAGTATGAATTTCTACAAAAATTTGTTCATAAAACTTTTTCAATTTCCACGAATTGTACAGGCAAGGCAGTCACATTTACTTCCCCTTATAACTTGAAAAGCCTAACCATAAAGTATGATGCATATTCATATCACTGTGTGCATGACTCAGTGTACACACCATTGTCAATGCAATAGCAAAGTCTTCACTTGGAAAATACATAAATTATCAGTGTCTCTTTCTTATATGTCCTACAGGTGCAGTGATGCATCCGAAATGCAAGGCCTAGGGGTTTGGTAAAATCAAAGCACCAGCACATGACTTGTACACTTACACTATTGGCTATATTCTTAAACCCTGTTTATATTTTGTTACTATTATTATAATAATAATATGGTCCACGACTCCATTTATATAGCTCAGCTACTATAATTGCATATACTCTACTGAGCTTCATACTTGGTATCATATTATTACCCCGGCTGTAGCTGAGTCGCCATATAGGCGCTAAGGCATTCAAGGAATAAATCCTACCGGGAACCCATTCACCTCACCTGGGTCGGGTGCAGCACAATGTGGGTAAATTTCTTGCTGAAGAAAAACATGCCATGGCTGGGATTCCAACCCATGTCCCTCTGATTGACAGACAAGGGTCGTAACCAAGAGACTATTCCCATTTGTAAATGAATACTTTCCAATTCTGTAGAGCTATTCCAAAAGATACAATAAACACACATTTTTACTTCGTTTGGAGATCTCGGCTGCTATGGATCATTGCATGTCAAATAAAAAATGTAGTTCCAAAATTTGTTACACCTTATAATAATAATAATAATAGAAAGATTGATTATTGAATATTCTAAACATTCTCTCTGAAATATACCTGTACATCAATATTGAACAATGAAAAAGGTCAAACAACCCATCACAAACTTCAAAAGAAATGGGTATAAAATAAATATACAACACATTGCACAGAATATTCACTGTTTCATAAATTTGATAAGTAAAATTCAAAACATCAAAATTCAATGATAAAAGTTAGGTATTCAAACTATTAAAAAAGCTATATAAAAAAAAAACAAGTGGAACGCCTCTGGCAGTTTCACCTGCATCGCGCAATTCAATATAGCAGCAGTGCTGACTTTGAAAACTACTATAAAATAATTATTAAAAAAAACATCATTCATATAAATTATAATGATACAATACTATGTTCATCGACAATAAATGACATTTGACCTTGATCATGCGACCTAAGACTTGTCAGTGATACTTGATTACCCCTATATCCACATTTTATAAACTATATCTATAAACTTTGAAAGTTATGACAGCAATCTAATAATTACCTCCTAAATGGCCAAAGTTCAATGACCTTAAATGACCTTGTATTTGGTAATGTGACCTGAAAATTGTATGAGATGTTAAATGATACTTGATTACTCTTTATGTCCAAGTTATACACTTTGAGAGTTATGATGGTTATTCAACAAATACCACCTACTACAAGGCCAAAGTCCATTGACCTTTGTCAAGTGACCTGAGACTCGCACAGGATGTTCAGTGATACTTGATTACTCTTATGTCCAAGTTTCATGAATCAGATCCATAAACTGTTAAAGTTATGATGGCAATTCAACAGATTTGGCCAGAGTTCATTGACCCTAAATGACCTTTGACCTTGGTCATGTGACTCGAAACTCAGGCAGGATGTTCAATAATACTTAATCAACCTTATGTCCAAGTTTCGTGAACTAGGTCCATATATATTCTAAGTTATGATGACATTTCAAAAACTTAACCTTAGGTTAAGATTTTGATGTTGATTCCCCCAACATTGTCTAAGTTCATTGACCCTAAATGACCTTTGACCTTGGTCATGTGACCTGAAACTCAGGCAGGATGTTTAGTAATACTTGATTAACCTTATGGCCAAGTTTCATGAACAAGGTCCATATACTTTCTAAGTTATGCTGTCATTTCAAAAACTGAACCTTCGGTTAAGATTCGGTGTTGACGCTGCCACCGCCGTCGCAAACTATGAAATGAAATGCTCAACAAATTATTGTCCAAATAAAAACATGCAAGAAAAATATCGGTAAAGATCTCTACTGAGAGTATGGGCACATCACTATTTTCAATATTATTAAATGTTCAATTAAAAAAAAGGGTTTTCATTATGGTACAGTGTACATGTATCTTAAATAGCTCCCAACAGTAACACTAATCTACAACCAAATACTACTTGGTGAATCCAACCATGGACCTACCATGATCCAACTCAACTAGTTAATCACAATTATCTTTTACAATTCACTTAATACAATGAAAACAATATTCATGAATAACTTTGATTAATAGTCATGAAATGGTTTCAGGATTTTCATAAAGACCTAGCAACATCTGTCGCCAAATGAGATTTACTTAAATAAATAGAGTAAAATTCACAGAGCAGAATGCTGAAAATTTAATCATAATTGGATAACAAATAACAAAGTTATTGAATTTAAAAGTTTATCAATATTTTGAGAAAAGTTATATGCACATCATCATTAATATTCATTAGGTGGGCTGATGATGTCAAATCTCCACTTTCCGTTTTCTTATGTTATTATATGAAATCATAATTGTTTCATTTTTTCTTACATGTGTAAATGATGTGTCTCCATTATGATGAAATAAGTTGCGGCAATAAATAACTAATGCACTTAATCGTTTGTGAATCCAATTGTTTTAGTTCTTGATAGAAAAATATTGAATAAACCTATTTTCATATAATAAAATACAAAAGAACAAGTGGGGATATGACATCATCAGCCCACCTAATGAATATTCATAAAGACATGCTTTGAACTGTTTCACCAGAATGTTGCAATTTTCTTTAACTGGCTACATGGCTACTACTTTTTGCCCCACAACACAATCATATATTAGTGTCTAGGATCATTTAAATGAAAGCACTCTTTCTTAGTAGCATTATCATATTTACTGTCATAAAAATACTATATTTTCTCTATTTTGACATCTTTTACATGAAATTAATCATTCACATATTGTCATTTACTGAGGGTGAGTTGGCAATCAGTATATGAGTTGATGGGACAGACATTTCTGGCTGAAATTTTCAAACAAATTGAAGTTCTTACTAGTCACTTGAGCAGATGATATGGAAAACTACTGCATATGGTGTAATGGACACTAACTTGGATAACTGGTTATTACAATACATGATCTGGCAAAAAAATCTTTTTGGCATCATTCTATCAATGCAATATGCACAGACTCATAGATGCTGTTTAATAGACTAACTGCTATAAATTCTGTGTTTACTGAATGACGTTTGGCAAATGAGCAGGGATATTATATTACATCAAACAATATCCATGTAATAACATCGTAGTAAAAACATTATGTATCCAAGAAAACCCTATCACTACCTCTATTTGACCACTATCAATTACATTAACTTGCTGAAAATTGCAACAAATGAACTGCTGAACCTGATTTAAAAAAAAAATCCTAATTTTGTTTATCAATACATCTATAAGACAAAAAACAAAAGGGAGAAATGTTTAATTTAGTTTTGTTCATGTCATGAAATCCGAATGATGTGGTTGTGACCTTTAACATTTAAAAAAGAGGACATACATGTACATTGAACATTTCACAAATATCAATAATGCAACAAAATTATAATAGTCTAAAAACCAACCTTCATTTTTCAGTCTACAATAATAACAATCAACAAGAGCACAATACTGAATATGCTTAATATTTTCAACATTACATAATCAAAGTCTCACCATTTAAAAAATGGTAACCCGTATTAAAGAAACTCCATCAATAAATCAAGGTAATCTAAAGAGACATCATAAAGAAATGCTATGCCTATGGTTGGCAATTTCTTCAGTGGGGTTGTAATAAGCAAATAATCACCACTGTTGAAGAAGATGGGCAAACTATCACTGTCAAGGCAAGCTGGATATAGCTATCTTTCAGAAGCAGCACTGAGGAATAAACATAGCGAGTACATCCAGCTCGCTGAGTTGTGAAAATGATGTAAAGTTAATTTTCCCAGAATTACATTTTTGCTTCACAAAAATGCTTTACAACAGTTTGGATGACCGCTAAAATAAAGACATTAAAAAGAGTTTAAAGTACATTGTCCTCAAAAGATCAGTACTGCCTCAATAAGCATTTTACATTCATAAATGTTAAAGGTTTCCATGAACCAAAAATCTTATGAAAGAACTTGTGCTTACTTTAAATAATAGCATGATGTGGAGTATAATGAGAATCATACAAAATATCTAAAGAATCTAAAAGTACTGTAAACAATGCCCTTTATTCAGCACTTCATGTAGCACTGTCCTGTTATGGCAAAAGGAAGCAAGTAACCAAGGTTAGATCTGTAATTTACTAACATATTTTACATATACAGTGTAATTGAGTTTTTACAGACATGCATCAATCAGATAGGCATTGTATTGTAACTTCTCTATGTAGCTTGGATTACAGGTGCATGCCACAATGCCAATTTTTTTTACCGGGGGGGGGGGGGGCGCTGTTTCATAAAATTGTTTTTATGTTACCTGAGACTTTACAAATGTCTAGAACAGGGGTTCTCAAACTTTTTTTGAAGGGCCAGATGAGACTCCTAGTAAACCTGACAGGGCCAGGGTGAAGTAGATACTTAGAAAAAAAAATGTGCGCGAAGCGCAAAGACTTTTGCGGTCGGGGTCCTAGATGCTCTCTTGTGCAATCTGGCCCTTATTTTGGGAGCATTTAATCCAACAAATTTATAAGTTTCATATGGAACGCAGGCAAAATAATAAAAGATTTCAAAATACAGCGAGAGTCAAAATTAATGATCACAAAATTGTAGTACTTTGTTAAAAGGAATCTAGATTATACCTATACATACCTGGTATTAGGGAGACGGATAATGTCTTGAAGTATCAATATTTATTGTAGTCAAAGTAGATTGAATAATAGAGCATGTCTGTTGTAGACTCTAACAAGGATGTCAGTCTCCTAGTCACTTTCAATATGGGGGAAGTGACAGTCTGTCAGCAACAAGTTGCTTGAACCTTGGTACAAAAGGTGTAATTGCCAGACGAAGGCACTGGTGCAAAGGTTCACTGGTCAAGCAGGGGCCGCAGAAGCGGGGTGGGACTTCAGCCCCCCACTTTTTTCCAAAATCATGTACAAAAACGTAAAAATTACCATATGATTGTGATTTTTTGCATGGCCAGCCCCCCCCCCCCCCTACTTTGAAAACTGTTCCGCGGCCCCTGTCAAAGGACTTCGGTATGAGTTAGTTCTTTAAAATGTTAATTGTGGATAATGCACTTTCGCACCTGTATGTAGATCCAAACATGGTGAGAACAGCGCTGGTCATCTAATAAGAAAGTAGATCGAACAGACAGAAAAGACTCCACTAAACTTTGTTTAAAAGTCAAATTAATTTGACTGCCATTACTTTTATTACGGTCATGACGGTTAGGTCTACATGGATACACAATGTAATCATAATTTTGAGCTATGTTTCATATTGTGACTTAAAAGTGATAAAAAAAAACCCAGCAGGGTCTCGCGGGCCGCGGGCCGGATCCGGCCCGCGGGCCGTAGTTTGAGAACCCCTGGTCTTGAACATGCACTGGATCAGAATCTTATTCATTTAAATCCCCATCAGTCAAACAGAAATATGTTGGTACCTCATTACATAGAACAAGAATGCAATCCAGTTACTGTAATTAGGGCTGAGTCATTACATTAAAAAAAATAGAAATAAATAATGTGAAAGTTTTGATATATAGATCTAGACAATGAAATACAAGTCTTAAAATGGTTGATATTCTTAGTCTTTGGTGATACTGAATTTTTTGTGCATTTCTCTTTTTAGCGGTGCACCGGTCTGGAAGATGTTGCATCAGTGATTGGTGGCATTGGTCGCTCACTGGTGGACCGTCAGCTTTAAATCAGCCCTAATTGTTATGTTATGCATAGTTTAAGAACAGCTTTTGAAACAGAGATTTATAGAAAATATTTGGCCGAAGAATTTGAGCACGTCAAGTAGAATATCAATCACTCAAAAAATGTGATTGGTATGTAACTTGCTTCCTTTGCCAAAGAAGGACAGAGTATACCTTATATAGATTTATTCTCATATCTTCAGAAAGAAAAGGCTTTGTTTCGAAATTACATTCCGCTGTTTTTCTTTGGCTGTAGATAACCGGCATACAGTTAATGAGCTATGATGACTTCTCTCGTGTAGTCCGTCCCACATGCCAGTTATAAGCATTCACCATCAGCCTCTCCATACCACCATAGAAGATCCCGACCCCTGTGAAGAACAATCCAACAATCAGGGTATGCCACCATGCAATGGAAGTGTACACCAACAGACACGTAATGAAGCACAAGAAGGAGATCCAGTAGACGAATGCGAGGAAGAGAGTGATACTGATCGCGGACACATATCCTCTGTCCACGCCGTCCCCGGTGGAGCTGCCGGATACGAACCTCCTGTCTCCGGTGTAATAATCCATGAGTTGGACCTCCTTCGCTTTCCATCTCTCTACACACCAGTCTTCATAGTTTGTATCTTGAGGTAGGGATTTGATGTCATATCGCTTCACATGGTAGTGGACCTCGTTGGGTAGCTTGGCCTTGAGGATATCCATCTCTCCACCTACAGGTATCCTATCAGGGTAGGCCACTGTCACGTCATAGATGGCATCCACTGCTTCATCTGTCAAAAGGTCAAAGGTCATCAGATATCATTCCTGCATTGATCTGATTTATTCAATGCTTGTTTATAACGTAAATCTTGTAAGTTCTATTTTCCATGAAGAAAAAATGATTTCAATGAAATGAAAAGGAAAACTTCTATTGACATTTTACATGTGACATATCATCAAATACAGGGGAATCTTTTCAAGCGTAATATTACATATGAAAAGTAAGAATTGTCTTGATATTTTCATCTCCAATACCACTGATAACAAAATAAATGCTTTAATTTAGCAAGCTATTCAAAGATGAGATGCACTTGTCCAAATATAAAGGGAGTACATCCAAGTAAATCCAAAAAGTGTAAAAAATTACAATAAAAATTGTAACTGCCGTACTGTGACAGCACAAATACAAATAATTCAGAGTTTCAGACCATCAATTTATATCTGTAGTAATGCATTTTTCATACATGATCAACTTGTTTTGTAAATTAGTCTCCAGTTTATTTGCTTTATGTTGTTGCTGTGTTTATTTTTTTTCTTCAAAATACTCACGTTTTCTTAGATGATCCATAATAAATTTGAAACCAGTTGTTCGAGGATGTAGAACATACTCATACTTTGGTAGATTATATTTTGTTGCATAGGAATCACTTCTATTCTTGCTGTCATCATTGTAGTCAGTTCCTGTATATGTAAAATAGAAAATGCAATGTTTGAGTAATCTTGCTCAACAACACAACTAGCAACTCTGAAACTATAGTCTTCGACTCTAGTACATATACAGTAAAAAAAAAATAATTAATTAGGGAAACATGTAAATTAGGAACAGATTAGCACACAAAAAGCATTCTTTATCCAGAATGATTAATTCTGTGTCTGTTTAACGCTATCCTGCTAGGTATCTTAGAACTATGATGCAAATAGTACATTAATGTCCCATTCAGCTAAGAATCATTAATAATTTGCCAGGTAAGGTTTTCTGCAGTAAGCCGCAAGAGCCATTTGGTCTGTAAAAATCAACTTTAGCAAAATATCTGAAAGAATAATTCTTTGTCTATGTGATGTAAAAAAATTGAACCAGATGAAAAAAGTTTATTTGAGACAATTTGATTTCAGACTGCTGAGTTTTATATTAGGCCTATACATATTATGCTTGAGTGAATCAAAATTTAAAGACCTAATTTTCACCTAGTTCATTCGATCTTGCCATGAAATGGTTCTACATTATAAAAAATATTTATACATTCATTTTCATATGTAAATAACATTTTAAATCTTGGGACCTATCAAACCACATCAACATCTCAAAATTAATTTTGGTCCAGTTAATGTGGATTTTAGCTGAGAGGTCACATCTTTAAATTTAATCACTAGAGGAACGCCTCTGGCAGTCTCATCTGTATTACATGATTCAATACATTAGCAGTGCTAACTTTGAAAACAACTAAGATGAAAATGATTCACAAAACACACCATTAATATGATAATATTAAAGTTATGATGACATTTCAAAAAATAGCCCCACATGGTAAGAGAAAATTGACCCTAAAAAAAATTAATGTAGGTTAAGATTTCAATATTGATAACCAAGACATGGTCAGAGTTCACTTGCCCTAAATGACATTTGACCTTGATCGTGTAACCCGACACTTATGCAAGATGATCAGTGATGCTTCAATATTCAAGTTTCATGAACTAGGTCCATATACTTTGTAAGTTATTATGATGATTTAAAAACCTAACTTTGGTTAAGATTTCAATGTTAACGATGCCGCCGCTGCAGTAGTTGCTGCCACTGCCGCCATAGGAAAAGTGACGCCTATAGTCTCACTCTCCTGCAAGACAATAAAGCTAAGTAATGTCATTTATGCAGCTATGTTGCAGGGTCAAACATCAGGGGAAAATTTCCTAAAGGAGCCCATTGCTGAATGAATATGAGTGACATGATCAAGGGATCTACATAGATATCATTCCTATCTTTCAACTAGAGTATCAAGTGGGATTTACTGGGTTTTATGCTGGTGGTAGTTCAATGAAAAAAAAAATGGAAAAGACCATGAATTAGAATTTACTGATCTTCCAATAAAAGAAAACAAACAAATCTTGAAGTCTTATTACATCAGAAAATTTTTTATGCATTCTTTATCAGCACAATGGCCTTCAAGAAATTTATCTCAATGGACCAACTATTTAATATTATCTTATAAGTAACTGGATTTCAACAAAGATTAGGCTAATTCATCTCTCTGATTGAAAGGCATTTCAGCTAAAAAAATAACATTCATGAATATTTGCACTTAATTTCACGCTTGTGTGTAACAGACCAATCATGAATGCACGTTTTTAGGAAAACAGTACTATGCTTATGTCAGGGAGCCGTTTCATAAAGCTGTTCGTAAGTTAAGAGCATAGACTAATAAATACGTATAGACGGAAAGGTAGCACCCGCGGAAAAGCCTCATTTAAATAACATTTGCATATAACGTACAGATACTCCATAGAAGCTCCATGGTGATAAGCGTATTTTGTACCACTTTTGGCCACACCTCCTGGGAGACATTTGAACCGAATCCTAAGCCCCCATTTGCATATTGCTAATGAATCATTTATTTTTTCTTTGCGTATTCGCAAGATACTGTGATTTGATTGGACATTACCTCATGAATAATGTATTTTTCTATTGAAATTCGTACGTCATAATTTGACCCCTATCGTCACTTCGGCTTAATCAAGGGCTGAAAGGTGACGTCACCCGCACAGAAGAAGGTTATTTCCTTGAAAGATTTTCGGTGAGTACTGTCAGATTAACGCTGAATTTTAATTCATTTACAAAAATAAATCAAAAGATCTGATGTTATATGGGATCTTTAGATGTCTGGGTATAACGTGAATTAATTTTTGTTTATAAAAAGTGAACAATTAGGAAGCAAACGACTTGCGAAAACTCAAAACTATTTCCATCGTCGTGAGCTAAAAATGGTGGCTATAAAGCCTATATTACTTGATGTAAATCTCCATCTGCTACCATTTGAGACCTCGTATATCAATTCACGCCAGACTTTCGGGCGAGAGTTTCTCTGAAATTTCGATTCCTACCGAAGATCTCAGCAGGCATGAAATGAACTAGACCAAAAGCTTCAGTCTCTGTATTTTGGTTGTTCCGCTGAACTACGTTGGCTCCACTCACCAAACAGTAAAATGTCAGAAATTGTTGAATAAATCCCCAGAAACGACGGTTATTCCTGTCTAGAAATGAACTAGAATCTAGATAACGTTTAGGCTACACATATTGAGTTTAGAAAGACATTCACTCCATTAACCCGTCCCTTTGAATTCACATATTAAGACAATAGGACCGTAGCCTCTAGAGTAGATCTAGAGTCTAGTCCTCGATCATTTTGTAAAAAAAGATGTTTTTCCCAAACTTATTTCTACTAATAATACGGTACTACACTAGTTCTTATGTTTCCTTTTATTTTTTTTAAACTTGAAAGTTGGGCCTACCGCCTTGATCTAGATCTAGACCAAGTCTAAGTTAATCTAACTTAGACTAGTAACTTAGAGTTAGACGTAGGGCCTACCCCGGGGTCTGAACGTCGCCACTTCGGACAGCCTCGGACTCGGCAACATAGATCTAGAGGGGAGTAGAGATCTAGTCTAAGTTGGGCCTAATTCATCGGTAGATCTGATTACAGGTCTTGGCTAAAGCTAAAAGAAAACATTTCTACCTCCCAGCCTATCTAGCTTAGGCTAGGTCTAACTTGTTATAGACCTAGACTAGACTTGGATCTAGGCCTACAACAAAGTCAAAGCGACCTGTAGAATCTATATAGGCTTAGTATTATTTCAGTCAGGGTCTTAAGTTAAGGCCAAAGGGTTTATTTAATTTTGGAGGTTAGCTTTTGTTTGGCCTAACGTGCAGATTTTCCATCGGAGCACTTGTCATCAGAGCAAATGTCATGAAACTATTTTAAAGACACGTCTAGGTCAAGACAGCTTTAGTCTAGATCTAACACTTGTATGATTCAATAAATTGAAAGTTCGCAGAATAGTAGGTTTAACAAATATGAAATTTAGATCTAGGCCTACTTTTGATGTAGATCTAGATCTACTTACATTTAGTTCCAGATCTATGTACGTCAGAGTCTATGACTAGATCTAGATATATACGCTATAGTCCAAGTGTTATGTTTTTTTTTTTTACAATAGCTTGTATTGCTAACATTTCTGTCTGTGTATTGTTTTAATCAACAGACATAGAACATGATGCTGCTTCACATCCTCTTTTAAAGACTCAAGAATTACAAGACCAAATTAAGCTGCAGGACCCTCCTGATTCAAAAAGGTAAAAAAAACAATAATCATCCTATATATCAAACTGAATGACTTCATGTATTTACATACCAAACGACTTTATCCAAGAATGATTCCAGATGTCGATTATTTCATAATCCTACAATGGTTATATTAAAACCCATTTCAAATTTCAATACCCATGTTCAATAATTTACAAGATAATTGTTTAGTAAATTCTTTTTAGTGTCAATACACAAATTAATTTCTTTGAAATTTTGCTAACTCATAGGTTTTGACATCATTGGCATCTGGAGTCATTAATTTTAGCCATGCCTTATTTTGGTGCAAATCAAAATCTACATCTCTGCAAAGAATACATACTGACTATCCAACCATGAATATGATATCAAATTATTTGGGAGAATATACTCTTTCTATTGGTATATAATATGCGTTCATGACATATTTTTACCTTAAATTGGGGTTTTGTGAGGTGTCCCTTTTTTTTTTTGGGGGGGGGGGGGCTCACACGGTAGACCAAGATCTAAGTTTTATTGAGTAAATGAAAAAAAAATCAGCTCAGAGACTAGGCTGGAGTCGTTTTGACAGGCTCCATTTTCATTTTCACCTGTCATATTTTCACGGGACAATTAATATCACCTACCGGTAGATCTAGCTTGTCAAAATTAAATAAGAAAATCAGAATATACTATACTATAGGCTAAGCAAGTGGAAAGTCATTTTGTAATCAATTTATTTGCTTCCTACCCACTCATGAATTCTTCAATCCACACCAGATTTTGTAAAGGCGACTCATTCGGCTTGTGATTTCATTAAGCTTTTATATTTTTTTTTATTTCTTTTTATTTTGATGATGGCTTGATTGAATTGCTAACATTTCTGTCTTTTTGTGTGTGTTTTTTTTCAACAGACATGGAACAGGACTCTGCTTCACATCCTTTGTTTTAGAGACTCAAGAACTACAAGACCAAATTAAGGGTTTGCTTTTTTAATTCCAATAACAATTTTCTGGTGGAAGAATTAGGGAATAATGCATTGACAATATGCCAAACATCCTATATCAAACTGAATTACTGCATGTATTTACAATAGAGTATTGTAACCGCTTCCCCCTCACCACTGACCAAACAAAACCCACAAACAATTTTAGAGGGATAGGGTTATTTTAGGGGTAATTATCCTTGCTGATTGTAGCAGTAGTTTTTACAAATATGGATGTAGTTAATGATGATGTTTATGATAATAATACTTAGAATAATAAATTCATTACGATGACATAACAGTAATGATGAATAAATATGATAATTCAGCACTATAATATGTACATGAAATTGTGTAACAATTTTGGCAATGAAGAATTTTTAACAAAAATAATGATCAATGAATTCGGGGGGGGGGGCATGTGACATTGCATCTGTGTTTGTGAGGACAGTAGTCTCTTTCACACCATTTCATCTTAAGCAGATGGGAACGAGCTCTGATCAAAATTTGATCTTTAAACTCAAGAGGAAAATAATTGTTACCTGATTTATGTATTTGGAATAAAATGAATTGAAATAATAATTTTGTCATTGTCACTGAATTAACAAGTCTTCTATAATTCTTTTAGCTGAGAGTTCAGGTGAATCAAGATATTTGAGGAGACACTGAAAGTACTAGTAGAATTAATGGACGAGCAATAGTGAACAAACAGCATAAATTTAAGAGTAATGAGACCTACATTTTGCAGCCATGGATCAAGGTTGGAGGGGGTGGTAGTTGCAGGTTTTCTCTGTAAAAATCACCCCCATTAAAAAACATAACAAATAATATATAAAGATATTTTTAAAAAATGAATAAATTTGAAAATAAAATAGAAAACAATCCTTTTGAGAACCAGGACCTTTAAGGTGGAGGGCAAAAGACTCCCCCCCCCCCTTAAAGAATTTTTGATCCATGGCTGTTATGTAGATGTGATAGAGAATTTCTAAATATATATATTTTTTAAATGAGAAAGATACATGGGTGATTTCAAGTTTGCTGTTGAACTTTTGGTGTGGCGTCTTACAAGTTTTACATCATCATCACAGCACCAAAATTACAATCAAATTGATTCATAGATTCATCTCACTTGATGTTGAGCTATTAATGTGATTTTGATTATTTTTGTAAACTCACATTAGGTTTTGGAGGAAGGAAGAACTAAATTGTGCTACGAACACCAACGCCAAAGTTAGAATCACCCAGTGTATTTTCTTTTTTTAATGAATTGCGAGAAGAGCTGAGAGGTGGAAAATATAAGAGAAAGAGTTGTGTGTGTGGTTTAATAATGAGAGTGCGATATGGCAAAGAGAGAGCTGAAGAGAGATTAAAAGAATAGATAATGTATTATAATGATAATGTGAAGGGGCATAGGGTGCACAAGAGAGTGGACAGAGCCAATTGACAATTTACCCACAAGGAGAAACCATAAAGGGCCATTTTATTCTTTATTTATTTTGAGAGGAGGCGGGGATAAATGAGGGAGAAACAATTTATAAAGAGTGGGGAAGAGGAATAAGATGAATAGAGATGACTTTTAAAGACAAAAATTAGGCCAATCAGAGTGTGTGTGGGGGGGGGGGGCAAAGCCGATCAGTGCGCCCCCCTCCCCAAATTTGACAGGCTCAATTAAAAATTGTAATGTAAAGTGTGTCCCCCTTCTGAAAGTGAAGACCCCCCCCCCCCTTTTTTTTGCTTTTCAAATTTTTCCTTGAGAAAATGTGCCCCCCTTTGGAAAAATCCTAGATCCGCCCTGCCTGAAACTGATGAAGTTTGGTAATGACATGTCACTTATCTGTGCTCTTAAAAAGAGTGAACACAAAGAAATTAGATTACCCCCCCCCCTGCAAAAAAGAATTAAATGATCATTATCAATAATTGGAAAGGCTTAGCGTAAAAAACACACTATTAATTAATTACAGAAAATAAATAGGTTCTAATTAAATCCAATCCTATTTTCTAAAGAATTTTTTGATTCAGAATTTGTTTTTACTATATCATTACTAACATACACTGCGATGTGAAACATGCCTCTAGTGATTCTGATCTGGAGAACAGCAGAGAAAGGTCGTATTTTTTTAAAATGAAAGAACCAAATTACAAAACCAGTAAGTGAAACGTTCAAACTGAAATACATAGTTATTATTTATATTGGCGTATTGTTATTGTGAAATAAACTAGTTCGTAAATATCTTCCCCTTTCATTTACACCGATGTTAAAAAGAAGATAAAAACAGGCTGATTCACCCCCCCCCCCCCCATCTCCAGGTTAAACAAGATTAAGAAAAGTGTCAGGCTGCGGTGCTAGTGTACGTTGCATGTAAACTGCATTCTATGCACGGATTGAAAAACATGCATTCATGATGACTCATTGTAGTGAAGAACGCTGATTGGTCAATAGTAGTAAGAAGTAGATTAATCACGTGATGAATATATTAAATTTCATGAATAATTAACGCAAAGTTGACCTCGCTCAATGCGCATGCGTGACGCTGATCTCCACTTTCTGCTTCGTCATATAAAGAGTCTATTGGGATGTGTGGAGCAGCGAACTGATGAATTATTCATGCATATGCAAATGGGGGCTTAGGATTTGCCCAAATGTCTCCGACAAAATGGCGGAGCTTCGGGGGCCTGGTTAAGAGCGACTTTAAGAACGACTGGTGAACCTTTCTTACGCGCTAAACCATCACCAATTCAATATACTATTTACCACAAGAAAGGATCACAAGTCCTTCTTAAAGTCGCTCTTAACTTACGAACAGCTTTATGAAACACCCACCTGTTTCATAAAATAGATCCATATACAAGTTGAAACATTTCAAAAACTTAACCTTGTTACGTTTCTAGTTGATGGCTGTCACCGCCACCGTCGATGAGTGGTGCCCATGTCTAGCTTCTGCTAAACATGCAATATAAAAACAAATGGAAAAAAAAAAAAAATGAAATGAAAGAAATATCTTCAAACCTTCAGGAAAGATGAGATACTGAGCATTGTATCGCATATCACAGAAGTAATCTAACATCATGGCCAACGATTCTTTGTCTTGTTCCCAACGTCTTTTTAAGAAGATATATGACGCTATCTGCATTGCCCAGCCTGAATGCAAAGAAACAAATTAATATCATCCAAATAAATAAAGTAGTAGTTTTGGTACGTAGAGGAAGAGATTTTTTAGCATACATTATCATACCCCACATAAATCAACTTGAAAGGAAAACATCTTATTTTGTTGCCTCCATCAATAATTGATAAAGTGCTCTAAACCAAATATTTAATTGATTTGTTCTGGGCAAATTAATCCAGCTTGTGGAACAGGCTTTCAGACCCGCTTCAAAACATCACACCTTAAAATTTACAATATTTAATCAATTCTTGCCAAGTTTATTATACAGTTGAAATTTGTTTTAACAAATATGATGAATTTTACAAATTAGATTAAGTGGTAGAGAAAATGCACTTATTGGTTTGTGTAGTGGACAAGACATTGTGTGATGTCTGATATGCGACAAAATAAGTGCATTCTCTCTACAAGGGTATAATTGTGTTTCACTTTGATTAGGATATTTTAATAGACTATTCAAAATTACTTGATCATTGTGAATTAATCATAAGACAAAGTCAGTCCTTGAATAATCATGTTTAGTTGCTTCTCTGACCTGGCCCTGGTAAATGTTTGAGTTCATTCTTGAGGATGATCTTCTCTGATCTGACAGAACTGAGAGAGAAGAGGGGTATCCAGAAGAACATCCAATCCAATCTTGTCCGATGGTTCATCATGATAACGCTCCTCTCTGATTTTCTCGGTCTGTCGCCGCTCACCCTACATTTCACTCCAAATATTACTTCTGCGAAACAAATGATAAAAGGCTTAATTCCATAGAAAAATAAGGTCTACTCTAAACTCAGTATTCTAAGGGTTGTTTATTATAAGGAATTGATACTGGTATGACTAAATGAATAGTGGTTCATTTCATTCAAGTTTAATAATGATAACAATAGTAATAATATCAATTCAATTATGGTTCAATTAGGTTTCAATTAATAATAATACGAACAACAATAAGACCACCATACCACTATTACTACTAATCATAATGATATTAATATTATAATAAAAGGTAATTCGGGTAGCAATGACAAGTTCATCCAGTAAGCCACTAGATAAGATGGAATGTAGAAATTATGCAATTTACTTCCAAAATCTGACTTGATTGACATGAAATATTCATTTTTTTGTGTCTTTTCATTCATGTCCCGTTCATCAAGTAAATATACTAGTTAAACGTTTTTAAACATCTTTATGATCTTTTAAAATAATAAAATAAATTTCATATTATATGAAATAAATCAAATTGAATTAAGATAGTTGAGGGGTCATTAATGCCAAAAAAAATATCAGTGCGCAAAGCAATCTTTGTCATGATAAAAGTAAGCTGGGGAGATAAATCAAAAGTTTTAGTTGATCTTGTTTTCATTATGCAGCATACATTATTTCACAATTTTTTAACCTAATACACTCTACCGAACAAAAACTCTGTCTGGCTTTCACAAAGGACTAGAACATCACCATGGTAACTGATTGTGAGCTTAGTGAAGGATAATCAAATTTCCATTAACTCTAATGGCCAATGTGATGTCCAATGACAGTAGCTGAATACTACATGTATGTGCACAAATCATTATTAGCCTCTACCATTATACTTACTCAGGACTATGCATGTACATGTCAGCCTCATATTTGCATTTAGAAGTATATTATCATAAATATTGAGGATGCAATAAACATAAATTGTAGTGAAGTGATATTTTTGGTTCATTTTGAATGATTTACTGGTTCATGCTCTGCTGACTAAAGGCTAGCAAGAAAAGAGATCTCCATACACACCCAAACAAACCATCTAGGGTAGTATGTTGTGCATTGTCATTGCTCTATTACTGTTTTAAATAGTCATGCATGTATTGCTATGATTGTCACCCCCCATAAGTAAAATAAGATAAAATGAAATAAAATGAATGATCAAATAAATAGATACAAACTGAAAAATTGGGGGGAAATTGGCTTCTCTTTTAATAGAATGATAGCTATACCCAGATCACCCAAGAGTCTCACTACCTTCATCAATGTTATTTTACTTGCTTACTACTTTCACTTTCTAATCAGTGTGTTGATTTGTATGTACTATTCATAGGACATTATTAATGAAAGAAAATGCCGAAGTTAAGTTTTTATATATATCATGGATATTTATAAGATATTTCACAATAAGACCCATCTTTTATTACTGTTAAAAAATTGTGATTGTAGGTGTAATGGTGCTTCATTTTATGTATTGTGCACCAGATTAGATTTTTCTACTCTATATTATTATTTTTATATCAATAGGTAAAACTTTTGCACCTATTCTTTTACATATAAATAACAATAAATTTTTGGTTCTTTAAGTATTAACTGGTAGAAATTTAGAACACAATTGATAAAAGAAAAGGGACAGACCACTGTCCATTGGGACAGCATTATGTCTTCACAATGACTATTTCCTTCTTTCAAATAATCATTAACTGGACATCAAGGTTGGCATATTTTGATAACATGTACAAATATTCAACTAACATAACAACATATGTCCATATTGTACAAGATGTCCCCCCCCCCCCTGGGCCCCATAGGGAGAAAAATTGTGTAATGTGGTAACATCGTCATTGAGAATTCAGAGATTTCCACATGATATATTTTGGTAGAATGGTAGATACAGTGTGCTTCTACATTTAAATGCCCTTGATACATTTCACACTGTATTTATATGTTTAGTTTTTTTTGTATGTTTGATTAGGAGTATGATATCAATCACATTGAAAAGTAATATACATGTTACCGGGTACTGGAATCTGATACTTTTTTACTAGTAAGTGCAAGAGGTGGTGGAGCACAAAAAAAACAGAAACACAACATGGATAAAGACAGTGAAAAAAAAACAATTAACTCACCTAAAAAAAACTGTAGTTTTCCATTTGTCATGAAAATGAAACAAATAAAAATAAGCTTTGTGAAAGAGATTAAGCAATATGAATATGCGCAGTTCAATATCAAACATCCTAAAACTTATAAAAAAATAAACAAATCTATTCAAGTAAATATTTTCTGAGAATCTTTTTTTTATGAAAAAAAATGAAAAAGAAAAGCTAAAATGCATGATTGATGGGTATGAAATGATGGAAGTTTTAATATGTTATTTTGAAATAAATCAAGTCAACATCACCTGGGCATAATTTCCTTGTTTCTGTTTATGTTTGTAATTCAGGTTTAACACAAGGAGACAACCAATAGATGAATATGAATATGCGCAGTTCTTCAATATCAAACATCCTAAAACTTATACAAAAATAAACATAAATCTATTCAAATAAAAATACTTTCTGAGAATTTTTTTTTATGAAAAAAAAAATGAAAAAGAAAAGCTAAAATGCATGATGGGTATGAAATGCTGAAAGTTTTAATATGTTATTTTGAAATAAATCAAGTCAACATCACCTGGGCATAATTTCCTTGTTTCTGTTTATGTTTGTAATTCAGGTTTAACACAAGTAGACAACCAATAGATGACCTTATATTCCAACGAATGTGTGTTAAAAGTTCAACAAGGAACCAGATTTAAGGGTACTCACAAAATATGGAGACTTTCCTTCTGTTTTCACAGCACATAAGTTATTAAACAAAATTGATAAACTACCAGAAATTTATGGACAACTGTCCTTCAAAAAACATGTATAAAGTAATTATCACCTCAAAATTGGAAAAGAAAAAAAAAGAAAATTTGCTACAAATAAACCGTCCTCTCCAATACAGACTAAAATTACACCTAACCAACTATGAAGTAAAAAAATAATAGATGCAGAAGTTAACATACACATACAATGCAGTGAAACATTTATAAAATTTCAACTTGAAATATCATTTTGTTTCTGACAAAACATCATGAACTGTAACTATCAAAACATATGAATATGCTCAGTAAACTATAAAACATCCTAAAACTGACATCTATTCAAATAAAAAAAAAACGATGATTTTTTTTCATGAAAACAGAAATGAAAAAGAAAAAAGCAGTGGGTATGAAACAAATCTCATTTCAGATCAACATTTCATAGGCTTTTTTTTTTAATTTATCATAACTTTCTTTATATTATACATGTATTTGATCAGATCTTGGCTAAAATACCCTTATCTGATACCTCCAATTAAAGTCAAATCTAATCCAATTTAATTTTGGAATTTGTATAGCAATTAATATTTAAAAAAAAAAAAAACCACAAAATAGTTATTTCTGGAAATGATGAATGTAATAATTACTTGCAAAGCAATCTGAAAAAGGGGACAATCTTCAGTCAAGTTCTAAATGTGGATATATTCAGCTGGCCAGAAGATTCAGTTGAGTATTCCATAGCCCACATAGTCTACATATATATACATTGTAGATGTACATTCAGTAAATGGCCCAAATTAAAGTTTTAAAAGTGAAAAAAAAATCTGACAAGCAGACCTATGAATGTTTAAACATAATTGTGCAAACATAAGCAAACAATAAGAGTGTTTTGAAATCTTATTATAAAAGGTTGTAATTATTTCATCAAAGGGGATTTCAAATTGACAACATATGAAATGTCATTGTGATGTACGCATGTAATGCCATGTTTGGTACACAAAATGAATGAAACATCATCCTTTACAAAAGCTTTACTCTAAATACTTTTTTTGTTTTAGTTTGCAAAGAAAAAAAAATACATTCTCATACTGATATATTTTTGATTACCTACTATCTATTATAGGTGCATAAGCTGAGGAGTTGTCCCTACTAATTTTCACTTACAACCTAGTTGCCAAATTGCCAATTTGAAATTCACAAAGTCCTAGTAACCTTGTTCTACAAAGAGATATATCACTTTCTTATTCCTTGTCCAAGTTCTTTAAAACTTTCACCATAGCATTCTGTTTTTACATTTCTCTTTTTAACCGAATCATGGCATTACAAAGATTGGATTCCCCTTTAAGTTTTGGATGTACTCTGGGACTTTATACTTACTGTACTAGTACTTACCACTGGTAGTGTCAACCATAAAACCATGAGGTTATCATTGATGTGTCTGAATGCAAGAGGTCTGATGAACATAAGAGGTATCAAGGGCCCCATCATCAACATGGATCCAAAGAAAGCAGTAAACGAGAGGAGGGACACAAATAAAAACCCTCCTACCTTATTATTCAAGATTCCACCCATCCTAAACGTCTAATTCTATCGAGAGTGACCTGTAGGATGATACAACATGGTACTGTAGGATTAGAAAGGTAGGAATACAGATCATGTCAGCAGATTATGCATTAACACTTTTGAAAACTGCACAGGTTTGACATGATTACAGGCGATTAATAAAAAACAAGTGGAGCGCCTCTGGCTGTCTCACCTGCATCACGCGATTGAATATAGCAGCAGTGCTGACTTTGAAAACTACTATAAAATAATTATTCACAAAAAAACACCATACATAATGATACAATACTACGTTCATTGACAACAGATGACATTTGACCATGATCATGCAACCTAAGACTTGGCAGTGATACTTGGTTACCCCTATATCCACATTTTATAGACTAAATCTATAAACTTTGAAAGTTATGACAGCAATCTAATAATTACCTCCAAAATGGCCAAAGTTCAATGACCTTAAATGACCTTTGACTTTGGTCATGTGACCTGAAACTCACATGAGATGTTCAATGATACTTTAATTACTCTTATGTCAAAGTTTTATGAACTAGACCAATACACCCCAACATGGCCAAAGTCCACTGACCTTTGACCTTGGTCATGTGACCTGAAACTCCTACAGGACGTATAGTGATACTTGATTACTCTTATGTCCAAGTTTTATGAACTAGACCAATACACTTACAGAGTTATGATGGTATTCAACAAATACCCCCAACATGGCCAAAGTTCATTGACCTTAAATGACCTTTGACCTTGGTCATGTGACCTGAAACTTGCACAGGATGTTCAGTGATACTTGATTACTCTTATGTCCAAGTTGTATGAACTAGACCAATAAACTTTCAAAGTTATGATGGCAATTCAACAAATACCCCCAACTTGGCCAAAGTGCATTGACCCTTGACCTTGGTCATGTGACCTGAAATTTGCACAAGATGTTCAGTGATACTTGATTACTCTTATGTTTTATGAAATAGATCCATAAACTTCAGAGTTATGATGGTTTTTCAACAATTACCCCCAACTTGGCCAAAGTTCATTGACCTTAAATGA
The DNA here is from genome assembly GCF_037042905.1 of Lytechinus pictus. Lineage (NCBI taxonomy): Eukaryota > Metazoa > Echinodermata > Echinoidea > Temnopleuroida > Toxopneustidae > Lytechinus > Lytechinus pictus. The sequence continues at coordinate 23,964,166 of NC_087251.1, forward strand.
CCTCTGACCTTGATCATGTGATCTGAAACTCGCACAGGATGTGCAGTGATACTTGATTTCTCTTATGTCCAAGTTTCATGAATCAGATCCATAAACTTTTAAAGTTATGATGGTTTTTCAACAAATACCCCCAATTTGGCCAAAGTTAATTGACCCTAAATTACCTTTGACCTTGGTCATGTGACCCAAAACTCAGGCAGGATATCAGTAATACTTGATTAACCTTATGTTCAAGTTTCATGAACTACATGTAGGTCTATATATTTTCTAAGTTATGCTGGTATTTCAAAAACTTAACCTTCGGTTAAGACTTGGTGTTGACGCCGCCGCCGTCGGAAAAGCGGCGCCTATAGTCTCTCTCTGCTTCGCAGGTGAGAAAAAAATTGTACAACTAATCATTTTCATAATACCTTCTTGACAGCAAATTATGATCTATCAGAGAGTGATCAAAGATTTTACATACATTTCATCATTCATGTGACAAGGTTCATAGATCAATGTTAGATTTACTTTTATTGAAAATTATATTAGAAAGACTGAGTGAAATATCATTTGCATAGAAATGAAAACTATCTAATTCTCCCTATAGCTCTTCATTGTAAAAAATCAATGTTTTTAATATATTTGGAAAAAAAGAAGTTTCCCTTTTGAATATAGATGTTTTGAAGATACCCTTATTGGTCTCCAAATTCAGTGGTCAATGGCGACAATAGTCAAATATGACTAATCGCCACTCAAACCAACATAAGAAGAAGGTCGCGAAAATCAGCTCAATTACATATGGCGATGTAAACAGTGGCGAGTTAAATTCCATCTTCTAACTACACATTGAATTCAATATGACTTAATACTTATCTTTAAAGGTCAAGTCCACCCCAGGAAAATGCCGATTTGAATAAATAGAGAAAAATCAAACTAGCATAGTGCTGAAAATTTCATCAAAATCGGATGTAAAATAAGAAAGTTATGACATTTTAAAGTTTTGCTTATTTTTCAAAAAACAGCGATATGCACAACTAGGTGACTCAGTCGATGATGTCCATCACTCACTATTTCTTTTGTTTTTTTTATTGTTTGAATTATACAATATTTCATTTTTTTTTAGATTTGACAATAATGAACAACTTGACTGAACCATATAGTATTAAACAATGCTAATTCCACATGTTCAGGGAGGAATTAATCGTTGTCTCACTTGACAATGAGGAGAAAATTAGAATATTTCATATAATAAAATACAAAAGAAATAGTGAGTGGATGACGTCATCGTCTCCTCATTTGCATACCAGCCAGGATGTGCATATAAAAGTTCTGTTTTGTGAAATTAAGGACGTTCCACAGTTAAAATGAAGTCCATGTCATTTTCACAAAATTTTGCAGAGAGTTACTTTGGTATCTATGCATTATGAAAAGGCAAAAAGTAATATAGGTTTATGTGCTTTTTTTTTTCCTACGGGTCTTCAAAGTCGCCATATTTGAATGGCAATCTTGCGCAATCAAGAGAATCATGCCTCTCTTAGACCTCACGAATTCACCAAATGAGTTTAAATCATCTTTACTCAGTGGATACCGCATCAAACTTCATCAAATTTTCAAGCTATATAACAAAGTGTATACCAAAGTAAGAGAAAGTTTTTTAATTGGTAAAACTATATCAGTTTGGAGTCAGCAGCGCCCTCATTTGGCAAGAATGGTGCAAAAACATGGAAAAAACAAATCTTTAAAGTCGTGAATCAATTCAAAAATTAAAAAAGTATTTTGCAAGCTGCACTTTTATCAAAATCCATGTCATTTTCATCAAAGTCGGCTAAATTGTAGAGGAATGCATATCGAAGGCGTAGGGAAGTTAAAAATATAGGGTCCATGTGCTCGTTTTTAAACTATTGGTGTCTAAAGTGTTGCGAGTTGGCTTGAAAATTGCCTAAAAAGCGCCGAAAACATGCAAAAGTCTCTTAATACCCTCTAAAATGCAAATGGTTCCATACTAGTATTTCGCTCCCAAACATTAAAAATCCATGTCATTTTCATCATACTCTCTAGATTTGTAGAGAAATATATTCAAAAGGCATTAAAATATTAAAAATATGGGGTCCATGTGCTCATTTTTAAACTATCAGTGTCCAAAGTGTTGGGAGTTGGCTTGAAAATATTGAAATCCACCTAAAGTGATGCGAAAACAAGTAAAAAGTATAATACCGTCTAAAATGCAAATGGTTTCATATTTCGCTCCCATGCATCTAAAATCCATGTCATTTTTATCATACTCTCCATATTTGTAAAAGAATATATTCTGAAGACATTAAAATATTAAAATTATGGGGTCCATGTGCTCGTTTTTTAACTATTGGTGTACCAAGTATTGCAAGTTGGCTTGGATATCGCCTAAAAAGCGCTGAAAACATGCAAAAGTCTAATAATACCGTCTAAAATGCGGATGGTTTCGATCCGTAGTTTTGCTCCCTAACATTCAAAATCCATGTCATTTTCACCATGCTCTCTAGATTTGTAGAGGAATATATTCTGAAGACGTTAAAATATTAAAAATATGGGGTCCATGTGCTCGTTATCAAACTATCAGTGTCTAAATTGTTGCAAGTTGGCTTGAAACAGTCTATAATGCGCCTAAAACGGGCAAAAGTCTAATACCGTCAAAAATGTATAAAATACGAATGTTCCTTAATCCTGCTCCCAAACATTAAAAAATCCATGTCATTTTCATCATACTCTCTAGATTTGTAGAGGAATATATTCTGAAGAAGTCAAGACATTTAAACTATGGGGTCCATGTGCTCGTTTTCAAATTATCAGTGTCCACTGTCCAAACTATTGCAAGTTGGCTTGAAACAACCCAAAATGCGCCGAAAACAAGCAAAAGTCTGTTAATACCGTCTAAAATGCGAATGGTTCCGTAGTCTTGCTCCCAAACATTGAAAATCCATGTCATTTTCATCATACTTTGCACATAGATACTTTAGCACCTGAATATTCCAAATATTCAAAAATTAACATGGGTCCATGTGCTTGATTTTTTGCTATAGAGCTTCAAGTTAACCCAAAATGGATGATGTTCTTAAAAATTGCGCATCCAAAAGAATTTGGCATTTTTACACCTCACGAGATCACAACAATGAGTTTAAAGCTCTATTACTCGGTCAAAATCCATGAAAATTTCATCAAATTTTGCAATATGATTAATATTTGTATCTTTAAGATGGATAATCTATTTATATTGCTGTCAATTGTTTGCTCATTTAAGTCTAACAACACTCTCAGTTCTTAGAAATTGCGGGAAAGATACTCAACCTCAAACATTTCAAATTTCAATAACAAACTAGAGAAGTAAAAGAAATGCTGCACTTTATTCAAAACCCATGTCATTTTCACCAAGCTTTGCAAAGTTGTAGAGGAAGGTATACCTAAGAGGTGCAAACATTAAAAAATATGGGTTTGTTTTCAAACTATCAGCACTCTTATTACAGCAAATTTGCTTCTTAAAACACCCGAAAACGCGCCAAAAGCTTTGTATCTATGTGAGGAAAAATTTTGAACCACTTTTCAATTTATTCAAACTCATACTTTGCAGCACTACAGAGAAACTATTTTGAAATTGTAGAGGAATAAAAAAATGGTCTATGGAATAATTCCAGTTTATTAGCTTCATAAAATAACACATTTGATCTGCAGTTAGTGCAGATAAGGAGAAAAATCAGCTCACATTACCTACATATAGCTGATTAATCACCAGTTCATCCATTGTGACGTCAGCGTGCAGAGTGTAAAATATGCGCAGATCATGATGCGCACAAACATTACTGTGGAATGTCCTTAAGCGAAACTTTAAAATGTCATAACTAAGTTATTTTACATCCGATTTTGATGAATTTTTTTGTTGGGGTGGACTTTTTAGGGCTAGAACACTCATTCCGCTACTCCCCAGGGCTTTTTCTGGTGACGGGCGTTCCATTGTCAATTTTTATATCATTTTTTTATATAAAAAGCATATAAGAAAGAGCAAAATTGCATACCTCAGCATGGAAAAAGACTTTGCATGTTTCTTCCCTGGAAATAAAAAGAAGATCGTTGGTGGCGCTAATACAATTCACAACCTTAATTCAGCTCGTCTGTATTTTATAACTAGATTCTAGATTCATTGTATGCGCAATTCCCATGCATGATTGTTTGATAAAATATAGACACCAATAAATGCAATAACAAAAAACATACTTTTTAGATTATTTTTGCTGACGATAATACTTTTGGAAAACATTCAGAGCGAGGACAAATTAAACAAAAAAATTTAGAAAATTCTAAGCCAGCAGCGCTACCGTTCGTAGCAAAAATAGTTGAATAATTGACTGGTTGCCAAATAAAAAGAAGAAACCCCCCCCCCCCCCCGTTTGTCAACAAACTTCCACCAGTCTTTACAATAAAAATTAAGATTGGACACTTTGCCGACCGTTGTAACGCTTTACATCGATTTACATGTAAAATAGTTTTTGTGCCTAGTCTTTCCCTTGCAGTGTCTTTGATATGAAGATAAATCGCGCTCAATCTTTAGCTAATTAGACGAAAAATTTCGGAAATAGAAGACTGCTCCATATTTTGTCAACGAGAAGAAAAATCAGCGCTTAAACTAAGTAAGTTACATGACGCTATTTGAGGGATATTCATGATTAGATTTAGAGCTAGGGAATCGACTTCACAATCACATCGTTCGGAAAGTTTTGCAGAAGGACTTTATTTTATCAAAGCTTACTCTTAAATTCGTGCAAGGGCCAAGCAAGTGTTGCAATTTTAAATGCGCCGTGCCTTCAATTTTCCTGTACACGGTGGCACACTTTATAAATGCACCCATGCCATGGGTGAGGGTAAGCTAACCCCACTCACACAACATGCGAGGTTAGTGAGCTAACCCCAGCAGAGCTGAGCCGAGTGAGTCAATCCCCGGCCCCGCCGTGGTTCGAACGTCTAGTCGGGCGCGGTCGGGCTATCGCTAGCGTATGGACCGGGAGCTGATGCTACCGTACCGCTATACCGGTATGCAAAAAAAAAAACACACACGATCGCGAAATTACGATAGAGATTTTGGGGAATTCTAGAAAAGAGGGATAAGTCTTCATAATTTAGTCACTTACCAAAGACTCTGAATAAAACCAAAGATGATCCTGTTAGTTCTTCGTTGGTTCTTCCGCTCCCAATTTTCACTTTATATCACAAAAATGACAGTATCAAACTTCGTGTTGTCCCTTTACCGTCGCGAACTCGCGATGATATTATGAACGTAGAGAGTGTATGGTGTCGTTGAGATATGAAAAAAAAAATATTCATCAAAAAGGTTCACCTGATAATAATCATCATTATCATCGTTATGCACAAAAGGGGGGTTTGGGTTTGTCGGTTTGTTTCCATTTTTTTTTCATTATATTTTGCTTCGACTTATTTTGGAGAAGAAATGTCTCCTGTTTGGGAATTGATAACATTCTTTTTAACATGTTAAATTTTCTGGGAGGAAAAACGAGAATCAAGTTATGATAACTTTTTGAACTTCCTCTAAAAGTATCTTGAAATGCTTGCATGCATCATCATCATCGTCATCAGCGGGCATCATCACCACCATCGCCACTACCATCATTATCACCATCATTACCATCACCATTATTATCATCATCATCATCATCATCATCCTCCTCATCATCGTCGTCGTCGTCGTCATCATCATCATCACCGTCATCATTATCACCATCATCATGATGATTAGCAAACTGCATTGTTATTCACAATTGCCCTAATTCGTTTTTACTTCACCTTTTAAAAGTATTTTTAAAGGTCAAGTCCACAAAAAATAATTTCATTTCCGTTTCGTAGATGAATTGAAGCGAGATGAGCTATTTTGTCCATATCAAGCCTTTGAATTCATTCATGCAGGAGAGTAAATATTCTGCCTATAATGAAGAGCATCTGATTAGGACAAGGACGAACATCCTCTGGACGAAAACAACTTGTCAGTCGCTGACAAGAAGTTCAACAATGTTATGAAAATAGTCAGGCTAAGATGGTCAATTAAACTAAGAAAGAACAATTGTTATCAGAAGCTATATTATATTAAAGCAACGTATAAAAACGTCTCAACTCTTTAACTTCGGCGGATGGAGGATCCCCCCCCCCCCCACACACACACACACTGACACTTTTCGGAGAGGGCGAGGCCTGTCAGTCTGTCACAACTTCCGCCCCACACCTTTCACGACAAATCTATTTTATTTCTTAGTCATCAAATAATTGACATTGCTGTTCAGTGGTTCATCTTTATCAAATGTCGGCAAAATTATGCTTAATTTGGCATAATTTTGCATTCTAAAAACGCCTGTCACTCAGATCCCGCGCTATCTTACAAAAATTTGGCTACGACGTTATGAGTTCAATAATAAAATGACTTTTGAATATGGTTATAACATTCATCATCGACCAATCAGAACATTATTCTTCGAAAAAAAAAATACTGTGAATTAGGGGGCAGTAGCCCTATATCGTGGCATGTTTGTGGAAGCAGGGGCCGATTGCACGAAAGGGTCTTTCCAAGGACCGTCTTTCGTGTCGCCCATCTTTTATGATGCGCTTATAAGCGGGGTGTTTCTGAAATTTATGATAAACAAATAGAATTCGTAAGCTTGCTTTTAAATCAAATTTTAAACAATTTCATGAGATATAACATCATTTTATAAACAAATATTTTGTTTATTTTAACGGACAAATAAAATATATTTGCAGATAATTTATTTGAAATGCGTTTCACATGGCGTATCATAAAAGATGGGCGACACGAAAGACGGTCCTTGGAAAGACCCTTTCGTGCAATCGGCCCCTGGTGATTTTGTACTATGATTTTGTACCCCCAAACGTACGGTAGCCTAGCTACACACTAAGAAATTCCGGTGCAAATGGGGTGTACGATACGCGCGTGCACCTCGCAAAACCATCTTATGCGAGAGTCCGTGTCTGTTGCACACTGGTTGCACACCCATGTACTCTTTGCGTGCACCCCACGAGTCTCGCTGATAGACGTATGGTATAGATAAAGTTGATTTGTAATAGAAGATTACCCGAAATAACAGTGCACTAACGCCACACTTTACCTTAGTGAAATGATTTGTTAAATATTTAATATTTATGTGATGATAATTGTTTCAAAAACACATTTGATTACGTATACATTTGGAGAAACAGTAAATAGAGCAAGTTGAATCAGCAAAAGTAAAAAAAGAATCGGATCCTGTCGCTAGAGACCTCTTCCTGTCTCAGCGCTTCTCGCTGGCATAGCGGGAAGAATCTTGACTACAGATAAAACGAAGTGAGTTCGAAGCATAACTAAGATAAATAAAAATTGATACAGAAAGTGAATGAACCGAAAGTCTCGAAATCTTTTTTTTTTTTTTTTTTTAGGTGGGAGTACATTATGCACCCTAAGGGGTAGACGTGCACACCCTCTAAGGTGCGATGGGCACCCCAAATAGGGTTGCACACTGTACACCCCTATTCGGGGTGTACGTGTGCACTGCTAGGGGTACTCGTATAGGGACAAGCCTGTGCACCCCATAGGGGTGTGAAATTGAACCCGAATTTCTTAGTGTACAAAGAGTTATATATATAGGCCCAACTTATGGCATATTGAATTGATCAAATTTATGCCTTCAATAAACACAGCAGTATTTCATAAAACTTTTCATTTCAATATGAGACTTAAACTCTAATAAATATTTTGAATGTAAATTAAATTTTGCTCAGAATTTTGAATGTTGCATCTTTTTTAAATATAATGTCAAAGATTATTCAAATCTGTACTTTCTGGATCTTATTCTTCTCATTTGCATCATTTTGCTATTTCCACGTATTGAAAGTTTATGTTATTGTCTGTGACTGGCCTGAAGTCACCCCCGTGTCTCGATAATCAAGATCCCATGTCTTTTCCCATTCTCACCTAACCTCTAACCAGTAAGTAAATGAGTTTTTATTGAAAAAAAAATCGATCGACTGTGTAGTTCTCATTTCATTCGTTTTGATATAAAAGCTTTGTATTTTTTCCTTTTCTTCTGAAGTTTCATTTCGTTATTGATAGGTGATCCTTATTTTCCTCTGTAGCTCATTATTTTTAACTGATAATAGAATAAGCATCGTTTCAGAGGCTTGCTCACTATATATACGCTCGTTCGCCACAGATTTTCAGTATCTCTCATATACATACCCCTTGAAAGATATTTTGGAGACAGTCTTCCAACTACTAGCATATGATCACTTGCTTTGCTCGCTGCATACATAGCTGCTCAACTGTAATCACAATAAAAATAGACCTTAACTGTCATCACCAAAAGTGGAGGCATTATGGACAGATTCATTTTTCCCAGTATAGGCCTACCGAGCCCATGATGTGGGGGTGCCCCCAAATTTTGAATTTTAAAATTTTCGGCTCAATATATTGCTATCATGACCATTCCCCCTTGTGCTCGGACCAGATTTAGGGAACTGATTTTTTATCATCCTGTTAAATTTCTTGAATCTTGTAACTTTATATAATCATAAAGTCATTAATTATTATAACAACGTGTGTTATTATTATTATTATTATTGTTATTTTCAACATTTTTTTTAAAACAGTAGGCCTATCATTGTCCGTCATTATTTTAAACCTGTATGCCTTTGAATTTTTACTATGAGTTTTATATATAGATTTGTTCTGTCACATACATAGAGAATAAAACCAGTTAGCAATCAATCAATCAACCAATCAAACAATCAATCATTTATGAAATGACTTCATAGACCAATCAGAACATTATTCCTTGGAAAAACAAAACTACCGTGAATTAGGGGGTAGTATATCGTGGCATGTTTGAGGAAGCGGGTGATTTTATACCTCATGTAGCCTACAAATAGATATACTGATGGCATTGATCAAATTAATGCCTTTAATAAGCACAGCTGCAATTATTATCATTTTGTATGAAATTTTCTATATTATGTATGTATGAATTTCATATGAAGTGAATGAATAATAAAGATTACAAAGAGATTACAACAAAACAAAAAATCAATAAATCGAAATATTCAAGATAATGTCATGGTTCTAGGGTTTGCTTGTGATGAAGAAAAGTATTCTGCTTTAAATAATCACCCAGTAGATGGCGCTATACTAACTTTTCATTTTAGGTGTGGTGGAGGTGCCATGGCCGACGAGAGGGAATCACTGAACTAGTATCTCTAGTTCAGTGGAGGGAATGCGCTTGGCGAGACAGTTATGTAGACACATGAAAGTCCGGGGTTCGATCTCTAGTCACGGCCAGCCCTTGCACAAGGCATTTAATCAACCTTGCTATTTTATCCTATACATTGTAATAAACGGGAATGCGAATGACATCATTAGTACCAATATGTGCGAGTGTTAAACACTCCCGGGGTAAACACTATTTTCCTTTTATGGTAAACCAACTTATAAACTTATTCGGGGGGGGGGGGGCGAAGAGAGCCGCGGCGCCCGCCCCCTCCCCCCCCCCCCTTATTGGCGCGCGCAAAAAATAAAAACAACTGAGGCGATATAGAAGAAAAAATGAAGGAGACTAGAAAATGAAGAAAAATTAAAAGCGGGGGAAAACAAGGGCAGGGAGTAATTTAGAAAATAAGAAGAAAATAATAAAATATTGCCTTGAGTGAGATTACAATCTCCTCAAGAGGATGGGGCTTAGAATATCATGTTTTAAGACAATATGCGCACATTATTCTGCTCGTGATTCGAGTTTTCCTTATTTTGTTTCAGCGAGATAGTATCCAGTTAAAAATTTGAATTTCAGCTCGCGCTACGCGCTCGGATTATCTAAGTCCTGATTCCTCTTCATAAATTCCACAAGCAGTCACCGAAATGCTACCTTTTCAGGTCATTATAGGCTTGAATAAAATATTTTCATCGCTTTGAATCAGAGTTATTAAGATATACGCAGTATATTCATGCTTGCAAACCATGCAGAATGTACATGGGGATTCACAACTTAAAGAATACTGAAAGTTTTCCGTTTACAAAAACGAGCAATATACCTATCTGAAGAGAGTGCACCTCTTTTCCAAAGAATTCTTACAGATTCAGAATATCATTTCATTACCTGGTTATTTATATACCAATAACACAATCAGATGTTACTAAAGTCTCTCCAAATTATTTTAGAATGAATGATTTGTACCATTCATATCAACTAGAAATTCAAACTACCACCCTCCTTTGCCACGTACACTCTTAATCAAACGATTTTTTTTTGTTACTCTTTTGGAATTCATTACCCATTTTGTTAAATATTACGTAAAACTTCTAATCTCTTTAAAAGTGTATGTCTCCGGGACAAAACACTTATAAACACGGCTTTTCTTTCATTGTAATGATCTGTTTTTACCCCGGCCCTCTCTCTTATAATTATGTTGTACTATATAGTATTTTTATCGTTTTGGTGCTAAGTTTACATGTATTAAGATTTTGTAAAAATTTGGGGGGGATATCAATATAGGGCCAATAAACAAGCAGTTGTGCTACATTTGACCCCTTCACATGTGAAATATCTTTATATGTCAACGATCTGTATATATAATTTTTAACTGTGGAAATAAAGTTAAATTTGAATTTATAATGTCCCGTTTTTGGGTCTAAATATAAAAAAAAGTTCGCGCTTCGCGCTCGAATTATCTTATAGTGACAATCGTTACCCTCCCTCTGGCGCTGCATAGCAGCGATCATTTGGCCAAAGCAAATTTTCGGAGTATTTCATTTCATGTCTATTTCGATCATTAAAATATGGATTGGATTGGATAATGTTCATATTATGTTCAACAGTGCTTTTCGGGTCAGTATATCCATCTTGTGCTTTAAGCTCGCATTCATTTTTTTAAAATGAGATAATGTTCTGTATTAAAAAAAAGTGCTTAAAATGCCCAGTTTTCATATAGCATCATTTATTTGGAAAACATTCCCACAAACATTTAAAGGTCAAGTCACCCCAGAAAAATGTTGATTTGATTAGATAGAGAAAATGAAACCAGCATAATGCTGAAAATTTCATCAAAAGTGGATGTGAAATAAGAAAGTTATGACATTTTAAACTTTCGCATATTTTTCACAAAACAGTGATATGCACATAATTCTGAGTGACATGCAAATGAGACAGTTGATGATGTCCCTCACTCAGTATTTCTTTTGTTTTTTTATTGTTTGAATATTATATTTCATTTTTTTACAGATTTGACAATAAGGGCCAACTTGACTAAACCATAATATAGTAATAAGTAATGCTAATTTCACATACTCAGGGAGGAATTAATCTCAGTTGTTTCCACTTGACAATGAGGAGAAAATTTGAATATTTCATATTATAATGAAATACAAAATAAAATAATGAGGGGATGATATCATCATGCAGTCTCCTCATTTGCATACCAACCAGGATGTGCATATAAATGTTTTGTGAAATTAAGCATAAGTTTAAATGTCATAACTTTCTTTTTTACATCCGATTTTGATGAAATTTTCAGTGTTATGCTTATTTGGTTTTTCTCTTTTTATTCATTTCAACTTTTTTTGGGGTGGACTTGTCCTTTTTTTTTAAATGTCCCATTTTTAGGACTAAATCTAAAAAAAAGGTCAGCCCGAATAGTAATAGTTGTTTAAGGCGATACATATAATTATATATATATATATATAATTTTGTCTTTATTAAAGACATGCTAAAACTGTTCTGGTTTTCAGAAAAAAAAGAAAAAGGGGGAAAATGCAATTTGCGCTCTCGTCGTGTTCAAGATAACGGTGTCCCAAATTGTGTCCAAACTGTCCCTTCTTAGGTTTCACCAAAAAGGATTCAGCTAGCGCTTTGCACTCGTTTACTTTATTTTTTATTCAAAAATGTGATTAAACTGTCCAGTTTCGGGGTTGGAATATTACAATTTTCAGTTTTGGCTTTGCGCTCATTTCAATAACTGTTTAGTTCGATATACCCATCCTGCTTATGGATACTAAATGTGCTTATAGAATGTCAAATTTTCAGGTCAGAATATCAAAATTATTCAAGTTCGCATTATTAATTGGTGAGATATCCTCTTTATTAGTCACTTCAAACAGGGGCGGATCCAGAATTTTCCAAAAAAGGTGACACATTTTCCCCATGAAAATTTGACAAGCCCCCCCCCCCCCCCAAAAAAAAAGAAGGTTTTTACCTAATTGAAGGTCATTATGTCAGCGGAAAATTTGACAAGCAAAAAAAAAGGTCCTTAGTTTCAAGAGGACCGGCACACTTTGAGTTAAAACGGCATATTTACATTAAAAATTTTGATTAAGGCTCACAAGGGGGGAGGGGGTGGTTACAGCCCGGATGTGCCGGATCCGCCACTGACTTCAAATAGGTCCCTTTTCATGTCAATATACAAAAAATTCAGAGTCACGCTTCTCGCTTCCAGTTAAATACGCATCTTGATCGTGATTATATAAAAACTGCTTAGAATGTTCTTTTTTTAATGCTGAATACATGGAAAAAAAAATTAGCCAGCTTTACACTTAAAATCCTCGAATCATTCATTTATGAGATTGATTGATTGATTGATTGCATTTATTCTTTTTCATTCCAAAATTTAACAAAAGTTACAATGTATAGCAAAACACAAAAATATAATATACAGAAATGAAAAAAGGGAACCCACTGGAAAGCAAAGCTTGTTAGTATGGGTTCCCTGCAATAAATAGTTAATTAAAGTATATCTTTGATCAATGAAATTCAAATCGTAAATTAAAAAGGTTTGTACAATGAAAAAGAATACTAGTGGGGTCAAGCTATTTATGCCTACTATGTTACAATTAACAAAAAATATTATATCATATACACCCCTGCTGTATAAAAAAAACATGAGTACAGGAGTGTGTGAAGAGACAATCACTTGGACAAGACAGGACAAATACTAAAAGCAAAACAAAGACAAAAACAAAAAAGGCACACAAATAAAAACAAAACAAAACACACTACAAAACATAGATAAACAGGAAAATAAGAAAAGCAATAGATAGGAAGAGAAAGAGAAAAAAAATGTGAGAGGGAGGGGGAAAGAGAAGAGGGAAGAAAATAAGAAGGGTAGAAGAACAAGAGGTGGTAGCTGCTTATACAGAAATGTTTAAGTTCTGGGGTTTATACCCAAGGATAAGAATTTTCTTTAACCCTCGACTGAAACTTAAATGTGTTGGTTTGTTACGTAATGATTCTATAAGGGAGTTCCAAAGTTTGATACCTGTAAAAATAAATGTTTTATTTAAAAGGACTTCTAGCTCTTGGTGGATGAAAGAGCCCGCGGGCGGACCTAGTAGGATAATGATGAATATCGACATTTTTTGTAAACATGGAATAAAAAATATTTGGAAGTTCATTTTTATCTAAACTATACATGAGTTTTCCGAGATTGTATCGATACAAGTCACTAATCTTCAAAATATTATATTTATAGAAAAGTTCGTCAGTGTGTGAACGAAAATCTGCATGACAAATAATACGAATAGCCTTTTTCTGTAAAAGTAAAATTCTGTTCAGGAGGCAGTCAGCACAATTCCCCCATGCTGTTATACCGTAGTTTAAATGAGGCAGGATCAAAGTTGAAAAAAAAAATTAAATAGTATATGAGTGGGAAAGAAAATGTTTACTTTGTTTCTGATACCAACATTTCTCGAAATAATTTTACAAATGTGATCAACGTGTTCTTTCCAGGAAAGATTATTATCGATGGTTACCCCAAGAAATTTAGTACTGCCAACTCTTTGTAAATTAGTATTTTCGAAAATTATATTACCTGGAAGTTCATATATGATATTACTAAAGAGCATATAATTTGTTTTTTGGAGATTAAGGACGTTCCACAGTTATGTTTGTGCGCATTATGATCTACGCATATTTAACACTCCGCGCGCTGACGTCACAATGGATGAACAGGTGATTAATTAGCTGTGGGTATGAGCTGATTTTTCTCATCATCTGCATCCTAACTGCACATCCGATGCGTTATTTTATGAAGCTAAAAAAATGGAATTATTCCATGGACCATTTAAAAAAATATCTCTACAATTTAAAAATACTTTACTCTGCAGTACTGCCAAGAATCACGAATATGACCCCAAGTTTGAATAAATGGTAGAGTGGTTTTGATTTTTCTTCACATAGATACAAAGCATTTGGCGCATTTTTGGTGTTTTAAAAAGCACGTTTGCTCATATAAAAATGCTAATAGTTTGAAAACAAGCACATGAACCCCTATTTTTTAATGTTTGTACCTCTTAAGTATAGATTCCTCTACAACTTTGCAAATTTAGGTGAAAATGACATGGATTTTGAATAAAGTGCAGCATTTATTGTACTTTTGTAGTCTGTTATTGAAATTTCACATTTTTGAGATTGAGTTTTTGTTATCTTTTACGCCATTTTTAAGAACTGACTGTGCTGTTAGAATTAAAGTTGCAAAAAAATAGCACAATAATTAGATTCTCTATTCTAACGATACAATTATTAACTCTCTTGCGAAATTTGAAGACTTTTTCATGTATTTTGACTGAGTAATAGAGGTTTAAACTCATTGTAGTATTCTTGAGAGGTCTAAAAATGCCAAATTCTTTTGAATGCGAAATTCTTAAGAACATCAATTTGGGTGAACTTTGAAGCTCTATAGCAAAAAATCAAGCACATGGACCTATGTTAATTTTTGCATATTTCGAATATTAAGGTTCTAAAGTATCTATGTGCAAAGTTTGGTGAAAATGACATGGATTTCACTTTAACTGTGGAACGTCCTTAAGGGATAGTTTGTTAGCTTTGATCCATACAGATACATGTACTATATAGTTCGTGATTAATGGTGGCAAGCAAATGGTGTGGATCCTTATGGGAGAAAAAAATATTATAATCGTCAGCAAACAGAATAAAGGATAAATTATTGGAGGACTTACAAAAATCATTTATGTATATAAGAAAAGTAGGGGACCCAAAATAGAGCCTTGCGGAACCCCACAAGCAACAAGTTTTGTTTCGGAGTTAAAGATACATTATAACTTGTTTGTAAGAATAAAGTTCAGGGGCCGCGGAACCGGGGGGGGGGGGGGGCTTTTCCATTACCGTGTACACAAACGTAAAAATGACCATCAGATTGTAATTTTTTGCATGATCAGCCCCCCACTGTTGGCTCACCCCCTGCACTTTCAGATCCGTTCCGCGACCCCTGCTTGCAAGATTAGGCTACACCTCAAATTTGGTGCTACCGGGTTGCTTAATGTGCAAAAATTTCCCATTTTGTACTTTAAAGGTCAGGGACGGATACAGCTTTCGCCATGGAGGGGGGATATTTCAATCCACATTTTCCTTGATAGGCTACCTCAAGAGTTAAGAGCTAAAAGCAGGGGTGTTTTCCTTTTTATCCGTCGGGAGGGGGGGGGGGATATGTAACCCTAAAGACTGATAAGAACATTTTAGTTTGATTTAAAAAATCACATTTTTTTATTATTTGCATTGAGAAATGCTCGTTTGCACCATAAGGTGCATGATACTTGATATTAAGAAAGGTTCAAATTTGTACCTTTACATGGTGCATCTTTTCTCCTTGGGAAGCTGCTATTGTACCCCATGAGGGATCAAATTTGAACCCCAAATTCTTAGTGTGTATATAGGCCCTACTCTTAAACCGGCTCTTAAATCGGTACCAGTAATAAACACATGATTCAATCCTTACAATAAAACTATTACAAATAATTTGAAAAATGCATGACAATATGATTTAAAGAAAAATAATGAAAGCAATAAAGAAATCAAAATAAAGCTCTTGCATCTGCAGAGGGGTCAGTGTCGAGCCCGCATGAACTCTTCCCTGGATAGAGCTGAGAGATCGCTTGTATTTTGACCTGACATGTACAAACAAGGGCACAGTAGCAGTACACAGAGTCACTAGACGTGGTGGAGGCGATCCCCGTCTGCTTCGATTTCGAGAAAATAGCTCATTCGCTACTCTAATACACCAACTTAGAGAACATCGAGGCTTCGTATTTAGAGGTAAGTATGGCATGTGTATCCCTGCTAAAATTAAAAACGAGCAAAATCATAGGAACATCTCATATCTGACTTTATTGCCTTTGGCTCTGTTTGGCTTTGCCAATGTTGAAGTTGAGATCGAACTTTCTGCCCCTGCGCCGCGCAGCCGGCCGGCCGGCCGGCTGCGCTAATGTGACCTCACGATATGCCGTTTCGTGGACTTGTACTTGAGAGTGAATGACTGTCTGTGTATAATGTGTGTTAGTTTACCATTAAAATCAAGTTGATAGTATTTATTTTAATTATGCATCGTACAAATTTGTCTGAACATTATCACTTTCACTGTGCCATGATTTTACCCTGGTGTTTTTGATGATGCACTTTTTACAGGGAGGGGGGGGGGGGGGGGGGGGGCGGT
This sequence comes from Lytechinus pictus, assembly GCF_037042905.1. Taxonomy (NCBI): domain Eukaryota; kingdom Metazoa; phylum Echinodermata; class Echinoidea; order Temnopleuroida; family Toxopneustidae; genus Lytechinus; species Lytechinus pictus. Next base: position 23,980,651 of record NC_087251.1, read on the forward strand.
ATCGGGCCTTATGTAATCTAAGTGGCTCTTTATTTTCCATTCTGAAGCCTGCCCCATGAATAAAATCTGTACTGCCAAAATATTGGCCCTGGAACCGGGGAGGGGGGAGTCAGCCCCCCACTTACTCCAATGAGATGTGCACAAAAACAAATATTACCATCTGATTGTGATTTTTTGTTTGCATGGTCAGCCCCCCCCCTCACTTTTGGCTCAACCACTCCCCACTTTCAAAACTGTTCCACAGCCCCTAAAAAGGAAAATGACACAGTTATTGAATGGAATGGAGACCTGCTCCCTTCAATCAAGAAACAAAAACTGTTTAATGCACCTAATAGAATAACAAAATAAGTGATAAAGTAAAATGTCAGCCAAGCTTAATGCTCCATTCCTTCCAAAACAACCATTTTAAAATGTTTCTGTTCCATGGTTATTTGTCTGACACCCCCATCCCCCCAAAAAATAGAAGAGATTGGATGATGTGGGTCATGAAAATTGGAATATGTAGGAAGGCCCATAAGTTTTTGATAAGTTTGTTTAATGTATATTAGCAGAAACCTGAGTGCATTTTCAACTTTATTCAAATATGCATTTTTTTGCTTTGTGTAGTAGCTACTAGATAGTGTGTAGCAATCAAATAAGCAGTGTCTACTATTAATACATTCTTGTTCAGAACACACTCATATTACGATGTTAGAACATATGCTTTTCAAGATCTCAAGATATTTTTAAGTTTTCTACTTTGATTTTTTTTTTTTCATCTTGAAGATCATGAAGAGATGGTATCTTTTTAAATAACCATTGTTATTATTATTTTCTCACTGGAAATGAGCTTTACCCCATATCTCAGATATATCATACCAAACATTATTTGAAATACCCGTGTAAATTACTAGTTTCATGGAATAACTCATTTCATCGTACATAATTTCCAGATATATGTTGAGATGTTTTAAGTAAATAATTATGTAGAATAGAAGAATTGTACATTTAGGCCTGTATGTATTTTTTTATTCAGAAATGTAAACCTCTTCATTTTACATGATTAAACACTGTTTGTGTTGACTCTAGTGTTGGCATCAGTTGATAAAGAATGTAAATCCACACCAGAATTTTTGTTTTGTTTTGAATAATGCAAGTGAATTTTGTTTTGAATAAGTGAATGCAAGTGAATGCAAGTGACTTGATTAAAATGTCTCCCTCTACATTAAATGGAGGTAAATGTTCCTAATAAAGGGACACTACATGTATCTAAGATAAGTTTTAGCGTATTTGAAATTAGATGTTAATCTATTTTGATTGAATTATAATGTTATTTCTTTCTCTATCTTCTTTTAGGAAAAATGTTTTGAGAGCAATTTTAGCTTACAATAGTATTGTAAAATTGTTTTACATTAAGATAATTAGTTGATCCTTTGATGAAAGGCATGAAGCCAAACAGGATATATTTTTGTTTATAAAAATGTAAAATAAATAATACCAACTTCAATGATAAGCATAATAAATGGAATAGAAATAGCTATCACTTTATTCTTCATAGTATTATGGTAGTTATTGCAAGTGTAATGAATTGTGATCTTTTCACTCAGTTTGGGAATGTAAGTAGTTGGTTTCCCACGTGGAGGTGTTTCACAAATATTTAAGTGTGACTTAAACTTGCTATGAAATTCCCAGATGCACGCGGTATGTAATGCGTCAACCCCATTCATTGGTAGGAGCATGCCCTGAGGATGTGTGCTACTTGTAGTTATTAATGAGATGAATATGCTTTGAATATCAAGTGTGCTTGATTAAAGTAGACTTTAGATCACACTTAACTCTTTGTGAACCCCCCCCCTCCCCTTATAAAATGTTACGGGGTCCATTGCCATCCAGTTGTAAACCATAGTAACAATTGCAAAACATTTTTCAGAATCAAGGATTTCAGGGAAATACCATAATACATGTACCATTTGTGCAACAAGACCTCATTCTTGCTATCATTAATTATACATCTTCAGGGGTCTGTTGCAGAAAGAGTTGTGTTTAAACGCAAGTCAAAAAATCAATCTCAAGTCCCAAATGCACGCTGTTGATTGGTAGAAAATCAACTTACGCATGTTCTTTAGAGTTGCGATTGATTGCAACTCTTTCTGCAACGTGCCCCAGGTTTTTGCCAAGCTTTACAATCATACATATTTTTCTATCCAAAGATCTGAATGAGACATTAGAGGTGTTTCAAAGTTCAATGTACAAATTGACTCAAGGATAGAATTTGACAGTCAATTGATAAGATAATGCTAGTCAAAGCTGATTCAATAACACGTCTTTAAATGAACATTGTTTTATGTCCTTGTTAAACAATTAACCAATTTCTTTGCAATTTCAGTCCTATTCAGAGAAGATGTTATTCATTTTAAGGAAGAGTCTGATATATCTTGAGACGACTTTGTGTGCATGAATTATAAAATCGAAAATACTATACTTTGCTATCAGTACACACAGGTGTTGCATGACAAAGTTCATGGCAACAGCCACCTCTTATGATATATTAAGTAGTGAAAAAGGAGAATAAAAGAAGGCAAAGACTTCAGAAGAAAAGTTAGCAATGTATTACCCCTGTTATTAATTTGAAAACAAAAATGATCACCTTTATCTTGTCTACGCCCCCCCCCAATCAAAAGACCCTGGCACCATCCCTGAGTTCACATACAGTTAGATAAAATCAAACATCTTCAGATGCCCTCAAATCAATAGTATGCCTCACCTTGTCTGATAGATGTTTTGCGTGACTACATTGTTAAAGGACAAGTTCACCCCAACAATTTATTTATTTATGTAATAATTCATGTTTTATTTATAACAAGTGATAAAATAAGGTGGAGGGTAGTTCAGTTCAGTTAAAAAAAAACTGCTTTTGGTTCAGTTATAAAAACTGCTTTACAAAAAGTCATTTGAATAAAAAGAGAAAAATCCAACAAGTACATAACACTGAAAATTTCCTCAAAATCGGATGTTATGACATTTTAAAGTTCACATCCTGGTCGGTATGCAAATGAGAGGACTGATGACATCACCCACTCAATATTTCATTTATATTTCATTATAGGAAATATTCTAATTTTCTCCCCATTGTCCTGTGGAACAAAGTTATATTCCTCCCCAAACATATGCTATTACCATTGTTATAACATATTTGTTTGGTAAAGTTGTTTCTTAATGTCAAATCAGTAAAAATTGAAAATTCAAACAATAAAAAACAAAAGAAATAGTGAGTGATGGACGTCATTGACTCTTTCATTTGCATGTCACTGAGTTGTGCATATAACTGTTTTGTGAAAATTAAGCAAAAGTGTCAACTTATTTTACATCTGATTTCGATTTTTAGCGTTATGCTTGTTGAATTTTTTTTTTATTCAAACCAACATTTTTCTGGGGTGGACTTGACCTTTTAAAGGTACTTAAGCTTAAATGTCTAAGAATGAGGGCTTAGTTTGAAATTTTATCTGTTGAGTTTAATTGCAAAAGTTGTTGGCCAAATACTGTTTCATGTATGAATGGAAGGAATCATCTATTTATAAGGGAAACATTAAGATGACCAAATATTAGTAGTGCTCAATATTAGTGTTATGAAGGTCAAGTACTAAGTTGTCAATTTGGCAAATTAGATTTGAGACTTTTGAGTTACAGTGAGAGTGAGAATAATGAATTGAACAACTGCTTTTAATTTAATTGAGTTCATCTTTTCAGTGTCATAAAACAAGTCATTCAAGAAAAGAACCCTGCTTCAATTAAGTATCTGACTAAAGTAACACATGCCTAATGACTTGACAATCATCCGTGCTGTGTATTTCAGGAAAAAAGTCTTAATAATGACCAATCCTGGTCCTTACACATGACTTTGTTTATTCATGAAAACCGAGATGAGGACGGGAATAGGGCATTCTCACAATACATCTTTTTTTTCAATAAACAATTTTTCCTTCTTCTCAAAACATTCTGGGAGTTTGATTTGCATTCATTTGAAAATATTGACATACCATTTAACATTCTCTCCTATACTTGTGGGAAAATTTGCCTGTTTGAAATTGAAACCTATGATAAACTTTGAAATTTGGTATCAGACATTTCATCATCATGTGAGCAATTCATGAAGGTTTTAAAAATGGGTGATTTTCACTGACCAATTTTGCTCTATGCCAATCAGATGCAAGGATTTCCAGTAGCTTGTAACATTTGTTGTTGAAAATCACTGATAAAACCCTCATGAAATGCTCCCCTGGTATCTGGTTCTTGCTAAACCTAGATATTGTTTGGTCACTTTGTTGTATTATCTTTTTATTGTTCCTATATAATCTCATTAATGTTGTAGCAACATTATTTTACAATTACATTTTATAATAGAAACCCCTTTTCAATACTTAACTCATATTCCATACAAACTACAATATGAAGCATCAAATTTAATATTACAGTAGAAGTGAATTCATGAATAACTGATTTTCATTCCTTTGAGGTTTTTAAACCTAATTTTTGTCAGGGAAAAGCCCAATTTTAGGTATACGTATTTTGATTGATGTTCAACTTTTTTTCAATCTTGGGTTAATATATGAAAAAAAATCCATGAAACAATTTGTTATGAAAATCCATATTTTATTGTTCGAAATAGACATCACAAATGAAATACCAGTACTTTGAAAATTTGCTTTGCCCAATTGATTGTGGGCCTGGCAGCCACTGTGCAGTGCCAGAACAACGAGGCTCTATCTCTTTAATTGTTGAACGCCAAACAGGGTAGCAGGAACTCCCATCTTTTAACATCTATTGGTCTGACGCGGCCGGGTTTTGAACTCCCGACCTCCCGGTTGTGAGACGGACGCTCTACCAACTGAGCCAATACAAGGGTCATATCATAGGATAGGTAATGAAAATATGTGATTATTTAGATTTTGTAAATTAAAGATTTGAGTGAATAGAAAAAGACATCATCATGGTCTGTAATTTATGATAGGCCGATAACAAAGCAATGCCATATTTATAGCACTAGTTTGCCCTCTTGTTTTAGTCTTGTTGAATTTATTGGCATATCTATCTTATTTCATATCTAAAGATATGAAATAATTTTGCAATTTTATGATCTGACAGAGAGGAAGGGCAAAAGAAATAGGCTCTCAAGCATTGCCAAAATGTCAAGGGGAAATAATGATTGGTTTGGACATTTGCATTAGTTCTATCGATAGGCCAATTAAAATGAAGGGTACATGTATGCGTGTCGTCAGGAGCCTGGCATCTGAATCAGTATGCAAACAGTTAATTAAAAACTGCACAGAAATCACTGATGATGTTCAACTACAGGAGAATTTTTTTTGGCTTTAGTCATTGTGCAGACGTGCATGTTTCATTTCCGTGTAGGCGGTTTAATTTGATAAATTATGCCAGCGAATGAAGTAGCAAAAAAGACCATTGCAGTTACATAATGTTTGAAATTTGTTGATACAGTTCTATCCCTGCTCTATCATAGAAAACTAATTTTTTAATAGGATTTTTAAAAATCAAATTTAAAACCAAAGGGTTGATATTTTGTATAGTCATATAGCATACTGTATGTAATATAGTCTTAAAGAGATAAGCTTTAATTATCAGATGATATAGTAACTGGATCAATTTGTTTAGTACACATGATAATATGATATCAAATTGATTTTAGAATGTATGTAAAGTTAATTTCAGAAGTGACAAAACAAAGGTGGGCCATTTATATCAGTATTACCTCATATACATGCACTTTGATAATTAAACAGTTTTGGTAAATGTTGCTTATTGATGCTAAAATTTATGCTGATTTTATCAAAATGAATTCTGATCAAATGTACATATTTCTAGATATATGAAGGGAATGGATCAACTGTTTAAGGAATGTTCTATTTCACTATATAGCTTTGTGAAGCGTGTTTATTATTTTCCACCTTCATGTAATACTTTGAAATGGGACGTAGCTCTATATCCTGTGCACAGCAGATCCATTCTGTGTCTCATCGCATCAACATTACATTCAAGACTCGTACACTGCACGGCTTGCCCCCCAAAGACCTCAAAGCTGCTTGCCTCATAAAAAAGAAAAGGGAAAATCCTTCGTCATACAACATAAACCCGGGCTTCTCCGTCTTGGAAAAGCAAGAGTGTTGGCCCTGGAAATAGATGTAGATGGATGGAGCGCATCTCTTCCATTGCTTGGCTGGAGGATGAGTTATGTGAGGATGAGGAGAGGGATGCTAGCAGAGATGCGGAAGATGGTTCTACCAGATGTTCTTCTCCCTCTCCGCAGCCACAATCCCAAAGGTTAATTTCATCACAGCCACACGCCTGCCCTCAAGAGTCACTGCATTAATGCTAAGAAACCCATTTAGGAATCATCTCTCTGACTAATTGAGGGTCAGCGGGCAGGGTAGGAGGAGGGACTTGTCTTTTAGAATGCTCTTACCCTCAACATACCTTGATTCAGAATCCTTGGCAACTGCCATTTCCATTTTGATTCCATCAACATATTTGTGTTATTTAGTCACAACCTAATCCTTCCTAAAAGAAGTATAAGTCTAAAAAATTCAAAGAAGCCTATCCGATGTGAAATAAGGAAGTTATATGTGTTTGGCAGTTTCACAAACAGTTAAGTTGTGATTGAATGGAGAGGTCATAGTTCCTATGTTGTGAAATCTATTAAATGAAAATATTTGCAATATCATGTACTGAATATATTTTCAGTTAATATGTTTGTTGCATTCTTCTTGGTTTATATATCAATTTGGCATTTGAAAAAAAAATCTGATTAAGATTAAGTGGAATAGAAGATGGATGAAGGTTTGAAAAAATCAAAGAGTGTCTTAAATTTAGTAGGGATAATATCAAAATATGTTACATAGAGAAGATCTGTGAAGGATTTAGTTGCATTAAGCATATACAAATCATCATCTGGGAGGGAGTTTTATATCTTCGGTAGAAAACAAAGTATTGGATGCCTCTTACTGTTTGTAGGATTCATTTTTAGAACTTCATTAAGAAACAACACTACAGTCAAAGTGGATGTGAATATATGTATGGCTATACTAACATGGGCCCCCAATTTTTGAATTCTAGAATAAAAACTTATGTAAACTCCTTTAGACTCATGAGGATAAGTGTACCATGATCTCTTCGTAATTTTTAAAAATCAAATGTTCAGCTCACACTGTGCTGTATGTTTATGGAATGAAACTTAAAAATGTCTTCAAACCTAAAAGATATTTAATTATGAACCAACTACCTTTAAACTAAGTTCATCATCATAGCTTATTGAATATTACACAAATTGCTTCTACATAACTATGGGGTGCGTGTAGGCATGTCCACTTTGTGCAACTGTAAAAAGAAAATCATTGAAAGAATGTTGAAAGCTTCTAACCTGGAAATAGGATGAAAGTGTTTTAACAGGGTGTATTCCATCTATCCCATCACTGATCTCTGTGCCATCCCTCCCGTTCACACTTAAAGGAACGCTTAAAAAAATCCTTATGAAGAAAAGTATGAATGGTCTGTCTTTGTAGAATGAATATTATACTCATATTATTAGGCACAATGGCATCTTATAATGAGAAAAAAGAATTATGCTTCATAATTCTTATGTTTTATGTAGAAATTTTGTAGAAATTGATTTCAATGGATCTCCTTGCTGGTCTGTTTTTAGTTGCATCCACAATGCTAATCATTAATATACTTTATAGGCTCCAATCAATTTTATTCCATTTTGTATACCGGTAAGTTGACTTCAAACCAAAAATGAGATCAATGTTTCATTAGATTTTCATGATTCAAGACTTCTCTGTAGTCTGACATAGGAGATTAGCATACCGATTGTACAACAAAGAATGACCAAGCACAGTTGTGTATGGATGGAGTGCGTTGACAGTTTATTACAAGGTCATCACGTGGGTTACATTAGTCTCAATTTGTTTGACAACTGTCATGAGAGTGCAGGTAAATTGATATGCTCTCGTTCGTCATCACTCTGGGGCTGTGCCCAACTAGATAGGGGGCTAAGAATAAAATGGTTTCAAGAAAGGGGCAAGCAAAATATGGTGTGGTACAAGTACAGAGGGTATGAAGTTCTTCATGAAGTCAGTCAAAATCAAATGCACCTCTCTCTTAATTTGCATGAAAGGCCTGATTTGGGGGAATTTATAGCATGCAATATTTTATTGGCCTGTATATGATTAAAAGAAGGATTAAATAATCTGACAAGTTGTCAGACCTGACATCTTTCCTTAATTTTGATTGGCTGAGAGACACTGTTTTATGGTAATTGTCAGATAAAACAGGACTTCTGACAAGTCCTTTCATGAAATACTCCCCAGTTGTCATCTTTTTCACCTCAACAATAAATTCAGTGGGCAAACAGTTAATGATATTGTCAAAATAGCAAAGATGATACTTGCTCTGCGAAAGATTTAATACTCTAATTACATTATGGTTTCTTTTGTTGTCTGGATCATTTTTGTAATAGAGGGAAGGAGCTAGATCTAAGATGGCATCCCTCCTTAAATATTAGCCTTCTACCTTGCTCATCCTACATACATGATGAAATTGATATGCTTACTTTCTTGTCTCTTAGCCAGGGTCTACCTGTAACATGAGTAAAGCTAACTGCTTTCAGTGGTTTGCTATCTCGCTCTGTGCGAGGCCATCCCTACCGCACCTTACACACAGCAGGCTTCAGAGAGAAAATGGGGTGGTAAAAAAAAAATCAATACCATCACTGCGGTGAAAAAGCTTGCATTGGGTGGCTCGGTGGCTATTTGCGTGTCATTCTCGTCATTTCTCGCATTGTCCTCGAATGTTAGCTTGCGCTTCTTTGATGGAATTTCACTTCCTAATAGTTCATCCTCTGAGGTTTGTGACATTTGAAAACGGGTGTCCTTTGGGTTAGCAAACCGTCACTTGAGGTTTGTCGGTAGAATGAAGTGTGAATGTATTACCTGTGTGTGTAAATATACTCTCGCCTGTCTCTGTGGATTCCTTTGTATGTAAATGTATGTCACCAGTCTAATAACCCATATTACCCCTGATCTGTGAAAAAATCTTTGCTTTCCTATAGATTAAAAAAACACACACTAATTTAATTGCAATGAAACATTTATGAATTTGTACATAATGTTATGAAAAGCAAAATTTGACATGTTTTGTGTACTATGACATTCCTCAAGTTGATATTCCATGTTCGTCAATATTACTGAAGTAATGAATACTTTATTTGAATTTCAAAAAGTATGCCAAATATCATCATTGGCAATAATGTTAGTTTTGCTATCACAAAATATGTGATATGAATATGACATTATATTTTAATGTATGGCATTCACTTTTTTTTTTAGTATTAATGAGAAATTTCTTTGTTTGTGATATTAACCAAATACAGAAGTGGCAATTACTAGTAGAGAACATCTAAAACTTGTCAAAACTTATATCCCTGCAAAATACTTTACTATTATAAAATGGTTTTAAATACAGGGAGAGAGTAAGATGTCTAAATACCAATACACCAGCACAAACACTCCATCTTACATGTTTGCCAGAGTTTAGAATCATTAGTTGCCTCTACTTCTAATCAGTCCTTTGTTCTCTATTGATTGACCTTTGAGTCCTATCATTCAAAAATGGAATCTGACACAGTGAATTGACCCTTGATAGAGCCTAGGTATCCAATAGAACAAACCCTCTAGCCGATTAAGGTATTGACACAAGAGTATTAAGCAGTGTTGATTGTGATGACAGTTATTGAGTTGTATGTCATGGAAATTCTTGCTTTTTTATTATTTCCATAGGATGTACTCCGATGACCGTCGGTGATCAGAACAGGACTGGGATACAGGTCCATTGATACAACCGGTGAGCCACTGAATGAAGGTAGGCAGTGGGAATACCCTCTGGAATGAAACGTTCATTTAAAGTTTTCTATTCAATTTGACACCCTAGTTTCAGAATGTTTGTCAGTTGTGGGAACCTAGTAGCAGTGGACAGACAAGATATGCCACAATCAAACGATGCTCTGGGTTATTAGTGAGATAATTGAATAACTCACAAGTGTGAAGGAGTTCATCTACCTGATAGTGTATGGCAAAGTTCTCAATTTTAGTTGATAAGATACTACACTGTCATCATTGATTGCTTAAGATCGACCTAGTTCGTTCATAGTAATATTTTTTCCATTATTGATGCCAATTTTTGATTAGTTATGGTTTTGAATATAGACCTAAATGGAATATAGTCTGGAGTGAGCAATCATTTGTGAGGGAAAATAATACAAATCTAGGGCCTGTTTCATAAAGGACTTGCAATTGCTGTAACTTTGCCATTATGGCAACTACCATGGTAACAGGGCTCAGCAGCCAATCATAATCAAGGTTACCATGGTTGTTGCCATAATGGCAAAGTTACAACAGTTGCAAGTCCTTTATGAAATGGGCCCCTCCTATTATAAGAACCAGACTGAAAGTGACGAAATCATCATCAGAATGATAAGATGAATTTCCTGCATATTACTTGTGAAAAAAAAAGTGAATCAAATTGGAAAAATCATGCATTGTTAACTTGACACAGTGACAGTGTGTCTACGGTGTACAAAAGACCAGCAAACGTTCATGAATACAACTTTTCAGATATCAACACACCTTACAAATTACTCAAAACCATTGCTATTTGCTTCCCAGGCTTTCATAATTGATTCCATCAGAAAGAGTTGTCCCATCTTGAGGTCACCTATTGATAGTTTGAGAGATCATTCCTTGGCAGAGGGATTCTAAATGGGTTTATACCTAAATAGACCATTGTTGCCTTCCCTGTTATAGACCCTCTTGTCACAAATTGAGTTTACACAAGACTGAACAATGCCTTTATATCAAACACAATACCTTCCTCTAGTTATCCAACTGGTGTATGGAATGCATTTACCAGAAGGTGGTGGTGGGTTGTAACCCCTTCTTTCATCATTTGTATCACTTTCAAGATCAACAGTTTGCTTCATTTTAGGTGTTTTGATAAGGGCAACTATTGTTAAAAGGGTCTTTTGTTATTCGGATGAATAGTCTTCCTGTGTCATGTCTTGGTGTATCTTTCAGAAGTTCGTTTACTAATTAGGTGGTAATAAATACATCAGTATATTGTAAAAAAAAAGAAATGTGTTTTTAATTCATAGAAAATAATACACTTGAAATGACGAGAAAGAAAATGTGAATTTTAATCAGACACATTTCAAGATATTTTTCTTTCAGAGTGAATAGATTTTTTTCTTTGTAAGAATAAGAATTAGGCAAGAAAAGTACTTTATAAATACAAGATGCAAATCTCTTGCCTGAATATTTTTATGTTATCAGGGTTCTCATACATGTAGCTTGAAACATGCATCATTCATCTGAGGTTGAGAGCCTATTTTAAGATGTCTTTGCCTCTTATAAGCCCTCCAATGCACCTGAATTATGGATATATTATGAACTGTTTATTGTGGGCAAATATTGACTATGAAAACATCTGTCTGTACTTGAGTCATGCATACATTCATGCAATTCACACTCGAGGGACAAATTGTACCAGGCACTTCAAGAAATGTTCTCACCTCATCATGACCTGGTGTATGCTTGATAAGAAACCTTAAAGGGAGTGCTTGTCGAGTCTTGGACAACGTTCTCACTACCATAAAAAATTGTTTAGTGGAAACTATTTTAACGCATAATGAGAACGGTCCAAGCGGCCTTGGAAGTGATCTTCCAAACAAGTTAAAAAACCACCTCTCAATGTAGTTTCCAAGATTGCTTTGCCTCGTTAAACTGGTTTTAGCGTAAGTGAGAACACAACAGTTTTTCGGGAAGCGATCTTCGCACATTTTGAGCACACTACACACTCTGTGTAGAATGTCTACGCTGCGGTTTCAAATTTCACGCGAAACATGTCACCCCCACTGAGAGCATTCCCGTAGCAACAAGGCCACTTTACGTGAAGTGGTTTTGAAAACCACTTTCGGCTGATCAAATGGGAACACTGGCAAAGCAATCTTCCAAACTGGTTTCCTGAACCGGTTTCCAGTAAACTGGTTCTAGAAAGTACAATGAGAATGGTGTCTTGGATATCATGAATCTTTCAGTGATCCACTACAGTATAGCATGTAGACTTTTTTTTTTGGAAGAGGTTCATCTGATTTCTGAATAGAAAAGTGAAGATGGAATTTCTTCTTGAAATAATTCTTGTCTTGTTAGTCTTGTCTTGGGTTGTGTGTTTTTTAAAGACAACATGCAGATCTAGTTATAAGATTGTATTATGGAAGAAACTGCTTCAAAAATGATAGTAAAATGTTTCATCATAATACTCCCAACAAGTGATGCGTACTGTAAGATTTGGAAATAGCCAAAATGATAAGATGTTGACTCAAGGCTCATGAGAGTCACATCCAAAATGCATTCACACAGAAATGCGTGAAAGGGACTACGCCCATAGCTCTCGTCACAAGCGTGTAAGCTATCATAGGGTCATACATGAACGTTTGAGCCAGCATATCTGAGAAGGGATCCTTTTTATACTTCCTAAATATGAAAAACTTTCTTTCCGAGAACAGGAGTTACTCTTTTGTTAGGTGTATCAAGAGCCTGAGAATGAATGTTCTTGTATGAGTTGGTCACAACCTAACAGGTAAGTATTTTGTCAACAGTTTGCCCATATCAGAGTCTAGTGTAATTAAACTACATGTACTTTCAATAAAATTGTCAGGAGTATGGTTTCAGTTAATAGTGTGTCCCCCGGGGGGGGGGGGGCACTCAGTATATAATGCATAGTGGGTATGTGCCGCGGAGGGGACCCCCATTTTCACACTCAAATTTCCGTTCCGAGGCATAGCATTTTTGTCTTATTGAGAAAAAGAACAAAGAAAGCCGCTCCAAAGCATAGCATTTTCTTCTTCTCGAGAAAAAAGAAGAAAAAAAATCCGCTCCAGGGCTTCGCATATTTTCTGTTACGCCGTTCCGGTCGCAATTTAGGTGAAAAGCGGCCGCAGCTCGCTGTCCGACCATCGCCTCTGCACTAGCGCGCCCGTCAGTCGTGCCGCCGGGCTAGCTGCATGCACGTTCCATAGGGATGCATACGCACTCGCACGCAGGCGACCCGTTCCAAGGACCCCCGTTTTCACAAACATTTATAGTTCCGAAGCCCGTTCCGAGGACCTTCCTTTTTACAATAAGCCCGCTCCAAGGCCCCCGTTTTTTGTCTCGCCCGCGGCACACCCCTACCACTTTTTTGGTCGAGTGCCCCCCCCCCCGGGGTGTGTCCAGCCTTTTTGAACGAGTCTAATAGTGAGTAAGGTTTATGCATTTTTTTCCACATATTTTGTCCATAGCCTACTAGTGTGAAAGGTCCAATTAAAATAAGTTTCAGGTTTAGTTTATCCAGCGCCTAGTGTAAATGAGTCTACTATAAGTTGGCAGGGGATACACCTGTATAGGAGAGAATGCAAGAATCCAGGGGCCATATTGTTTCCTCATTAACCCTGTGAATCGTGATCAACCAGCATCTCAAAAATTGGGTCATCCCGTCATGGTCAATCAAAGGTGTGCCCATTTCACTTTTCCTTCTTGAGAACAAGACAATTGATGTCAAGTGGTTCATGGGTAATCCATAAGCCTTCTTAGAGATCCTTGATTTGTGAGAGAAGAATAGGAAAGAGCTCAGAAAACCGGAGGGGGGGAGTCAAATGTATTGCTGTACACATGCGTGACCAAATTATTTCCAAACACCCCCTAAACAAGTTTTTTCTCTGTGTGCAAAATAACCCCATAAACAAGTTTTACGTGGGCTTTATTTACACATTTTGGCCGCTAAACAAGTTGTCGCCAGAATATGACCCTGGGGAAAAAGCTTGGGGAAAAAATACCCTAAACACGTTTGGCTAATTGTTAGTCTTAAAAGAAAAAAAAAGCTTTGGAAAAAAAATATCCTAAATACGTTTGACCCCGCGATTGGCCATTGACCAGTCTTTCAAAACCTCCCTTTCCCTTGAAAATCTGTGTTTTTTATATCCTTAAAGAGTGCACGCATGGCCCGCGTCCAAAACTGAAAAAACACCCCTCTAAAAACGTGTTTTTTTTTGTCACGCATGTGTGCAGCAATATATTTGACTGGCCCCCCTCCCCCCCCCCCCTGGTAAGAAAATATCAGTTGAAAGGAAGGGAGAGAGATAGATTGAAACCTTTTCAGGATGTCATTATTTGGCATACCAAAGAAAAGCGAGCACCCAAATGGAGAGCCAACATCTGGAAATAAAAATAGAGGAGGTGAATTGAAATATCCCATATCTTGAAAAGGTGTTTGAGTCTAAATATCAATGTTGAAACCTACTTAGGACATGACTGCTGCAAAAGATGCAAATGAAGTCCAGCCCAAAGAATGGGTGCTTGGAATGGCCTCAAATCCAAGATACACCAAGCTCATGATGTCAGTAAGCATTAAAAAAAATTGAGCCCAATTTCACAAAGCTTAGCGATTGATGTTATGGTCGATCTATATAATTGATTGGGCATAAGAATAATTGCAATGATAAAAGTCAGCCATACGATCAATCAATATGGTTCATGTTATATGGCCCAGAGATACAGGTGCAGCCCAGACCCAGAATCTCAAAACACCAGGAGCCAGTTTCATAAAGGACTTGCAACTGTTGTAACTTTGTCATTATGGCAACTACCATGAAAACCTTGATTGTGATTGGCTGCTAAGCCCTGTTACCATGGTAGTTGCAATTATGGCAAAGTTACAACAGTTGCAAGTCATTTTATATGAAACAGGCCCCTGCAGATGATGTGTAGGCAATTCTGATAACAAATTTTGTTTGGTTATACCCAGACATCAAAATCAAGGTATTAACTAATAACAGTCAAACCTGTGTATAATGGCCACTGAAGGGAATTAGAAAATGTGGCCCATGCTATAGACAGGTGGCCACTATAGACAGGTTGGTGGCTGTCTTGAATTTATGTGTATTGTAGATCTATACTGTGCAATATTTACTGAACATACAGAATGTGTATTTAATAACTATCTATAATCAATTGACCAAATACTTTAAGTATTTGGTTGATTGGAATAGATACATGAATACATATATAGGCCTACATGAATGCAATATTATATATAAAAAAATTGAAGTATTAAATCTTACTCTTTTAGAGTTATTAGATTCATACAGCTGCAAGTGCAAAGACTAGCTATTCAACCACTGTTGGGGAAGCTCATTTTAAGTGGTCACTATAGAGGGTCTGCTATTGTGCAAAATGAGTGGCCACTGGCCGTGTTAGACAGGTGGCCACGATAGACGGGGTCTAAAACACATAAATTTCCTGCGGGAATTTTAAGTGGCCGCTTTAAGCAGGTGGCCACTATAGACATGTGGCCACTGAGACAGGTTCAACTGTACATTTGAAAGCAGTGCCATGTTTTTTTCAGATGAGCTTCTAAATATCTTCAAAACAATATTTATTCAAATCACCTTTGCATTGCTATTAGTATGTATTTGTTTCTGTGAATGTAACATCAGTCCACAGACAGAACGCGTTATTTAGTATATTCACTTGTCTATTGATTTTTTTTCTGTCCAAGATTTTAAATACCTTCGGTATATTTATTCCAATATTGAAAAATACAATCCATATTTAATCCACTTGCAAATCTCATTCAATAATGTGTACGTGTAAAGTATAGACCTTTCCATAATGATCAGAATATTTGGTAATAGGCAACACTCTCACCCCCCCCCCCCCTTCACTCCCCTCTACATTATCCTTGAATGTGTTTATGTTTAGCTCTAACAGGTTTATGGGTAGGGTGGTCGACCCGAGGCCAACAGACGGTCACTGGGCAGCGTTCCCATTTGGGTCAGCGTAGTTTGTAATGAAATAGGATTAGTTTAGTCTTGGTATAAGCTCATGGTCAGAAAGTCTATGGAATGTCAGTGTAGGATAGTGTAGATCTGTTTAGACTGAGATATTTTGTTGTGTATAGTTTATTAACTTAGTCTTGTATGGCAGTAGAATTAGGGGAAACACAAGATGGTCAGTATTTTAGTACAAAAAGAGAACAGGACTTATGACGTGGCATGGAGAGCTGCTACATGAATGGAACAGTGGAGATACATTTTTTTGCTTTGAAAAGGATTGGACAGAGTTGGATTGGATGTGAAGAGAAAGAGGACACAGTTTGGCAGTTGTGCTGGAATATTTAATATTGTGGTGAACCGTATATTGAGCATTTTGAGCAATTTATTCATTTTTATCCTGGAATTTGCCTTAGAAGAAGACATAAAGTTATACACAACTTATTTGCCCCTCTGCACCCAAAAACGTTGGTATTGGAGTCAAAACATCTTGATAAACGCTATCCAGCTTGTGAGTATTTTTAAAGCAAATTATTGGAAACAAAACCATTTGGAAATCGGAATCAATTAAGACGCTATCCTGATTTATGTTCTTTGATTGTGAACATTCGTTTTGGTCAACACTTAATAAGAGACGCTATCCAGAGTATCTTCTTTAATTTTGGATCCCTTGAGATGCTATCCTGATCGATTATTGAGACATTTATTATAGGAGAGATTCCACACTTCCTTAGCTCCCGTTATATCCATATCATCAGACACTGAGAAACAAACTGCTTCCTTTTATTTTCTTTGGTTCTCATTGTGAATACTGACCGATCTATTTTTTGTTTAATATTATTTAATACATTATTTGAGTTTGTTTTCTGATTCTGTCCAAGTCGTAATATTACATTTTTGTTACCTGTATAGCCTTGTATCTTTATAGCCTTGAATATATATATCCCCAGTTATTCTACAAAGCCTGTTTGACTTTGTTTTTGTTTGACTCCTTGACTACAGAAAAGTATGTTAGTTTGAACCTTACATAATTTGGTGTCAGAAGTGGGATTCTAGTCAAGGAATATAATATTTAAGGCTACCCAGTAGTGTTTTTATTGCTATTCTTGATTTAAAACATTATATTACCTATTATCATTTCCTCCTCCTCCATTTCGTAGACAATTTCTAAACTGTAGGATGGCCACAGAAGGTAATAACGGGGGTGCCCCCATCTCTTCCTCAAACCAAGGCACATCTCAAATAGTGCCGCTCCCTTACTTTCCATTATATGTAACAGTACCAATTTTCAGTGGGGACAACCTTGAAGCCACTCAGGGGATAGAGGGGTGGATTGCAAGAGTGGAGGCAGCCTACAAAGCATGGAATATCCCCGAGGACCAGAAATCACAGGTCATCATCCATCACCTCGCAGGAGAGGCCCGCAGGGAGGTGATGGTTTTAGATGGTGTGTCACGGGCAGACCCTTCTAAAATATTTGAAGCTCTTCGAGATATCTACGGAGAGAAAGAGACATTGGCATCCTTACACAATAAACTCCATGGACGACATCAAAGGCCCGATGAGACAACAAGACAGTTTGCCTTGGCTCTCCAAGAGCTCACAGGGAAGATTGAGAGTAAGTCGAAAATACCCAACGTGGATGAGGTGTTGTGCGGATGCTTCCTTGAAGGGATGCGCCAGGGTCCCGTGAAGATCGCTGTCAGCCGATTCGCTCGTCGGAAGGGGGCTATCTCGTTTAGGATGCTCAAGGAGGAGGCAAGGAGGATAGAAGCGGAGGAAGTTATGTCAGGCCGCAGTGAGTGTGGTCTGGCGGAGGCATCCGTTTTCAAAACAGATGGGGTCAGCAGCTCGGCAAGTAGTGATGTTCCCTTCACCCTTTCTCAACTGACTGAGGAGCTGAAGGCCCTTCGGATTACTGTGACCGAGCTGAGTCAGCAGGTGGCCAAGAGAGGCAGAGGACCTGGGAATCAGCAGGGAGGAAAGACCAGGAACCAGAGCTGGGATGACCAAGGTCGCCCAAGGTGTTTCCACTGCAACGAGTGGGGACACATGGCCCGAAACTGTACGCGACAGAGAACAGAGTCGTCAGTTACAAGCTCACGTCAACCATCTGGCCAGGATTTAAACTAATTGGGACCGTCGCCATGAGCCAAGCGACAGGATCCGCCCCTACCAGGGCTCACAACGTGAAATACCAAAACCTTGTAGGTGGACAATTGTTTACGACAGTCAAGATAGAGGGCTTCGCGACAGAGTGTTTAATAGATACTGGATCTCAAGTAACATTAATCTCTAAGGACTTTGTGTATTCTTGCTTGGGAACACCCCTTGATGGATCACTGCCTTGGCTTAGTCTCAAAGGGATTAATAGACAAAAGCTTCCCTACCTTGGTGTGCTGAATTTGACATTCACAATTTGTGGTAGGGAATTTCAAAATGTTGGCGTAATTGTGGTCAGTGATATCAGCACCAGTAAGGCCCAATGCCTTATTGGAACAAACCTCATCACTAGGTGCAGAAGTCTTCTTGACGTACCCGCTGAGAGAATTGAACACCCAATGTCTCCAGGCTTAGTTGCAGCAATAAAGATGGTGGATACTCAAGAAGCACTTGTTCATGCAAAATGGGTTCGGACAGTTGGAAAAGGAGAGGTGGTGGTACCAGCGGAGACTGAAGTAGTGTTGAAGGGCAGATGTCTAACGAACCTACACCTTACAAATGGTATGACCGCCATCCTTGAACCAGTAGACCCAAAGGACCTTCCTGGGGGTCTTATGGTAGCCCGGACTGTAGTAACTGTGAAAAGGGGCTACCTACCTGTAAGAGTAGTAAACTATAGTAGACAGCCAGTTAGATTGACCAGAAATGTCAGACTGGGAAGCCTTGAATCATTGGACAAAACTCAAGTCAACATCCTGCCCAGGGATACTCCACTACTTGAGCAGGGAACCAAAGATGACATGATTGACATTTCTTCTCAGTCCCTCAAAAGGAAGGGAGAGGAATGCAAAGAAGGTGGATATGAAGCCATGATACACCATATCGAGGGAGTGGATAACACAGACACAGACCCATGTAGAGTGCCCATTGAGAATACTATCCCAGACGTGGATATTCAGCAGAATCTTGAGCCGGAAGAGCTTGAAGCAGTACACAAGCTGTTGACAAGACATCGGGAGGTGTTTTCGGCTAGAGAAGGGGATTATGGCCGAACTGACACCATAACACATACAATCCCCACTGGTGACACCCAGCCTTTCAAAGAGAGATTCCGACGAATCCCACCACAGCTGTATGCAGAAGTGAAACAGCACATCAACCAACTACTGGAGAAAGACGTCATCCAAGAGAGCCACAGTCCTTGGGCATCTCCAATGGTCCTTGTTAGGAAAAAGGATGGCACTATACGTCTCTGTGTAGATTACCGGAAACTCAATGCACACACCAGAAAGGATGCTTTTCCATTGCCCCGTATTGAGGAGTCCCTAGATGCGTTGGGTGGGGCAAAGTATTTCTCCACTCTGGACCTCGCCAGTGGCTACTGGCAAGTGGAGGTTCGCCCCGAGGATATACCAAAGACAGCATTCACCACACCAATGGGTCTTTACGAGTTCAACAGGATGCCTTTTGGACTCAGCAATGCTCCAGCCACATTTCAGCGACTGATGGAGCGTTGCTTAGGTGACCAGAACTACCAGTCCCTCCTCATCTACCTGGATGACATAATCATCTTCTCTAAGGACTTCAAAACCCATCTGGAAAGGTTGGACCTTGTGTTTACACGATTGACGAACCATGGACTGAAACTCAAACCATCAAAGTGCAAGATACTCAAATCCGAAGTGCAGTATCTTGGGCACGTCATATCAGCAGAGGGAATAGCAACGGATCCAACTAAGTGCTCTACTCTGGAGAACTGGAAGGTTCCCACTACAAAGAAGGAAGTTAGACAGTTCCTTGGGTTTGTTGGTTATTACAGGAGGTTTGTGAAGGACTTCTCCAAGATTGCAAAACCTCTATTCAGCCTAACAGGACAACTAAAGAAAAAGCGCAATCACCAAACGAACCATGGAAACCCCTTCTTGTGGACAGATGAGTGTCAAACAGCCTTCGACACACTACGCAAGTGCCTCATGTCACCGCCAATCTTAGCATTCCCAGACTTCCAGAGACCCTTCAAATTGTACACGGATGCAAGCAACTCAGGGCTTGGTGCTGTCCTAGCCCAAGAGATAGATGGGTCAGAGAAGGTAATCGCTTATGCTAGCCGTGGACTGAGAAAGTCTGAGAGGAATGACGCTAACTATAGTGCCTTCAAACTGGAACTTCTTGCTTTGAAATGGGCAGTGACTGAAAAATACAAGGACTACCTGACTGGCTCCAGAGTTGATATATTCACGGACCACAACCCCCTGGTACATCTGGACACTGCTGACCTTGGTGCAGTGGGACAAAGATGGATGGCAAAATTATCTAACTTCAACTTCAGGATACATTACCGGCCTGGGAAACTCAATGCCAACGCAGATGTGCTGTCACGTTTGGCACAGCCTCTAGACTCAGACTCAGAACAAGGTGATGAGGTTGAAGTTTTCCAATTAGAGACTCAGCCAATCTTAGAAGGGAGTCAGATTCTTCCAGGTATATCTGCCGAGGATATTGCACAGCAACAGAAGCAGGACCCAGTGATTTCAGTAGTGCTGGAACACTACCTGACACAGAGAAGGCCAACCTTACCACATCGGAAAGGGTACAGCAAGGAGGTGCAAAAACTCCTGAACCAGTGGGAGCGGCTGTCGTTAGAGAATGGAGTTCTTCATCGTCGTCGCTTCGATAAGAAAGTAGGAAGGGAAACTCTACAGACCATACTGCCTTCGTCGCTTCAAAATATGACTCTCAACGCTCTCCACAATGAAATGGGACATTTCAGTGTTGCCAAAACCACTTCTTTGGTAGAAGAGCGGTTCTACTGGCCGTTCATGAGAGACGCCATCACACGGTGGTGCTCTCAGTGTAAGGAGTGTTCCTTACGAAGACCGCAGCGTGGAATCAAGGCGCCCCTTGTGCCATTCATTGTGTCAGCACCTCTCGAACTTGTGGCTGTGGATTATCTCTCCCTAGAACGCTCTGCGGACGGGTATGAAAATGTGCTGGTGATTACAGACCATTTCACGAAGTTCTGTGTTGCAGTCCCAACCCGCAACCAAACGGCAATCACCACTGCCCGCGCTCTCTGGAAGCATTTCGTTCTCCCCTATGGATTCCCAAGCAGGGTACACTCAGACCAGGGTGCTAATTTTGAGTCCAGGCTTATTCAAGAGCTTTGCAACCTCTACGGTGCCAGGAAGAGTCGAACCACCCCGTATCATCCAGCTGGCAATGGGCAGGTCGAGAGGTTCAACAGAACCCTCATAAGCATGGTAAGGGCCCTGGAAGATGAAAAGAAACGACGCTGGCCTGACCACCTCCACTCGCTAGTGTACAGTTATAATAACACCGCTCATTCTTCCACGGGATACACCCCCTTCTACCTTATGTTTGGAAGGCATGCACGCCTCCCTCTCGATGTAACACTCGGACTGGAAACAAATTCTGACCGGGAGAGGACCATTCCAGAGTGGATTCAAGAACACCATGCAGCATTCCACACTGCATACCAAATATCGGGGGCACAATTAGAAAAAACAGCAGAAGTCAGATGCAAACTCTACAACAGCAAAGTCACGGATCAACCCCTCCTTCCAGGCGAACGAGTTCTCTTGCGTGATCACGACCCAAGACGTCCTCGCAAGATACACAACAAGTGGAAACCCACCCCCTATATTGTGTTGGGGGTCCCACATAATGGTGTCCCAACCTATCGGATAGTGCGCGAAGACGGGTCTGGAGATCCAAAAGTTGTCCACAGGAACGAAATTAAGCCCTGCATCTTCCACCAGCAAGGAGATAACCAGAATGAGTCTCTAACATCAGTCAACCAGGACACGCTGCCAACAACAGCACACAGTCACAGCCGAGGTAACCCATTACTGGATTACACACCACTTATCGTCCCTCCACACACAGAAGAATCTCAAGAGAATGCTCCTTCACCTCTTACGTCCCCCCTCTCTGAGAAATCACGGCTGACACCCCCTGAAACAAGTAAGGAAAGTCCCCATGAAAACACAGAAAACGTCTTGACCTTACGTCCCCTACCTCCTTCGGAACCAGACCCCCGAATTATTCGAAAATCAGGTAGATCAAATTTGGGTGTGCCACCTTCCAGATATGATGCATCTTCTAACACGGTAAATGCAAATTGGCAGTCTCCCGTATTAGGCCTAAGTCAAGAATGGCTAAACAAGGGAATTTTCACAGCTGTAACAGAAGATTTCTTCTGGGATAGGGTTAGATATAACTTATCTTGGCAAAAGAGTCTGGCTGCACTGAGCCAACGACTTGAATAGACAGCGAGTTGGTAGAAGATAGTTGATAGATACTAACATTATTGGTATCTCTGCCAAAGTGGCAATTAAGTGACATATTTGTATGCATTACGTTTGCATATGTGGGTATTTAGTTGATTTTGTGTTTTGTCGATTGCGATGTCATTCTTTTTTCTTTAACTATCATTTCCTCTCTCTTTTCCTTTCCATATTATGTATTTTGTAAATAACTGTAAATATTTTCCAGTTCTTGCATAACACTGTGTTTTATTTTTGGGTTAGGTTCATTAACTAACTTGTATTTTGGAGAGAACTTCTGTATGTAATTAGTCTTGTAGATTAGAAAGCTTGCAAATACTAGCAGCAATGTATATATTTCGTCATGACATGTGGAAGTCATGACTTTTGAAAGCAGGGAGGTGTGTAAAGTATAGACCTTTCCATAATGATCAGAATATTTGGTAATAGGCAACACTCTCACCCCCCCCCCCCTTCACTCCCCTCTACATTATCCTTGAATGTGTTTATGTTTAGCTCTAACAGGTTTATGGGTAGGGTGGTCGACCCGAGGCCAACAGACGGTCACTGGGCAGCGTTCCCATTTGGGTCAGCGTAGTTTGTAATGAAATAGGATTAGTTTAGTCTTGGTATAAGCTCATGGTCAGAAAGTCTATGGAATGTCAGTGTAGGATAGTGTAGATCTGTTTAGACTGAGATATTTTGTTGTGTATAGTTTATTAACTTAGTCTTGTATGGCAGTAGAATTAGGGGAAACACAAGATGGTCAGTATTTTAGTACAAAAAGAGAACAGGACTTATGACGTGGCATGGAGAGCTGCTACATGAATGGAACAGTGGAGATACATTTTTTTGCTTTGAAAAGGATTGGACAGAGTTGGATTGGATGTGAAGAGAAAGAGGACACAGTTTGGCAGTTGTGCTGGAATATTTAATATTGTGGTGAACCGTATATTGAGCATTTTGAGCAATTTATTCATTTTTATCCTGGAATTTGCCTTAGAAGAAGACATAAAGTTATACACAACTTATTTGCCCCTCTGCACCCAAAAACGTTGGTATTGGAGTCAAAACATCTTGATAAACGCTATCCAGCTTGTGAGTATTTTTAAAGCAAATTATTGGAAACAAAACCATTTGGAAATCGGAATCAATTAAGACGCTATCCTGATTTATGTTCTTTGATTGTGAACATTCGTTTTGGTCAACACTTAATAAGAGACGCTATCCAGAGTATCTTCTTTAATTTTGGATCCCTTGAGATGCTATCCTGATCGATTATTGAGACATTTATTATAGGAGAGATTCCACACTTCCTTAGCTCCCGTTATATCCATATCATCAGACACTGAGAAACAAACTGCTTCCTTTTATTTTCTTTGGTTCTCATTGTGAATACTGACCGATCTATTTTTTGTTTAATATTATTTAATACATTATTTGAGTTTGTTTTCTGATTCTGTCCAAGTCGTAATATTACATTTTTGTTACCTGTATAGCCTTGTATCTTTATAGCCTTGAATATATATATCCCCAGTTATTCTACAAAGCCTGTTTGACTTTGTTTTTGTTTGACTCCTTGACTACAGAAAAGTATGTTAGTTTGAACCTTACATACGCACCATTGCACTATAGGTTTGATTACATCTGTGATGATTCATGTCAATCTGTATATGAATTATCTCATTTGGATGGGGGTCTGCATAATATTTGATCACAATGCCTGCAAACATAGTTTCCCAACATGCCCTGACAGGGGGCACTATTCCAAAAGAAGAAAATATTGATGAGAGGAGTAAATTGCTGTTCACTTAGCTAAGAGTCTGGTGGAGCCGGTAAGTGTTGCAATGCTGGCTGGTTTAGGGATGCAGTCATCGTTAGCAAGATGGCATTAACAGGCCTTAATTGTTCTAGTTGGATGCTGGAGATTGAGGCAAATCAATATGTGTGTCGCCACCGAGGTTCCGGAATAGCGGGGAACGGCAGAGGGGAAATTGATAGAAAAAGAAGATATGAATGATGGTGTCAGATTACGGATAGATAGAAGGTGGGATTCCTGAATTCAAAAGTATCAAACAGGAATTGTGCTTTTCAGAAAATCGGTGCAGTCTCCCCTTCATATTCCTACTCAAATATAGCAGCATGATTGATTCCTAATCATATTCAGGTATGAAATATTCTTAGCGAATAATGAATCAGCAAAATCACAGATATGACAATAATCAATAAGTTGAGGCAACAAATTTTCCAGTTTTTATTGCTCTTGAAGACTGGGGCATAAGTGAGGTGTGAAAACTCTGAATCCATTCTGTATTGCTTTCAGCACGATTTAATTAACTATTTTAAGTCCCCAACTATCATGAAGGATCTATTTCTTCATTTTTTTGTTACAAATTGGTAATATGGTTGCCAGTTTTATTACCATAAGATATGATAAAAGGGAAGAACAGTAAGTCCATTTACATCAGCTAGACTTATTCATCTGTTGATCCAAGTTAGAACAATTTGAAATTTCTTCTAATTTAAGTGGGGGGGGGTGAAAAAATAGATCACCCTCACCTCCTGTACAATAGGTTCACCATCACCACTTGGATTTACACCTGTGGTAGAAGATGCGCTGGATGAAAAATTCAGACCATCGCACTTTATTCAAGCATAGAGCCCAGAGTAGTCATTACTTGATAATTGCCCAAGGTCATATTCTGTGCTTCACCAGGATCCCAAAATTCATGGGAATGATTTTTTTTAATCTTGAGATTTTTCTCCAGATTGGCTGATCATTGTAAGAATCTTGAGATTGGGCAAACTTTGACACTGTTCTCATTACGCTTTCTAAAACGAGTTTACTGGAAACTGATTCAGGAAACCAGTTTGGAAGATCGCTTTGCTAGCGTTCCCACTTGATCACACAAAAGTGGTTTTCAAAATCACTTCATGGAAAGCAATCTTGTTGCTATGGAAACGCTCTCAGTGGGGTGACACGTTTCACGCAACATTCAAAACCGCAGCGTATGCATTCTACACCTGTCGTGTGGAGTAGCGCGCTCAAAATATGCGAAGATCGCTTCCCAAAGAACGGTTGTGTCCTCTCGCTAAAACCAGTTTAACGAGGCAAAGCGATCTTGAAAACTACATCACGAGATGTTTTCTGAACCGGTTTGGAAGATCACTTCCTTGATCGCTTAGACCGTTCTCACTACACGTTAAACTAGTTTCCACTAAACTAGTTTCTAGTAAACTAGTTTCTAGTAAACTAGTTTCCACTAAACTAGTTTCCAGTAAACTAGTTTTAGGAAGGTAGTGAGAATGGTGTCTAAGACTGCCCTGGTCACCCCAGCTTTGGGGCATTCATTCATGAAGTTCCATGACATTTCCTCGAGTGGCAGTATGGCTCCTATGAAAAATCTGCATATTAAGCCAAACAGTTCTCAAACCTAACCGTTGGCTTATCCCAATTCCCTCAGAACTATGGATTAAAATCATATCACTGCCTTAAACCAATCCTGACTTTAACCCTAACCCTACGGCCTACCTAATGTCTGCCAAGAAATCAAGACAAGCAATTTTACAAGTTCAAATGTCAGGTTACCCTTTATTCAGCCCACCGGTCATTCAATTTATCCTTCCTTCATTCATTCAATCTATCTTATTGGATAAGAAGTATAGTCTTAATTCTTGAGAGCTTGATGATGGATCAGAAGCTCGAGAGGGTTACTATTCAAGGAAACACTTCAAACTAATATGGCTATGTCTGCTTGGATTACTGCATGCATAGAAACTTTCAAATGGGTTTCATCTCAACCAGTGTACCCCATGGTCCACTTTGTGTAAATGGAAAATATACAGTGAAAGTAAAAAAAAATAGGATACTGATGGTTTACTCATACAATAGAACTCATATTTAGAATGGTAAAAATACTCATTACAAAATTCTATTGAAAAAAATAACATTCAGAATGGAATCTGAAATGATGAAAGTAGTTTTGCTTTGTTTCTACTTTGTTGAGAAACTTAGAAATTAAAAAGAAAAACGTCAACATAGAATGGTACCTCTTTTTCTGTAGATGATTGTTATGAAGAACTTATAGAAAGCTGGGAGGATAACATGATAGTGTATTCCTTTGATTAATATAGAGAATACAATTTTGTATAAGTGTTGAATAAGAATAAATAAAATTGTAATCAATTCAAATTTTGACAAAAATACAGTATTTTTCTCACTTTTTGTGTTGATATTTAGAATCACCATAGATGTTAAATATTTAACATAATCAGAACATGTGTTAACCATAAAGAATGATATCATAACAGAATGTACTAATAATTCAAGCTAGTAATCATGCAGAACTTATTGGCAAGCTTTGTCGATGATGCGTTAAATTGGAATTGTCCTACCACGTAAAGGGGATTGTAATTACAGAGCGTTAGTTAATTTTAGCAAAATCAAATCATTATTGTCCTAATTATTAAAAAAGATTATATTTATCATCATTTCATATCTTTCAGGGCAAAATTAGATGTTTGAGAGTTGTTTGCCTGAAATTTAGGAAGTGAGTAAAAGTAGGCCTATATATTTATTTTTTTGTTTATAAAAATAGAAAGTTCTAACTAGAAGCAACGGTAGGAATATAGAAGTAGAAGTACCCATGTGTGGTGGTTCACCTGCATCCTCCCAATTTATTAATCAATTCAATTCAATTTATTTACTGTCACGTAATTTGATAAAAACAAAAAAAATGTTAGGATATATAGATCTTCAGCAGTGAAGGAGGCAGATTATTCCAAAGAAGGTATTACATAGTCGTATGATTGAATAATTTGAACTGAATTGAATCAAATTTCAATTTCATACAATAAAAATTGATTTAAAATTAGTTGTTGTAGTCATGGTATTTGTAATAGTGTTATTATTATTTTTTATTCTATTAACATTGGTTTTAATATTATAGGGTGCTGAGAGGATCCTTAAAACTATTATTGGTAATTGCATTCATATTTAAAAAGGCTATGGGATTACATTTTATCACATATAGTCATGTTTGTAAGAATTGATCTAAATTAAGAAAATATAACTGCTCAATTTTCCGTCTTCTGACATATGATAAAAATCCAAGAGTAAAGCAATACAGAAAAAAATTGACTTGCCACCGGTTTATGTATTGCATTTCAGTAATCTCACTTTACGTGTGTCGGCTCGCATCAATTCTTGTAACAATCTTTACAGCTGCACACCGCCACCACAGTCATTAATATCTGACAAAGCCTGCGCCCAGTTCTAGTTCTCTGTGCACGAGAGAATGATGGGATGTACGTAAGTGTTGTGTGGAATACTCATTAGAGGCCTGTCAAGGTGCTTTCATCTGCTGGAATTGGACAATTGCAATGCTAGAAATTAGTTTCTCAAGGGTTGGATTTCATTAGATATTTGTTAATTCTTGTTTAATGAGCAATGTGTAATGGGAATGGCAGAAGTTGTTTTGTACTTTATATTGTGGAAATAGTTGTTGCTGCATATTTCTCTTTAGAAGTTTGATACTATCATTCAGCTTTCTATCTTTAGTCATGGAAAATTCAGTATCTGTTTATTGTGTAGTTCTTCTTGGAGGCCTGCATTAAAATATATATATTTAAAAAAAAACTGCTGTTTTTAAGAAAGTTTTACCTTTGTTCTTTTTTTCTCCAAGAACTTTTTATGGAAATAAGAAAAGAAAATCCCTTAGCCCTGTAGCAATTTTATAATCTTAAATCAAAATGAAATTTAGATGTGCATAGATAATTATACATTTGGGGGAAAAAGAGAATTCTTTTTTTTCTTTATACATTTTTTCAGAATTGTTTGAAAACTTTAAGTCTCAGAGTATGGCTAGAAGTGCTCTAATATCGGGACATGTAGAGAGAGGTATAGTGACTGATAATATGATAAAGTGGGATTTCCCTCGAAAATTTAAGATAATTTACTGGTATATTTATTATTAGACACGTCAAAGCTTTTATGGAAAATATTTGATCATCATGAACCCTTGAAAATGGCAATTTAGGGAATTGTTGCATGCAGTGATGTTAAATAATCTAAAGTTATAACTCTTTTGTCTTTTGATGAATTTGTCAGTTTTACCAAACTTTTACATACTTATACTAGTACTTGTCTAATTTACCTCTATTTTTAAAAAGTTGGATCAGTACTTTTTTTTCAAGACTTCCCTGGATCATGCATCTGTAAACAGTATAAAGACTTTATTGACTGAAGCATTATGCAAATTCAGAACTTTTTTATTGATATTGACTTCATGCTTGTCAGATTAAGAGTTGTAGTTTGCAGGCACATATTTTACATCCACAATGCTTTTAATCAAACATATAGATCTTAATCACGATTTGCCTAGTAGAATTTTATAGCTTTGCCTATTTCTGTGGTTATGACTGTTGTACTCTAACCGCTAAATATTTGGGAATTTTAAATGCCTATAAAATATCAGCAGGTAGGATGTATCCTGACTTGTTTATTTTATTGTAATAAATCTTCATGTTTTATGTTTGATGATTTAAAAATATTCTGTTAGAATAGATGTGGGCAAGTACGTGTTTTGGAATCTAAATGTATGTTAAAGCCTGTCTAAAGCTGTGGTATATGGGTCAGTAATGTGAATTACAATCGAGTATCAACTGACATACCAACCCTAGTGTAAAAGCACTGAGATCATCTTCCAACCGCCACTTCTTTGTGAAAATTTCAATTATAAAAATCTTAGATATTTAACACCCCCCCTTTGCAATTTTTTTTCTTAAAAAAATGGGACTTTTGGGATTATATCTTCCAAATTTAGTGATTGATATCCTAGACCTACAAACAAAGAATATATCCTGAAAGTTTTAGCCCATCCATGCTTTGGAATGGGTTTTACATTAAAAAAAACCATGTAGATATTTTATTTTGATCGGGCACCAGATCAAATTAAATTTTCATGTGAAATTGCAAAATTTATCCTGTAAAACACATTTCCATTTCATATCCTCCACATCATATAACTGTTTTAGGGCATACCCATTCACATTAGCTAGAAAGGAATTGGAAGAATAGTGATAGACACATTTTAGGGGATTTACCAACTAAAGACAGGCTGTAACATAATTATGAATAAGAATAAGGTTAAAATGCCAGAAGCAGCAACAATTAGAGGAGGAAGTGAAAGAATAGTTGCGATGATGGGTGTATGGCTTTCTGGGACACAAATCTTTCTTTGAAAGATGAGCATTTGATGATTAAAGTTGAATAGATACATTTTATAATGGTGAACGCAAAATAGAGTTTTAATTTATAAATTATTAACAACAATGATGATAGTAACCCGTACTTACCCAGGATAGCTACTTCGTCTATTAGCTAATTTTCATACCTGCCCTGCGTAACATAATATGTTATTAAAACCTTTTCCATTCTCGAAAATCAGGTGCCTGACTAGGAGGTAGAAGGTCTCATTTTTCAAGTCTTTGGTATGACCTTGCCAGGGATTGAACCCACGACTACCTGTTTGTGAGGCGGGTGCTCTACCACTGAGCCACTGTTGTTACTCTTTTATAGAGATGTATCACAGATGTGCTCACAGTGCCATCATTGTACCTGATAAATGTTTGAATTGTATACCAAGCAAAATTTTTATTCAAATTTGTGAAGCCTCACCAGTTCTAGAATAAATGTGATCTTGTACAGTCCTGATTAAAGTATTTAAAACTACAAATTATGAAAGGTAATTGCAATATGCGCAGAATTATGAATGGTGACTCCCCCTCATTGCAACTTTCAGATTACCAGTGTGACCAATCCATAAGTAAATCTGCAATGTTCTTAAAAAGAAGACAACCCAAAAATTTGAAACCACAAGTTAGGCTTCATTTACAGTCACATGACTAGTGTGGGACCCTATAGCTGATATGATTTTGATATGTAATTATTTTAGATCCTAAATTAGAAAGGATTTTCTCTTTGGTTTCTGATTTGCAAATTTTGTTAATTTTTGTTAACCCTTCCTTTTACCCTTTCCCATCAGGGGACCATAGTTCTGGATAGAATTGATGACATCTCGCAAAGTTGGTTGTTCTTTGTGAAAGACTGGAGTCACATTTCCTTGTGAATTTTGAGTCAAAAGCTTTCCAAGTGAGCAAAGAGCTAATACGGAAGATGCAGTTTTCAACAAAATTGATACCTAATCAGTCTTTATGTATGTGAAAGTATTTAAAAATAGTTTTGGAACACCATCCAAAATGTTGATATGTGTAATGATTTTTAAAGTCATTCACAGTAATAAAATAGCTTTAGTCCTTGTGATTGGAATGAAAATATTGATAAGGTAACCTGTTATTCTCACAAGATTGTTTTTGCAACGTTGCAAGATGTTGTTTTCCATTATACAGTATGTCATGTTTTAGTTATCTTGAACATTTAAACAAAGCACTTCACCCCTTTTGATACTCATGTAATTCAATAAGAAGGATGTTTAAGTAACATCCAAACATAGGGAGAATGTTGGGAATTGACAAATGGAAATTTACACATCCCACTTTCAGACCTACATATTTAATGGCATTAATATGTGATAAAGAAATTACTTGTACTTAAAAGTTCTTGAAGTATATATAGTGAGATGTATGTTTAAGCATCAGTTTGGATGAATGAAAATGATCAGGTTTCTCTCCAAGTGTGAACATTTGTTTAATTTTTTAAGCAATATGTGTTTTGGTGAGGCACACTGTTAAGTGGCACTGGTGATTTGGCAGCAGTCTTGTCATTTAACGTTTAGTATACAATCTGGATGCTTCATTGCAGTTCAGTAGGGCTATTCACATCATTTCTCTAAACAAGTTTCAAATAAACTGTCCCTAGTCTGAACATGCTATGAGACGTTCTAGATGATACCTTGGCTGTCTTCAGAGAGGTGTTGGACCCCACAGCAACGCTTCATATGATTACAAGTATACTCGACCCTACAGGACATACTTTATTTCTCATCGGTAGATAATCAGATCATTTTCTCTCACTGGTGTTCACTGCTGGAGCCAAAGCGACACATTTTCCAAAACGCTTACACTACGTTTCTTCCAGTAAAACTTTGGTAAGTGGATTAGCAATGAGTGGCAGTTTGCTCTCAGCAGCCATGTTATTTTACACAGCAGGAAGGTGTTCATGTCTCTGTGTCCCTTGTGGGGGGACTTGTCATAGACGCTTGTCATTGCAACCTGTCACAAAAACACATCCAAAATCGTTTTTCTGTCAAACATACACTTTGATCCATTGAGGAAGAAAAACTACCCTCTCACTGAGAATGCATACTGTTCATGCTTTAGTAGTGTTTATAGTTGGTAGTTGTAATAATTATGAAATAATTCTGATGAGATTCCCTCAGTCATTGTGGCTGATATAAGGGATTAAAACATATAATTCCATTTCTTTGACAGGATATTGCGTGTATTATGCATGCTTTGTTTAAAATGAATAACATGAAGCAATAGAGATTATCTCACGATCCAGCTCTATCTATACTTTTAGTGAAAACTGAGGGAGTTTGTGACTGATTCTTTTACAGCCATGCTTAGATATTCGAAAGCTTCCTAAATGTCAGAAACGTTATTTCTGACATTTCAAAAGCTTTACATGTACTTGTTTTTAAGGCTGTGATACATTTTGTTTAGCCATTATTCTATTCAGCTTAGTATCGTTGTATCCTGATAATTTGAATGGTACTATGCTATTGTTTTCCACCTTTTCGATAGGACTGTCAATATGTCAATTATTATTGTGGGGTTGAAATTAATTACAGGTGCATTTACCTCTCTCTCCTTTGTCTCTTCTGAGGGCGGAGTAATTATAGAATCAATATGTATGGCTTTCATACCAGGTTTTTTGCAAGGATCATCATATTTGAGTGTCCCAGTGTTGCATTAGTTCCATGGTCAACTAGTAAATGTGTGTCTGAAACGTGCAGATTATCATCCCATGATGATCTAAACTAGATCTGAACTTACTATCCTGATAGGTCATAGAAATAGAAACGGTCAAGACTTGGAGGTTATTTATATCATGTTGGTAACCGAATTGTTAATGTTGCAAATCATTTCATTGTTACATTCCCGATTGGGTTGCTGGATCCGTGCCCGTGATTAATAATGATTGATAGGAAAGGATATATAGCGAGCATGAAGTATTTGAATTGAGAATGCAGAGCCAATCAAAATGGCATCTGGGTTTTTTGTTTTGTTCTATTGACGTACAGACTCATAGATTTGGTATTTGCTGTCACAGCTCTGGCAAATGTCATGGTGGTAGTAACATTACGAAACTGTGCACAAATTGAAATAAAAATTACTACCACTTAGCATTTTCAGGACTGTTAATGTTATCTTTTGTTGTATTCCAGAAAATTTTAAATAGTTTTAAAAGAGAATATTATGAACATGGTTGACAACTAAATGAGTAAAATTTGTTGACCTAATCATTTTTCTGTAGTTAAACAAAATTCTGTATCTGTTCTTCACTTGATAGAAAGAAGTACCCTTAGCATTTCAAATAAATAAATAGTTAATCTCTTTTTCCCTGGAAATGTTGTTCTTAGTCAAAATTATCAAAGCCCTATTTTTTAGAATTAAGAATTTGGTTTTCTGCCAGTTGTACTTTTCCCTGCCATTTAAGGTCCTCATAAAAATGTACCATTTTATTTCCATGTCATGAAGTTATATGTTGGACCAAAAACTGCTGGCCCTTTCAGATTCTCTAGATCTGTTGTGATTAATGGCAGACAGGCTGAGACTGTTGATGTCCTTTGTACTCTCTAATTACAACCAAGCTCAGGTTGTTGTTTCTCTGTACATCTGATGGAAAGGGTATCACAACATTGTGAAGCAACATCGGTCATTCTTCTTACCAATTGTCATCTCCCAACATTGTCATCTTCCAACATTGTCACAATTATTTTGGATAGATTGGACTTTCTCTTTCACATCACTTGGAAGTGCTTGCATATCATGGCTTCTTAGCAATGATTTAAACAATTTGAATGTCTAAATATATACTTATGATTTCTCCTGTGTTTAGTGTGTTTCGGGATACATTGTACCTGTCATGTTGTCAAAAATTATTCCTATGTTATAATGCTTACATTAAAGTATAGTATATTTAAAACAATACATGTATGTAGAAATTTGCTGGTTTAAAAGTTATTCTGGTTGAGCTTAAAATAATGTGATATTTTGAAAATAAAAGTATAGTATATCTTAGCTACATACCTCAATATGTCATTAATGTGGAATAAGGAAATTATTGAAACAAAGAAAGGGAAATCAGTTTGTTATTTCTTGTTCACAATACATAGGTGTAGATGTAGATTTATTATAGTTATATACATTACTCATTGAGAATAACCTAAACATGTTGACTGTACCTTACAAATTTTTAATTATGAATGTTTTATGCTTGTTACACAGAGGAAAGAGGTTTCTCACAAAAGTGAAATTTTAGGGGGAAAGACTTATGGAAAAGACAATTTTGTTGTGGTTTTCCAAATTAATAATCAAATGCTGTCATTGAAATTGTATTACCTATGAGAACAAAAACATAATAGATTGAGATGCTATTAGTTGATTAGTTTTGTAGTCCATGGAATGATTTCCTACAATATTTACTGCCCACTAATGGAATCTGGGATGCTAAACCTCAAGGTGTAGTATGAATGGGTAAAATCAATTAGTATCAGAGTGTTAATATTGCAAATATTTCATTTAATAGAGAACCTCAGCGGCCTTCCCTTTTGTTCTAAGAACAATATATTTTACAGACTTGTCCACTTTGGTAACATTTAATTAC
This sequence comes from Lytechinus pictus, assembly GCF_037042905.1. Lineage (NCBI taxonomy): Eukaryota > Metazoa > Echinodermata > Echinoidea > Temnopleuroida > Toxopneustidae > Lytechinus > Lytechinus pictus. Next base: position 24,014,861 of record NC_087251.1, read on the forward strand.
ACGATGGGATCGCTGAGATGGCAGGAAGGGAGGATGTGCTATAAATGAAAGATATCTTGCGAGTGCTGTGGTGGAAATTGGTGAGGTGTAATTAATGGCAGTGAAGCCAGTGATTGCATCATGGCACGTAGAATCTCAGTGGTTGTAATTCACCTCCGTAAACTTGGTGGCGCGGCGGTGGGTATTTCAGGGTGGGGGCGTGCACTTCCGTCAATCTGATTAAAAACGGGTAGGAGAGTAAATGGATAGGCTGTGAATCAAGATAAGATACTGCTCAAATTAATTATGAGATAGACAATGCTGATAGATGGTTGTAGTGATGGGTTCCAGCAGTGGTTCTTGTGTGTGAAATTTCAGATGCAATCAATGTAGTATTGATTTATTATTATCAATTTCTCTCTTAAATCTTCTGCTGTATGCTGCTCACCGGCACCCATGCTTCAAAGTCAAGTCATTTGTAGAAGAGGAAAAGTTTATCATTTGCCTTCTAATCTTCTTGGTTTACTTTTATGCATACATCTATGCATTTTACATATTTATTTTACAATTCTTGGCTTACATCCAAGTCGAAGTCAAAATAATGTTTTCCACTGTTATTAAACACTCCAAGGTTTGATCAGATTATTAATATGACCGCCAACGGCCCATGGGCAAATGTCATGACACTGTCCCCGGCAGAGGAAAATCATATTAAAACGGAGGCCCAAGTTATCATTGCTTGACATTAATGACATGACTCACTGGTGCTTACACAGAGTGATGATGTAGGGAGGATGATATCCTCGCCAATTCAAGGAAATGTAGAATTACAGGGAAAGGACATTTGATTGGTAGAATTTATACGTGTTAATTTGAATGACAGAGATCGGAAGTACTTGACAGATGACGTTGATTATCTAGTAAAAAGAAGCCCAATGACGTAGCAAATTAGGAGATTATTTTATCATTGATTTTCACAGAAATCATGTAAGTTTTTCATCTGATACAAATCTATCAGGGGCTCTGATATCTTCTTGAAATTCAAGTTTACAGGGGGGAATAATGATATTTTATTTACATTTTACTCTCTTTTCTTTGTTAAAATTTTTTTAATACTGACCCATCTTTAAAATAAATTATTTACTCGATATTCATTTATTTATTCATTTTTTGTTAATTCTTTCTTAATTTATTAATTCTTATTCAATTTATTTTTATTATTATTATTTTTTGGGGTTGGTGAAGGGTAAAGCACTTTTGAACCTCCATTGTTTTTTTGTTGTTGAAACCTGACAGTCATATTTCCAATATTTATTTCTATTACTACTATATTTCATTATTCATTACTGGTGAATAGGGGGGCACCATACCCCCAAAGTTAAACAATTAAGAAAAAGGGAGAAAAAAGCAAACTAAGGAAAGGAAAACTGGCAAGTATGATATTCTTTTTTAATATTATGTCAAAATCTAATCTTGTATTAGATTTTTTCATTTAAATAAGTTCAAAACTTTTGCTGGCTTGCAACTTTTCTGCAATTTTGCCTCATGTGCCATGTTGTGCCCCCTAAAACTGTATAAGTCATCACTCCATTTGTATTCTTTATTATATCGCCATATTTTCAGTACCAGTCACTTGAAAACAATGATTTTAAAGTTTAGAATGCTGAAGTTTAACTTTTTAACTCTGAGGAAGTTGAACACAGAATTTGCATGTTAGAAACTGAGAAGTTTGATAAAGGTGATGGTAGTTTGTTTTACATATATACACCATGCAATATTGGACAAGAATTATCTAAACATTTGAAACAAAATATGCCCAAACACATCCAATATGTAGCTTTAATATCATGATCAGTCTAAGTGTCTACTATATCAATCATTGAATGTTGAGAGAGGGAAAATGATGGGCTGGTTTGTTCAGGACAGGACGATATGAGCTAACCCCTATCTTACCCCTATCTTGTCTTGATTAAAATCCACTCTGTGGTGAGTGGGAATGGAAATGGATGCTTGGAAATTGATATGAGTGAGGGCTTGTTTATCACAGGCACTGCCAGGAAGGCAGAAAGATTGTGGGAAAGGATCGGAGCCAGTGATTCTGTCTTTTTGGATTGTGTTCTTGAAGCCAAGGAGCTGTAGTCAGCATGTCCACCACTCACAAGTACATACCAGAAGTTACAAATACCGATCTGCCAATAGTTTACATTTTATGCACATATCTCTGTCTGTATCTTCCCTTAAGATATGTGCCATTGTACGATCTGTATATCAGAGCCTTGAAGTCACAATCCCGGGGGGGGGGGGGGGGGGCACTCGACCAAAAAAGTAGTGGGTATGTGCCGCGGGCGAGACAAAAAACGGGGGCCTTGGAGCGGGCTTATTGTAAAAAGGAGGGTCCTCGGAACGGGCTTCGGAACTACAAATGTTTGTGAAAACGGGGGTCCTTGGAATGGGTCGCCTGTGAATGAGTGTGTTTTCATCCCTATGGAACGGGCATACGTGCATGCAGCTAGCCCGGCGGCACGGGCGCCGGGTGCGCTAACGCAGATGCGATGGTCGGACAGCGCTCTGCGGCTGCTTTTCACCAAAATTGCGGCTCATTGTAGCAGATCAATACGGCTGGAACGGCATAACGGAAAATTTGCGAAGCTTTGGAGCGGATTTCTCTCTTCTTTTTTCTTGATAAGAAGAAAATGCTATGCTTTGGAGTGGCTTTCTTTGTTCTTTTTCTCAATAAGACAAAAATGCTATGCCTTGGAACAGAAATTTGAGTGTAAAAACGGGGGTCCCCTCCGCGGCACATACCCACTATGCATTATGTACTGAGTGCCCCCCCCCCCCCCCCCGGGGTCACAATATAGTTTTGGTACAGATTAATTGAATAATTACTTATTTATTAGCGGATATTTTGAAATACAACCTGTAGTGACCTTTGTATCATTTGTCATTAATTGATTCTGTGTGAAAATGTGAATTTCAAAAAATTAAATCAGGTTCAATACATTCTCTTAAAAGCATGCATGGGATAATAATAATAATACAGTTTTTGTACATCCCTATAAGGGATAAGATGGGAATGAAATATCAAGAACAATTAATGTTTTCTGAATAAAGATTTCTTTTAGTAATTATTTCATAATGATTAGCTTATCTTCAACAATTCATGAAAATGATAAATAACAATGATTGCCCCTTAAAATTGTCTTCCCATAATATGCTTGTGAACTGAATCTCTATGACCAACAAGAAGAAAAGAATAAGCAAATATGCAGAACAAAACAAATCTTTATTTCAATTGTAAACTTTACTTATTACTATTCATATCCAGATCTTGTCTTTGTTTCAGACAGTTCATTAAAAAAATAAAACAAAAAGTAGTAAATAAGTTTATCAAAATCTGACATTGGGATATCCAAACTAAGGACAGGCGGTAGGATATTGATTCAATCTTGCATAAAATAGCCACATCATTCAGTTTATGCAACTAGATCACTCTCTCTGTTGTCCTTTTCTTTGTATAAAAGCTTAAAAATATACAAGTAGAATAACATTCTGTCCAGTTATATCAGTAAAACTGACACTGTAGTTAATGTAGGAAATGTAATTTGTTTTCAGTTGTATTTTGGATTCATTGTCAGAAAGTTTGTGTATATAGGGAACATGTAGTGTTAAAGATTAAATCTAAATTTTGAAAAATTTTCATTTAATGTCTGAATTAAAAAAGATCTTAGTTGCATTTTTTTTTATGAAACCAATTCCCACATATAAAATGGGATTCAAATCTTGGAGATTTTAATACATATTTGAAGGACCTTTTTTAAGGCCATAGTATCACAAGATGAGATCAGTCAAATTCAAATCATTTATAATAAGAATCAAGTATGGGTAATGTACTTTCATAAGATTTATTTTTTTCTTTAAATTAGAAAAAGGATCTTCATCAAAACTGAAGGAAGGCTTTAAAAGTGCATTAGGATTTACTCCCTTGTTTATTATGTTTAGTAATGATATGAAGCAATGAATAAAACAAGTATTGTTAGGGAAACACATTAATCATACTATAATTGAAAAATAAAATAAGAAGGGTGGGTTTTTCCCTCTAGCCATTTCTCAGATCATTATCTTGTATCGTGCAATACATTATTCATTGTTGGGAGTTTACTGTCCTCAGTTGGCATTTCAAAATTGAATGATTTCACAAGTAACACCTTTAAAAGCCAGGGTGTTTATTGCACTTTTCAGTTATTTTTGCAATTTATATATTATGAAGTGGTGTGAAAAATATGATATTCAGTATCATTTACTGGGAAGTGAAAAGATTTAGAAACATTTTGAGATAGCCACTGTGGTTTGTGTTTAAGTCCAGAAGCAGTGCTTGAGTTGAATGAGAAATAAAATTCTCTACTCACAATTAAAATAACTTGATATGGCACCATATAGAATTAATATAGAATATCATTTGAGAAGCATCATAGACTGCCTTTGTTTTTTAATATGTGAATGGTTTTGAATTGAATACATGGTTAAAAATGAGATACAATTAGATGTGAACTAATATTCTGAACTAGTACGTAAGATAGGCCAAGCATAGCACAAAGTAGAAGTCTTTTTCCGGGACCAATCTCTCTCCTACCAAAAAGAGGTCAAACTGTAACCTTATGGTGAAACACTGAGAAAAAGAGTTAAGAATATATATATTTTATTATCAGAATGGATGCATTTTGAAGGTAGATGCTGATGAAGTATTGAGATGCAAGTGATGCAGTCTCTACGGTACCAGTGAATAACTTAGTAATGCTAATACAATGCCTGGCCAAATGTTAGCATGAATGAGGTGCTTTTAACATGTTTAAAGGCCCTAGTACTGCAATAGAGTTTTAGGAGCAGTGAACGAGAACGACGTAGCAGTCATCTGATCGTTAAAGTCAATGTCATCGTCTGCCCTTGTTCACTACAGATGTGAATACTTTAGATTTCGCTCGACTTGTACGTGTACGTCCACGTGAAACAGCGCGATAACCAGCGGGTCATGACACGCTGTCCGACCCGGAAGATCTGGCGCACCATCGCCTGGCAACCCGGTCGGGTGATGCGAAGGTGCAACTTGTGCACATGTGCCCTTTCACTTGCTTTGATTCCTTTTTACGCGAGTTAGGATATATATCGATATATATTTTGGAGATCAGAAAGCAATTTCAAATATGATTTTGTGAAAAGTCAGTGAAAACTGTGTTTTAAAAGGGGAAGGTTGATCTTCATGCTGGGCTTGAACAGTTAAAATGACGTCACTCACGTGCACGTCGTCTATGATTTAGGAGAACTGCAAAATGGATGTGGCGAGGTTCTCGATTTTGATAGTGGACGTGTGTGAGGACCTGAGGCATATGGCAGGCCAAAAAATGACGTCATCTCATACCAGTCCTCTATGTCGACGTACGTTTCTCAAAGTGCTCAATAATGTCTGAGAAGTGAGAGTGGTTTTTGTTGTTGATTAGAATGCATTCATTGGCTGTCTTTTAGACTTAGCAAGATGTTGACGGATGGCACTAGCCGTGTACTCTTTAGACAGTATAATTTTGGCCACCTTATACCGTCTAAAGTAAATTTGATAGGAGGCAGACAGCACTGTCCAATGTGACGGGGTCTTTAAAAGTGTTATGATCCATTTACACTCTTTTGAAACTTGCTTGCAGGGCTCCACAAAATATCCTACTGACTGAATTGGCCTACATAGAATATCACAGCCATTTGATCTCAAATTAAAGTTTGTCTTGATTTCCTGTCAACAGTCAAACAATTTGAAATTCTAATACATTCAAATCTGCTTTAGTGACCTCCTGTACAGAAGGATCACTTGTCTATAAAGACTACAAGGTAGGATTCCCATTGAAGCATCAAAGGAACCTTAAAGAAAACTTTTCTAGCCTCCCTTGATAAGTGGTCTATATATATACAGGTTCAATTGTATCAACTGCATTGTACCGGAAGGTCTACACTGGAATGTGAAACACTGTGTGTATAAAACCATTGATTGGAGTCAAGCTTTTATTTTTTAAGTAAAAAATTTACTTATCAATGAATGTAATAAATGTGAAAAAAATTATTCATATTCATCACTCAGTCAAAAATGATTGCTATATTATGAAATTCTGTATGTGTAATATCTGATTTTACGCATGCAAAAGGTTTAGACTGACTTTAAAGATAATTGCTTGTTCTGCATTGTGTTTGTCGCAGGAATATAATCGGTACGCTCATATGCAATACTGTATTCTTTGTGTCAATATCCTTCCTTTTGAGATGCAAATAGGCAATTACACTACACCCCATATCGGCCGGTCTTTGGAATTCAATGCATATATATTAAGCATCTATGAAAAATGAGTAGGTATTAAAGATAACAAAGCTCCTGGCTTTTAAGATGCAATGGACACTAGAGTGATACATTCTTCGTGTATAATGGGATTCCAGGTTATGATATTGACAAAAAAGCAATAAGATTATTATGTACACAATACAACATAACCATAAGTGTACCATGTTCCTTTCTTGGTACAATTAAACTCTATTTTTGTTTTCATCCCAGTAAATATATGTCAAAGTGATAACTTTCACCCAATGATTTATAGTTTTGGTCTGAGCATGGGAAATGCTCCTGTAACCGCAACACTTCATCTTGGTGAAGTGCACAATAGACCAGTTCGTAGTTACTCATGGACAATTTTGGTCAAATTACCTTTCATTTCTTTCATTATGATAGGCAGATTTCAAAGCAAAATATTACGTAAGCTTGCCTTACATAGCAGGATGAAGAAATTGAATAGACCAGGTGACTAGAGTAGCACACCAATGAACACTTTATGAAGGTATTTGTTGCATTTCTACTTTGATTGCATATTATAGCATGTTGCACAATGTACTTGGCAAACTGTGAAATACCAGTTGTTCGTGGACACATTTTTGTTTTTTGTGGATGTAAATGAAAAACAAAATTCAGAAGAATTTGTGAATAATTAAGGCATCAAAGTTGGTGCTTAACTCATTGAATTTTAAACCACCATGTCACTTTAGTACCAATGACCTTCCTCTGATCATGCGCAGAAAGGAACTACAAACTGGCTTATTGATGTGGTAAACCATCTGGTCTTTATGCAATTCTGAACATGCTTTCACACTGCAAACATCCCTGACCTCGGATAAATTTCTCCAAAAGTTCTCAAAATATTGATGTGTTAGGCCAACTAACTTGCAGGTATTGACTTTTGAGGCCTTTTTGCTTTTTGCTTATGTATGAGGATTGGAATATCATTTTTCCTTGTGTGCCTTTAAGATCAGCTGGTGACGAGTTAGAGAGCTCCAATTAGCTGTTCTCATGTGACAGGCTGGACAGAATTTATTGGTGTAGCTGCTGTGACATTAATCAGTCTGATGGTTATAGATCATCACATTCTGGCCTTGCTCCTAAATTTATACATATTATTCTATTCATTACACACCTCTGTATTACATAGGGATGCACATGGAGACAGCTCTTGGTAGTGTTTCTTTGTATTTATTGTAAACGAAACACAGGAATCGGTTCAATTGGCATACAATGAGATCATGTCCAATTCTGAACGTGATTTCTATTTCATTTTTATTCACTCTTGTCGATTAGCTTTTGAATATACATTATATCAAAAGACTGATGTAAGCGATAAAATTGGCTTTTGATAATACAGATACATTTAGATATTGAATTGGTTGAGAATAGACATGTAGAATGAAGGATACGACTAGAAAAAGAGAAAAGGTGGTGATGTTGAAAAAACACGCTGTATCTAATGAGTTTAAAGCCATATCTTTGAATAATGAATTTTCTTTTCATTTTGTTTGCATACAGGACTTGAATCTATCAAGAAACTTGAACAAGCAGGTAAGTGTACACTGTTTTGAAAATTGAACTTGCATACAAGTCTGGTTTATGAAATATGAGATTCAAGTAGCATCCCTTACTTTCATTTTATACAGAAGGTATATTGATCTCTTGGAAAATGGAAGGAATTAAAGTTATAATGGTAGTATACATGGGGGATATAATAAACTCTTATAACACTTAAATCCGATTATTATAGCTTCATGAAACCACAATATCTAGAGTACTGATGCACTTTTTAATAATAATTATTGCTCGCATTGAATTCCAATTCATTATTGCTGCTATTGTCGTTTTACTACGACCAGAAATTGCATTTCTTTTCTCCAAGTCTCCAGAGTGTTTTCTTGAGCTTAAAGAATTTTTCATAAGTGATCAAAATTCACCCTTTCAAATACATGAATATAGGAATATGTTTATTGTCCATTGGAATTTTTCTGCTCATCGATATTAACAGACATAAGTATGTGTACATCAACGGATGCTTTTCATTATGGATGCCTGGTTACTCTTTATGTATGCATGGAAAGGTTTTGGATAGATAGTGTTTTCACACGAGAGCCAAGGCTCCATGATTGCTAATATGAATCATTGTAATATGGAGCAGTGAGCAAACCAAACACATGATGAAAAAAGTTGGCTGAATTTGTAATATTGGCATTAAAAGCATAGCATAAGTGTATGTGTTATGTCAATAAAACATGCAATGAGCCAATGAAAGGAGTTGCCCATGGACACACTACTACCAAAATTATAATGTTGAGGTCAAATCATTGAGCAGTCACATAGGAATTTTTTATCTATAACTTGAATTATGAATTATTGATTAATAAACATCTTTGAAACCAATGTTTAAATGTTCAAAATTCTAAGTCATGATAGGAAATTATACTTGCATTCCTTCAATTTTAAAGTATTATCATTAGCTATGTCAGTAAATTGCATTTGAATGGCCTTTGTGATTTTACTGAAGATTGCATTTTTTTTATACCAATATACTAAAGGCAATTTAATGAACATTTGAGCATAGCATTTCAGGGTTTTTCCACTCAGTGTTTTTACAACTCTAATCTCCCATTTTTAGCATACATGAAACAATGAGAAATATGGGAATGCCTCTGAAAAACACTGAGCTGCATGGATTCTTGCAAAAATGTTGTAGTGCATTAATTTAATAATTTAGCCAATCGTTGATTTTGATTCTTTTTTTGTTACTTTGCAATGTAAAGTGATTTAATCTCGTGTGAAAAACCTGATGAAGAGATGGCTAGTTGTTTGTTAGGATGTCTGAGTGAGCAGAGAGGTAGAAGATGTGAAGTGTTGATAAGATTACTCAAGTACACTTCAAGGGGAAAGTGACCAAAATGGAGGTCAGGGACGACTGTAGTATCTCTAAACATATCTTTAAAAAATGTCCATTTATGCCCTTAATGTGGTAGGTTCAGTAACCCAATATGTTGATAAACTGCACCAAGATAGACATTCTAATATTGTTATTTACATTTATGGTAAGAAAACAAGAATATTGAAATAATATTACTTAGATTCCTGGCCTGTATATTCAATATTTGAACAAGTTTGTGATTGTGAGTGATTCGTGATCAGCCAGTGTGGGTAACACATTCAGTCATGATTAAATGAGATCAGTGATATAAATGTCAGAAACCTTTTGATACATTGTTCAATGTTCAGAGATTTTAGGTACTTTTCAGAGATAAAACATTGATAGTGATATACTTGCCACAATTTTTTTTAACAGTTGAATATTTCATCTAGTTTTTTTTATGTCAACAGAGCAATAAACTTTTAACATGTGCCTTTGGTAAGAGGTTTATTCAAAGATTTCATTGTAAATTACATTTCATTCTAGAGCAGTTGAATTATTATATGATTTGAATGAATCATTTTTAGAAAAGGAATGTTAAAATCACTGATTTTATTTTGCAATCTATGATGATACATATACATCTAGAAATGAATTTGAATGTCACCTCCCTGCATATAAACATGTATCAAATTGTCATGAATATCAAGCAGGGGGGGGGTAGTTTCTTTGCACCCAAACTATGTGGTTTCTTCTGAAAATGAAATTAACTTCCTCTGCTCAGTTGGTGGGTAGCAATGTTTGCTTGGTATCACATCTGCTTCTGCCCCTGTTTGAATATATTATGAATGAGAAAATTAGCCGCTGAGTCATGCGTCATGCCTGTAAATGCTTGCACAGAAGCTTTGGTGATGGAAAATGGAATAAAGTGAAAAATTGGCAGTCAATCTTCATGTGTGTTTACTCTGTTTCTCCCGCCCAATTAGGAATCAATTATGTCTACACTTAAACCAGTGCCATTCTCACAAGTGAAATGTTTCTCATTTTATCCAAGAACTGTTTGATAATCTACTTATATAAATTAGAAATATAATTATCAGAGATTGGCAAGTGGGTGATGGTATCTTATTTTTGTTGTCAGTTGTCAAATGCCAGATGAAATCAATTGAATTATACATTCAAGCTTTGTTTATACAGATGATCATAATCTGATATTTGCAGAATTAGGTGATCAGTACATCACTCAAAGATAGATTCCATCATCTGCAGTTGTTAGGCATAATTCATACAAAAACAAAAACCTGCCTACAAGAATCTGCAGGCTTCCATTTTAGGGAAGTGTGTTTCATCATGAATGTGAATTGTGAAATTATCTCTAAAATTCGATTTGATTTAATGTATTTTGATGCATAAATACAGTATTTATATTCATCATGGAATCTTGTTATTGTATGAACTTTGTTTGACCCTCTCCATTATGGCCAACTCTATGTGCACTTTTGCTGATTTCTGCATTGCAATTATCCAGGCAATCAAGATCAAAATTATTTTTACAAACCAAGATGGACAGATATCAAGTTGATGTGAACATGGTCGTTAGCCAGTGATGGTGGTCAATCCTGTTTCTGTGATGTGAAGGAGACATTTGCGCGGAAGCGCTGTGTGTCTAAAAGAGAAATGACTTTTACGGTTGCCTAATGGAAGCTTTCAACCAAGTATGAATTGTAAATGCATTCACAAAATAACTTTTGTACTCTCAGACTTGCTACAGAGTAATAAATGACGTGATTCATTTCCCTTTTCAGGTTTAAAAAAAAAGACTTTCTATAGGGTAACCTTCAAACTGACACTTCCAGAGAAACATATTTTAAAAAGAAAAACATTTGTAAATACATTTACAAATCTATACAATGAATTGAAATTCTGTCTCCATAAAGATGTCAAACATTGTGTCTTATGTTTGATTTTGTTTTACATTGCATGGGTGTTTTTACCCTTTAATTATATCAGACAAGTTGTATTTTGCTTTAGCAATCCTTTATAGGTGCTTATACTGATGCAATACTTCAACATCTTCATTAGATTGCATCAAAATTTAAAAGTTAAAAATACTGATATTTTGTCTCCAATCATTGTCAGATAATCATCAGAAAATAATTATGTGGATTAACTTGAGTCTTTTTCATCTTTTATTTCATTGTTTGGGGGTAACATAAAGAAATTTGAGGTAGAATGAATATGAACTTAAAATGAATCATTTAATAGATGAGAATAGCAATTTTTTCTTACTTATAAAATCATTTTGATGAAAAGGCACTTTTAACCCTTTGAACCCTGAATTAACTGGAAAGGTCGTGACCCTCACCCTGAATTATTACCAGATATCAAGCTTATCGGCAAAATGAACAAATACATTACGTTTGAAATACCGGTAAATTATCTCCTATATTGTCATGATTCGAGCCCAGCCATGTCAGCGGCACCTTACTCCGCTGGTATCCGGCCTGGCCCTGCTGATGTTGTTGAGCATCCAGTACTAACAATAATATCAAAATTTTGTCTCAAAATCACTAATTTGATGAAAAAGAATTAAACAATAACATATTATATGCATAGTCCGTATATGACTCGTCGTGAATTATCGCACGAGCCTCCTTGGTAGGGTAGGATATTTTGGCATTTTTATACTAAAAACTTATAAATGACAGCCAATCGTCAATGAAATTACAGACTGAAGTTATCAACTGAATATCTCTAAAATGAAGTCATTTTTAAAAGTCACCTGATATCTAAAATCCTTGCTTTTCAAATCACATGATTTGAAGACATGATTTGAAGCAGATATTCTTGCTTTTTGGGTTCAAAGGGTTAGAGTTTTATTTCAAGAAATACAAGTAGATTATATTATTAGATGTTTCTCATAAGAGGTGATCTCTTTTCCGGCCGCACCTATTTTGATGACACACCTTCAAGAGAATTCCTTTTCTTTTAATCCAAATTGACCATGGCATTGATACTCATTGGCAGTCTTGGTCCCACATGTATCATATTTGTGTCTGTTGTCCCTTGCAGCCCCCAATCCAACTCCACCTCTTTGCTTCTTAGACACCGTTCTAAAACTTGTGTACTGGAATCATGTTTAGTGGAAACTAGTTTAACATGTAATGAGAATGGTAGAAGCGGTCATGGAAGTGATTTTCTAAACCAGTTTAGAAAACCACCTCGCGATGTAGTTTTGAAGATTGCTTTGCCTCGTTAAACTGGTTTTAGCGTAAGTGAGGACACAACCGTTCTTCGGAAAGCGATCTTTGCACATTTCGAGCGCACTACGCCACACATTGTCTATGCTGCGGTTTCAAATTTTGCGCGAAACATGTCACCCCACTGAGAGTGTTCCCATAGCAACAAAACCGCTTTACGTGAAGTGGTTTTGAAAACCACTTTTGGGTGATCAAGTGGGAACGCTAGCAAAGGGATCTTCCAAACTGGTTTCCTGAACCGATTTCCAGTAAACCAGTTCTAGAAATTATAATGAGAACGGTATCTTAGTCTATTTGTAACACTAACTCATGCATAAAAGAAGAACAACCCCGCCGACCCCACCTGACCAGCCAAGGACGAGGATGCAAAATATGCACGTCTCCCTCTCTAGTTACCCTGACAGGAAGCCCTGTCCGACATGGTCATTGGAAATCTTCACCTTTCGATTACAGGAGACGATGGGTTCTAGGTTGTTTATTTGTCAGAATGGCAAGGCAGAGTACATTTTGATATGCTGGTCAAGTTACACTCATGCTACTGCACCACTGCATTGAAGAGAGATATGTCCACACCCTCTTTAAGGATTCTGGTCAGATTTAAAGAAAAAATTGATTTATCTTGAATGCTCAAGCCTTATATACAGGTCTAATACTAGATATCATTGAGAAAATTGGTTATTAGAGCTTGATTGCACCAATACTTTCCCCTTTGCTGTTGCTGTTCATAATCTATTGATTGATGATATGTCATCAATGTAAAATGATGAAATACAATGATAACATTTTGTTGGGTATTGTTTCAGAGTAAAATGATATGTGTTCTTGAAATTGCCAACTAAATGAGGGCATTCATCAATTGAAAAATGTAGATTTCAGAACAATGAATGTACCCCCCTCTCATGTTTTAACTTCATGTATATTTTGTTCATGCATTAATTATTTTCAGAATACCTAATTGCTGTACAAAATGTGTAAAGATATGGTGGGGAGTAGAGATATAGAGATTTGGGATGGAAAATGGATAGGGGGGGGGGGGGGTAGAGAGAGAGAAAGAAAGGGGGGGGTTGAAGTGAAAGGAAACTTGATAGGTTGCAAGTGTGTACATGAAATAATGATCGTAAATCAAATACCACATTTGGTTTCCTTCACTTACTTGACTTTTCAATATTTCGTATTGAAAATTGGCTGTTCCAATTAGCTGAAAGAGCACCGGTGTATCACCATTTCTTTTCTTTTCAGCAATCTCCATCATGACATGGAAAGGTTAGTAGTTCACACATGAAGTGTTCGCGTAAATGGCTGTGTAAATTTCAATTTCATATCAGTAGTAGTCTTTGCAATTAGATGTAATTCGAGTTCACATAGTCAAGCTAATCTGATGTGACAATGTAACATGCAAGCGTGGGCTTTCTACATGTTTAGTGGACTGCTAGGCATTTCAGACCCTGCTCCTGCCTGAAATATGTATGAGAAGGGGGAACGTTACTACGCGACAGTGATTTGAGGCACGTTCATTTTGCCTCCTAAGTATGGCGGGCGTGTATGCGGGTGCATACAAAATGAGACGGGTCTCTCTCCCCACTGTCAGTGATGGGACATTGTTTTATTTTTTGTGTGTTTGTTATGCGGATGGATGACCGCTGTTTTGATGGCTAGGATAGTGTGAGTATGTGAGAATGAAGTGAGTACCGATGGTGACCAGAGAGAATTGAGATGGAGTATCTTCTGACCTGGTCATCGCATGGTCATCGCACTGAGGTCATTTTATCTCACAGTTCATCTGATTTAGTTGAACTTTGCCATTTTACAGCATCAGTTGCTGAATTGCAGGCAGTGATCCAAAATTATGTCTCAAACAATAAAGCAAACATTTATTCTATTAAGAATGTATCCATGTTCAAATCGTTTAAATGTAGGATTTGGGATTTAAATTTGAAATTGAGAAAAATCTTTTGAACCTTCTGAAATGTAAGTTGGCAGGGCGGTACTCTACAAATAGCATTTTGCTAACTTGGGTAGTTGAAATCTATGTTATGAGAGAAACATGTTTTGTTGTATATTTCAAAATCTGCTTAAGAATAACAAAACCCTGATCATTATGAGTTCCAGTATGAGTTCCTGTTCAGAAAAAAGGTGTATGTTTCCCATAGAAAAATAAAATCAAGTTCAATCCTTTGGGATATATTGTTTGTCCATAATAACAACTGTGCAATAAACCTTGATTTTTATTTTGTTAGAATCCTCTAAAAAAACTCCAATGTAAATTATAGAATCAACAACAGTGGGAAGTGAACTATCGTTCTGCAAACTGTTGTTGGTTGTGTTAAAGTATAATAAAGATGTCTGGTGTGCTTTTACATCCATCACCTCCAGATAACCGCTGACGGTTAAAGACAGCTATATGTTACATCCCACGCATCATGAAAGTTTCATGCCGGAAAATACAAAAACCTCAGAAAGGCCATTCAAGTATAAATTTTCCCTTTTTGTCACTGGTTTGGGACTGGATCAGAGTGAAATTGATTGCTTCCTTGTCTGAAGGAAAAGGAATAAGATGGTGTCGGTCTATTTGTTGTTACTCAAAGTGATGCTAAATTAAGCATGCTTTCTGTTTTTAGTAGATTATGCAAAGAAATGTCATGATTAAAATGCCACCTCATCAATTGGACATGATAACGCAAGGAGAATTAAGGGGTAAAATGGAAGCTTGCAACTATTTCTCTGTTTCTATATTGATTTCAGATATTAATATATATTCAATTTTGTTTTGCCAAGCACTACTTCAGAAATGAAAATTTTATTCTCATTAGTATGCTTGTAGAGAATGAAATAGATTGATAGATAGGTGACAATATGTAAATAAATGGTGAATGGATAGAATACTTCATGGAGAGATAGATACTAGATTGATAAAGAGTTTGATAGTGATAGTGTGTATGTGTGAGAGAGAGAGAGAGAGTTAAAGAAACTAGTGATTGCAGACGTATTACAGATAGATAGATAGATAGATAGATAGATGGATGGATGGGTGGATAGATGGATAAATATAAAAATGGATAGATGAATAAATACATGTAGATAAATATAGATATTAAAGGTAGATGTGTATAAAGTGATAAATAGCTTGCTGATCTAGGTATATAAATCTTTGACAGCTTTATATAGGATAGATAAATAGATATAGGGGAGTTTTTATGTAATATTGGGATTTCATTATCATAATATTTGAGAGATTGATGACACTATATCAACACCTGCATAATTATTTTATCTAGGACACAGAGGTCAGAACAGGTTGTGAAAACGAGGTATGTGTATGTTTGTATGCCTGTTCTGTGGTTTGCAAAGCAAGATCCAGTAGGGTGAATCAATTACTTCAACATGAAATTTTATGGTTCATCATAATCTGTTGGCAGAATGATTGAAAAATCATAATCATATTAAATCAAAATCTAAATGAAAGAGAAGTTTTGAAATGGAGAGCCAAGAAATTGGTGATTACAATCTGTTTCCTTTAGAGAACATCATAACCTTCTTTGATAAAGTAGAATATTTCAGATTATGTATGCATTCACTTTGTTTCACTCTGCATTTGAAATGTATGAGAAGAGATTTAAAGCAGACCTGATTTAACTTTAAACATTCAAACTTCTCTTGGAATTCTCTATCATATCATCATCACTTATCCTAAGGTACCATAATGAATCATCAAAAGAAACCTCAGAGTTATAACTTTATATGTTTGATGATAATAATAATGATAAGAAGAATACATAGTTTGTTTGAAATCAAATGGAAGTAGGTTATAAGATGGTTTTTATTCCTAACATTAATAATCAAAGATAAAAGATTGCTCATTTTATGTGCTCCAATCAAGAGAATATTGAAAGTCTGTTATATTGGCGCCGTGACATTTTAGCTTCATACAAAGAGCTATTACGCACTGAATTCCTTCTACCACATTCCGTGACAAGGCTGACATGCAGTTGAAAGTCATTCTACTTGTACAAATGATTTTTTTTCTCATGCTATGTATAGTCCCAGCGAAATGAACGGCATTTTCACGGTCACCGGCGAGCGATATTTGATTAAGTTGGTGAAAACTGATTGTGCAGTTGATTTCCCTGCAGGCTCGATTCAGGTACTTTTGTGTGTCTTGCGTATGAATGTGACCATTCATTAAAAGTGGGTTACGCTAATAAAGAGTGATTGGTTTGTAGATGTAATGAACATAATTTCATTTTCAAATAGCCCCTGAGACACTTGTTCCTTGTTTATAAGGTCGGCTAGAGCATTGTCTGATTATTTAGGCTTGAGGATATTCTGGATTACTCAAGATTAAGAAAACATTACATAACTGAATGCCCAATGATAGATTGGAGCATAATTTTAGATTACGATTGCATTATTTAAACTTAAGTAAAGATTAATAAACTGCTTGATTATAAATTGAAAGTTAAAATGGGGATATTACTTTAGACAATCAAGAGAGAATATTTCCATCATTATCTTTTATTCAGTAGTTTTTTTTTCTCTTGATAAAGCATGTTATCAATTATTTTGTTTGTGCTTTGAATTTAGATTGAATTAGTAATTCACAGACCATTCTCTAAATTTTCAGCATAAGGAATGTAGTTAAATAGAAACACCTGGAGTTATTTCCTCAAGAAAAGAATATTGATGTGGTATTTAAAGGATTATGTAAATACAGTATAGACAGATTCCCCTAATCAATGTAGGGACAAGCATTTACGTAAATTGTTACAAGAAAGTATAAAAGAATTATTAATTACATTAATATGGATTGAATATGTTTGATCAGGAATAATGATGTATTAATTTGTAAACGATTAGTGTGAACTTTAACAATGGGCATAGCAGGTGGCTTTGCCACTGAAAAATTGAAGAAAACATCTTATGAAAAGAAGAGATAATTAACATGGAATTAGATTAATGAGAAACATTGCTTAAATAGCTTACAGGACAGGTGATTTTTCAAAAAAGGATTGTAAGTTGTTCACTGTATTTATTTATTTATCATATTTGGCTTTGTACATGAGAACAAGGGAAATGACAGATAAGATGTGCTAAGGATTCCAGATAATGCTCAAATTTTGATGCAGTATGGCTTGAAAATCATGAAAACTGTTTAGTATATTTCTTGGTATAATGGAGATAAAGAAGTAGGCCTATTACAGCTTCAATCGATGTGACTTATATCAAGAACTTTGATATCTAGTTTATAGATATAGAATTACAAGAGGATGAAGAAAGTTTAGTGGTATGTGAATGTGCAAAAGATTAATTTTCATCAGTAGGTAATTTATTCATGAATAGTAATGATTTGATATCTATAACAGAAATCATAATTTGGCATACCCTTCTTAGGATTGAAATATTGCTACCCCCTCCCTGGTATATTTGCACTCTCCCTTAGCTTCACATGGGGAAAAATGAAGCAGCGGAGTGTGTATCTATGTGTTCATTATTTGCCTGACCGATTCCCAATACCCATGGAAAGCGGAGCTAACTGAGGATGACGGCCGGGCCTTGATTAAACGCGACCCCCGGCAAGGCGCATCGCCAATAACCTGTCATCGATTATGCCGGCGTTTTATTGAATACATTTTCTAATTCGGCTACGAATGCAGCCCTAGTGAGGATATGATGCAAGCTTTCTGTGTGTGATATGCCTGATTTTCATTCATCATCGGTTGGATGGAAGTGCAGACAGGAGTCATGCTTGTGTAATAAAATATTTTAACTTAAATGAAACGAGGCTGTAGAGTAGATAGATGTGAGCTTGGAATCAATGAGGTACCTATTCAGAAAGATGCAAGCCTGGGAATAATGAGGTACCTATTTCCTTCTTGCATCTACGGTGCCGCCTTTGGCTGTAGTTTTAAGTAATGTTGGCAGCATAGAAGGAAAGTTGATACTGATGTGGAGGAATCCTTCTTTCGTTCTGTCTTTCTGTTTGTCCATCAACATTGCCATCACTGATGCATAGAGTATCGCATTGACAAGGGAGGATATTAAAACGTGGGGCATTTAACACACTGTACAATGAGACTGGGATGCCAGGTAAATATGGATATGGGGTTGTGTATATAAGAGAGAGAAAGAGAGAGGAAGAAAAGGGGAGATAGGAAAACAAGAGGGTAAGAGCAAGAGAGTAAGTTGGAGGATAGTGAGTTGCTCTTAATGCATGAAGCGCTAGTCTGTGTGTGCCTCATGATTTGAGGTGAACTCTATGTAAGTGTGTGTAGAACCTCTCCTCTCCCTGGCTCTCTCACCCTGCAAGTGGGATGCAGGAGATCTGAAATCCCTCACCCGCTCTGTGCAGAGCGCTCCACTAATACCCCCAACGCATCACTCGCTCGCGGGTAAGATCAGAGGAGGAGCATAACAGGGATATTTATCCAGCCAGTGGTGTGTTATACACGTCCATCGTCCGTACCATCGTCCGTATTATACCACAGTCCCTTTGCCACCGATCCCCCACATTGGAGACTTATGTTTAGCAGCTTTCGGTATTGGCGGAACGGAAAGGATTTTAAGGAGAGCTTGCTTATGTATGTTTACAGACGTGGAGTATGTGGTGAATCTGGAATTATCTCTTTGAGTCTTGATTGGTCATATGCTGTTTGGGTCCTAGTTGATGTATTTAAGAGCTACATGTATGATGACTTAGACAAGATTTCATTTACTTGTGACCATTGGTAGGTATGTACATCAATGTCGGTATCTGTTTATATTGTATTGTTTAACAGTTAAATGCTTAAAACAAATTCAAGATATGAAAATCTTTTTAATACATGCTAATTGATTTAATCGTGTGTGGCTGTTCATTCTTTATGTAATAAGCCATTTATCATTGTAAGTGAAAGCATATTTGGTGGTAATTTACTTCCCGTATGAACTCTAAAATAGTGAGCAAGCTTGCCCCTTCAACTTAAATTCTTTTCCCTTGAAGTAGAGATGTAGACTGTCATTATTGTGAAGGGATCATATGTAAATGATATTTTAATGTGGATAGAGAATAAATAATGGGGGTGTAGGTGGATGGTATTCATTCCCCCCCCCCTGATTCTTATAGATTTTGTGTTATTAATCACCTTGTTAAGGGGATATCCCCCCTGACTGTAGCCCCCCCCCCCCCCCATCCATCCCATGGCCTTGTCCTCCTCTCCCATGTTTATGTCGGCCCTACAATATATGTGCACCTACAAACTCTACCCGTGTAACCTACAAACTGTTTGTCACATAAATAATTTTGATTAATTTAAACAATTCATTATTTTACTGTTTTTACCAGGAAGAACTATCATGCCTATAATGAACTCTATATATATACATGCTTGTTATAAATTCATGGGTCTTTGAATACAGTGCTTAGTGTGTGATTGTCATAGTCAGTGGTGAATATGAATATAAAATCTAAATATATTGTGCATAATGTTCTGTATTAAAATCAATCAATTTTTTTAAATAGAATTAAGTAAATGTTAAACATATGCTTTTCATGAAAAGGTACAAAAAGTAGTTTTATTTTCATTTTAAATTTGAGAAATTAATAGTTCAGTTCTTTGAATCATCTTAGCTTGTGTGATTTATTTTAGGTGTTCCTTTAATGCATATTTCCATTTGACACCATCTAGCACCAGCTAACTGATTTGATTTATCGAAGCATTGCAAAACAGCTCCATATTGTAACACCCTCACACCCTGGTCAATTTGTTAATGACATCCATCTTTAAATTAGACCATAAAACGTCATCATAACACATGCTTATGAATCCTGAATTAAGAGTACCGTGCTTGTAACCAATCTAATTAGCAGAAGTGTACTTTTTACCTTAACGCTTAGTGCTTCATTAGGTGACGTTTATGAAGGCTCGTCAATATAATAGATTTTTTTCTCCTGCTCCGTCTGCTAATTGAAAAGATTTTATGAGCATTCTATTTGCATTCCTCTGTTATTTTCTTTTCTTTCATTGAATTTCAGTTATGACGGGTGGTAATAGCTGAGTGTATTTATTAGAAGTGAGCTAATTGATGGTGTATTCAAAGAAGCAAATAGTTACAAGTTTTGATTATGTTTCTTCATTGGATTGGAATTCTTGCAATGACGTCAGCAGTTACCACATATGAAATAAGACAGAAAATTTATTTTGTTATGTAGATACTGGTTCCATAGCTTATTAAGCAAACCAAACATACATCAAAAATGTATATGATTGTGGGTGTTTTTTTACGTTATCACAACATCATTTTTCAAAGGAGTCTGCACATGTGTGATGTGAATGATCCATGGTTAAAGCTATGAATAATTTATCTTAAAACAATTTTTTTAAAAGGATTTGGAGCTTTGTGCATTCTGTGATCTTCACCTTTCACATCATCATCCTCAGCAACATCATTATCATCAACAAACATCATGATCGACATCATTATCATGATGAGCAAACTGCATCATCATCATCATTATCATCATCATCATCCTCATCATCATCCTCATCATCATCAACATCATTCAGCATTATCATCATCAACATCACCATTAACTTCATCATCATCATCATTGATATGAATATCATAAACATTTTCACTATTATGCCTTTCATTTTGTATGGATTTGCTAATTTGAACAAAAAATATCTGAAAGAAGGGATTTACTCTTGGTTGAAACATTGATGATATAAAAACGATTCTGAAAATAAACTCCTCAACATTTTTTGGAAATCTGATTTTGATCGATAATCCCTTCTCAATTTTAGTGAATAATAATGTGAGACTGATACCAATGAATAGATCATTTAATTCTCTTTAAAATGATACCCTACATGATATGATTATGGTTCACATGGAGGTGCAGTGCCTTGGAATGTGGGGCAAGGTAAAAATTCAAAAGTTGCAAAATGACACAATATTGAAAGTCACTATTCCTTTTTCCGCGGTGATGAGTGAGTTTCTCAGCAGTTTCTTTTGTTTTCATGCACCTTAACATCAACATTAACATGGAATCAACACACCTGCACAAGCGATTACATAACAAAAAACAAACATGTATGGGTATTTCAAACCATGACTCAAACCAAGTTTTCTCACAGAACCATCACTACATAAACCACAACAAAACATGAAAAATGAAGAAGCAGGGTCTTGATTTGAATGGATTTTCATCTCTATTGACACAGGCAAAAGAATCATGTTCTTTATTGACCCTTCATGACTATTTCTGCTCGTTTTGCAGCTTTTCAATTCAGACCTTATCCAACGCTTTTGAATCCTGCTCTTTTCGTGATGGTATGATCATAACGAGCCATGGTATCATTTTAAAGAGAATTAAATGATCTTTTGAATGATATCAAGTATGCATTGTGTAAAATTGGGAGTTGGGAGAAATTAATGGCCAAACTCAGATTTACAAACTGTTTTTGAGGGGTTTGTATTCTATCTTCTGTGAGCTTTTTACATTTTGACAATAGTTTGTTCACCTGTGAACACCGAATGTGCTACAGAAAATATTACCATTCAGTTCGGATCAAATCAATGAAACCCTAAAATGGCTATTGTTAAATTCACAATAGAATTCACCTCAATGAAAAGTTGGTTGAACTAGCGTGATATATATTTCTCTGTGTACTGACAATACCATAGTCAACTTGCATCTGTTTGTAATGTGTTTTGTCTATTGAGCATAATCGGATAGATAACACTCCACTGGATGGTTTCAGACATGTTGAGCCCACCATAGTTCATGGGGTAGTTGTATACTTCTACTACTAATTTGTGGTATGTAGAATTGTATGTATTTTGTGAAATTGACATTGTTGCATCTTCTCGCTTAAAAAAAAAAAAATTCAGGGTAGATTATGTAGCATTGTCATGTATTTGTATTATTGCACACTATTATATGGTGGTTTCCAATACCTGATTCCATGGCTTTTGTAGCAGCTACAAAAATGTTTGGTTTAGAAGGAAATTCTGCAGATTCGATTCAACTAAGCATTTGCTTTAACCTCAACCCCATCTCAACCCCATTGCTAATCCTGATATCATAACTGAATGAAATCTCTATTGCAGTATTAAACCTAACCTTTGTCTAGTGAGATGGGAGCCATTGAAAAAAAAGTAAATATTAAGTTACCCAGCTTAAGCTATGTTCTCAAAGTTTCGTATGAACATACTAATATCACAGTTCTTGCGAATTCTGAAGCTTGAAGAGATTCATAGATAGGGAATGGATCTTATGGCCTACTGTAGAGCGACTTATTATCTTCTTAAGAAATGGAATGATTTTCGGTTATACAATGACCTTAGAATTTGTATGTCATGGTCTATGTTTCCATGATGCAAAAGAATATGAAATTTTGGGGCATTTTTGCACCATTTGCGATATGTGGCGATGTATACCATAATGTGTTTGAGGGAGTCGTACCAGAGTGATTGAGAGAAAGAGAGAAAGGGGAGGGGAGGATGAGCTCAATGGTGTAATTTTGTTTTTGTTTTTGTTTAATGAAGTGTATTCAAGACTGATCTTTGTGAATTGCCTAGTACCTATTCATGCTTGCATATATTGATTTTCCCACTGTAGTGATGCCTATATGATTATGAGTAATAACAATTTGTCCATAAATAATATTCCAACTACACTAATGTATGTTTGTACAATCAAGGAGGTATCACTTTATCGTAATGGATTGGGGATCTATTTTATGAATACTTGTAATAACAAGAGCACATTTTTTTTGCTGAGTTTACTATTAGACAATCAAATTCCATGATTTAAGTGGCTTTTAATTTTTGTCACAAATTGTTTCTTTTAATAGCAAGTTTTATGAAACAGGACCTAGGCTAATGTGATTCAGTGTAAGAAACAAGTTTAGATGTTTAGATCACCATTATCAACATATATCTGTATGAACTCACCATTTGTAGATTTTTATCCTGTTTTTTAAGACTCAATTGATACCATTATCGGTTTGTCGTGTATGGTAATGTTCACATGAGGAGGAGACTTGCAAAAAAAATCATTTATCCGTGTTTCATTCTTTTCAAAAGTTATTTTGATGTGAAAGTGATCATTATCAGATGATTACAACATTTTTGCCTTAAACAATCTCATGTAAATGAAATGTCATTTAAATAAAATCTCATGTAGGCATATAACAACGACTGTTTTAGGTTTGGTGTTTCCATCATGTATGGCGTTTCTAATTGTACAGGAAAGCGGTGTCCCCCATATGTAATGTAATGTGGCAAACATTGACCTTGTGCCATGAATGACGTAACGAGAATGATGTTTGTTTGTCCCATCGATAAACTGAGGATAATGGAAATATGGGATCATTAACAGATCCACAGTCGCTGTAAGTGGTGAAGAGCTAGAGTACAAATAGCCATCTTGTTTTCTCTTTTGTTATTGAGTAATGAAGCAAATAAAGTAGAAGCTACATTGATTGAAGATTCAATGTATATTGATTAGGATGTCTGTCATCTATTGAATGTAGTCATCACTGTAGCTTACTTTAGAAGCTTTACTTAATGAAGACAAAATGAGTTTTCTTTGTTTGCCTTTAGCTATGCCTCAATGGGTATCATCTGTGGTATTTGCATATTCAGGCTGATACCTCGAGATGGCTATGTTAGCGAAGGGATATATTAATTGCAAAATTAAGAGAAAAAAAGAAGGTAGATAAGTTTGAGATGAAGGTTTATATTTTGCCTTTGTACATTGTGGAAGGTAAATTCTTGATGATTCTAATGTGAAATATTTTTTATTTCTTTTATTTTTGCAGGTAGAGAAGTAAAGACTGACTTGCAGAGAAAGACTGCAGAGAAGGAAGCTTTTCTTTGGAATGACTTTAAAAATGTCTAGATGACAGAATTTGATCTTTAGAGAATCTGGTAGAATCCTTTTATTAGGACAAAGTTGTTCAATTTTTTTCATTGGAAGATTGTGTGTGAGAGGACAGGACTCACCATGAAGCCATCAATAGCAATTTGGAAATCAAAACTGTTACTTTTAATAATCTTTGCTGTGTCATGGCACACTGCAATGTCACTCCGTTTTCTGGGCACTGAGAACACATACGCACGATATGAGGAGTGGAACAGGACAGTCAACGGAACTCTCAAATTTGAATTCAAGACAGAAAGGAGAGATGCATTACTACTGTACACGGACGATGGTGGCACTGGGTCAAAGTTCTTCTTGGAGCTTGTACTGGATAATGCACAGTTGCAATTACGCTTCCGAATCAGGAACAAAGCAAGGACAATAATCATTGGCGAAAACCTGGATCAAAACACATGGCATAAAGTCACACTAATGAAAAGCCCAGAAGAGTGTGTTATTATCTTGGATGGTGTAAGAAAAGCAGGAGCTATTCCTGATGGTCAGACATCGCTGACCGGGAGCTCGGATTTGTTTATTGGTGGTGTCCCTCGTACTTTGCCTGTTACGGATATCTCTGAACCGGAGGTAAAATTTCTGAATCGCTTTGAAGGCCACGTTCGGAACTTAGTTTACCTGGTGAGCGAGAGACCCAAAAGGTGGTATCGTCCTGAATCGATGGCAGCGATCGGCCTTGAGGAAGATCCTTCAGATCTTTGTGGCAGTGATGACTTCTGCAGGAACCAAGGTTTATGTGTCAGTTCTGATGCAGATGCAGAGTGTGATTGCTCAGGGACAGGCTACACTGGTCTTACTTGTGAAACACGTAAGTATATAATACACAATACAGGCAAGTATATAGTTTCTCTATATACTCTTGTCATTTTATTTTAGAATTTTTCTAGTGATTTCTGATTCCTTTTGGAGAGTGAAAATTTATTTTTCAAACAATGTAGAACAAATGGATATTCATTCCTAAACAAATGAACCCCCACTATTCTCAGTGAATCAGACTTTACATCTAATGTCACACAGATTATCTAACCTTATTCAAAATGTTCTTCTTTCAAATCATCAATATATATTTTCTTTCAATAGTCTGATGAGCTGTTTAAAAATAAAAGATGAACAATCTAGTTATAGTTGCATGTAAATTTTCTGGGATGATGTTTTAGTAACTTTGGTAACCATTAATGCAAAGTTACATGTATAAAAAGAGACAAAGCATGAGAATTTGAGATCATGAAAATTAACCATTGACTATTCATTGATCAAGTCACAAAGATAATACCAATAATTTTGACTTTTATCCTAAATTTATTTTATTTTTCAAATTAAAAAATCAAGATAAGCATAGCTTTACCTTTTAACTCGTGTTATGAGGATTTTTGCAGGGTATGATTCCCCTACACCATTCGTGGTTGGAGTTAAAATTTCATATGCAGCATACATTAGGTAGGTTATAAAGCAGCGTGAAACAGGTCTGAAAGGATATCATCAGAAATAAGGTTTTTGTGTTTATATTCAGGTGTGGGTTTCTTCCGCTAAACAGGAGCTTTGCACCTGCCAATGCAAGGTTGTATAATATCATCATTCCTCGGGATGGTTGTATGAAGAGAGAGGGGGAGAGGAAGACAGAGAGAGGGGGAGGGAGAGCATGCAGATGGATGAGTGGGTGGTAGAAAGTGTGTGAAGACAAAAAAAAGCGAAATATACAGTGTGTCCCAGAAAAAAAAAAAACCGAAAATTTATCAGTGTTTTTTCTTTTCATAACTCACCAAAAAATGATAACTCACATAAATGTAAAGTGTTGGCTCCCCTTTTTCTCATTAGTTCTGTTATGATGTATACATGATGAATGAGTGAGTTAAAACATATCGTTAACAAAACAAATTTTTAGTCTATAGACTAAAAATTTGTTTTTTTTACGATATTTGAATTTTTAAAGAGATAATCACTTGTGTAAAGAGTTCAATATATGCTTCTCAATTGGAAAAAATGAAATAAAAGCTCATTTTAATTTTAATGAAACAATGCTTGCATTTCAATATCATGATAACAAGATGTTTTCACTGGCTGTTGTATACTGTATTTTATTGATTATCAAATATGCAAAAAGTCTTGACAGAAGGTAACCAATGAAAACAATTCATGTCATGACATTATTGATATACACACATTATGTTAAAGAAACAGGACTTAGTTATTCCTAATTCATGTATTTTCACTATGATTTAGTTATCATATTAATAAACATATATAATTGAACTTTCTAGGAATGTGAATTCTCTATCAATTTACCCAGAGACCGTCAACTAAATAACCTTTTAGTCTCCTTTCTTCATGTTGTTTTTACGCACTCATGTGTGGAGTAGGCATCATATAAGTTGCAAAGCAAGTACACAAAATAATATGCAGAAAGAAGAAGAGCATGTAAAATTTGAAGATGGATCTTTGTAAGGAATATAGTAATTTTACATGGATCAGATATAAGAAAGGAGAGAAGTATAAGAAAGGGCACATTAACATCACCAAAGCAATAGGAAGTATAAAGAAAGATATGAATATGAATCAACAAAAAGGGAAAGAGAGAGATGGGGGATTTAGCACAAGAAAAGCAGAAAACTGCAAACATTGTTGATGGAAGAAAAACAGAGATAGGGGGACAGACAGAGATAGATGGACAACCATAGTTTTCTCCTTAAAGAAAATCTAAAACAAATGATGGATACAAAGCCAGAGTTCCTGCTTCCGATCAGTAGGCTGCTCATGCAGATATTCAGATCAATAACTTTCCAGCCTGTGAGCCAAGGAGTAGTGACGTACTTGTGTATGAACTATTGAAACATTGCTCCCTTCTTTTCATTTTCCTTTCTTCATATCTATCTCTCTTCCCCATCTTCTCTCCCTCTTCTTTTCTCCCTTCTCCCTTATATACTCCTCCCTTTCTCTCTTTCTTTCTCCTACTCCTCATCTCTCTGATGACTTTCTTGCTCTTTTTCTGTAACACTTTGTTTCACATATGGAATCTGATGATAGGCAATGTGGAATCTAAACCTAGTTTTAAGCATTGAATTATCATTCTGTCTTTCCTCGTCTTCTCTCCTTTGCCATTTAACAGCGTCGGAACTTGGTTAGCATTGCTATCTATTTCCTAATCATCCTTGATCAAAGTAATATTCTCTAAAAAATTGATAAAATGTGATTGTTTTTTAATATTCCTTGCCTACAAGGTTCTATATGTAATGTATTTTTAATATTTTCCATCTTCTCTCTTTCTCTCTACCTTTTCATCATTTTCAACTTAAATTATATGTGAGAAATGCTTTTTAAGAAAATCATCTATCCTCTGAAATAAATCAATAACATTAGAATGCTTGTACATATTATCGTAATCATTGCACAGTCTCTTTATACCTCAAGAAAAGTAATAATAACTTACATTTTTGTTATTGTATTTGTTTCAATGAAGCACTCATACCCCAAACACAATCTGAAGAAGGTAAGCTGTGTATAATATGTCTGCATGGAATGCATTGAGTTTTGTGATATGAGTATTGTTATTGCTTCTAGCTTTTTCAATCCCTAGATATCATTTTTATAGGAAAGAGCAAAAGAAAAGGGATTAATTTGAAATATTTACATAACCATTTTTTTTTATTAGTCAATTTTAACAACTAATGAGATGTTAAATATTTAAATGAATGGTAATTTCCCTTGGATCTCAAGTGAGAAATGCAGCAAATTTTCACTGAGGTACCATGCCCAGATTGTTGAATACTTTCAATACACAATGTGAAGGATCACTTATTCCTTTTGACTCTCATGATGTTGATATTCACTGCCAAGAAATCAGCTGCCCCCAATTCATTGTCAAGCTTTTGATTCTGAGATACTTTATGAGAATTTCACAAATAATTAACATAGTCATTGTGATGGACTTGTAGTTGATAACTTAATTGGATGTTGCATGTCTGTGTCAGTGATAAGAATTATATATATACTGGTATATATATTTTTTTTGGGGGGGTTGGGGCTGTTTTTAATTTCTTGCCATTTTAGAATACTTGTACAGAATCCGATAGCATAAATCTCTTTTAAACTTATGAAGTCCATTTGTAACATTTTGAGGGGCAAATCCCTCTTTGCCCATATATTTTTCCTATGAACATTGTATTAGTTATTGTATTTGTTTGTACTGTGCTACAGTTTTGTTGTTGTATGGTAATATTGAATAAACATATATGATAAATAATATCTGATGAAATATTGAAACTGTTGTTATTTTCAACCCGTTTTATAATTCAACTTTAATCAAATAAGTTGGATCAAATAATTTTTAAAAAATGTTGAATAAGTTATGTTTTTATTATAATGAGCTCTAGAGTTTGAGCAGTTTATATGTTATTCGAATGTTTGTTTTGTTTTTGTGCATTTTTTTCATTGCATATAAAAGCTTTAAAAAATAGTAGACTTTAAATAAGTTTCGGCAGAATAACAATGTTACATTCTTTTTATTTCGAAGTAAATCATTCATGAACTTTAATTGTGATATTTGTTTTGTGTGTGTGGCATTTTTTTTTTACTCAAAACTATTTTACATCATTTGCTTTGTTTTGAATTAGTCACATTGTTAAATAAAACCCCAAAACATTCTTTTCTTCATATTTTGATCAATTAACACGATAACTAACTCATAGGTCTATACAGACACATTTTAAAAAGAACCTAGCATTATTTTTTTCCTTGATGCAACAAGATGGCCTTCCTTTCCAAAACACAACAAGATGGCCTATCTAGGCAACATTTACTATTGATTGAAGTACATTATACTTCTCTCTATTTCCATTAACCGTCCTCAGTCTAGGTTCTTTAAGAAAAATTATTTTGCTTCTCGGCATATTCAGTTACAAAGAATACAATTTAATTAGATATTTAAAGATTTTCCCCTGGGGTATCATGGTTTTAATGTATTACTCTTTCATGGAAACGTAAGTATTTAAGGAACCAAGTTTGTGGATACAACCTTCCTTCGTAGGAAAAAACAAGATTTTTGAGTATGTATTTATATGCATCTTATCACCAAATTCGATATATTTTTTTCATTGTTATAGATTTATAATTTATATTGCATAATTTTGTCATGTTAGTGCAAGAATGCCCTTAGCAAAACCTACAGTTGTGCAGAAATGCCCTTATGCAATTCACTTATTCGTGCTGGTAAGGGTGTTTTTGCATGCATGCAGTGTGCAAATGTGTGGTGTTACGGGTTCTCTTGCACCAACACAACAAAATTATTCTTGTAGTAGATAATTGTATGATGTGTGTTATCTTTCTTAGATGCATGTAAGTTTTCTTGTGTAGGTCTTGTCCAACTTAGTTTAATGAGCATTTTCTTTTTTTAGTTTTAGTATTGTGATCAATTTTCATACCCATTCTGTAAAAATTTTGATACTTCTTTGTTCAAATTAGTTTTGTTCTTACTTGTATATATTTCAAAATATGAGAAACCTTTGAAAATTGATTTAGAATTGATATGGATAGTTGTTTGAATATATATTTGAATGAGCATTTTGTTAACATAAGAAACAAATGTCCTTGTTTGATATTTTTTTTAATTCAGAAAATGAAAATATATATGTTTACCCTATGTCACTAAGAAAGCATTGTCATCAGTTGAAAATGAAAATGATGAAAATCTCTTTGACTTTTCCCATTCTATGGATATACAGCGCCTGATGAGAAAGAAGGTAAGTGTTAAGTGTCTGGTGAATCCAAATATGAGTTATACCTTGGTCACATTTGCTCTACGGCGGCCGTACGGCGAGTCGAAAACAGCCGTTTTATTAATTTCAATTCAAACCACCTATATTTAGTTGGTACAAATATGTTAAAACGGCTGTTTTCGACTCGCCGTACGGCCGCCGTAGAGCAAATGTGACCAAGGTATTAGTCTCTTGTTGTTAAACTAGATGTTGAATGATTTTTAATCAAAGCTCCTTAGACATGTTATGTGCTTTTTATTTGTTTTTGTTTTAATTTCCATTGTTTTATGAAGGGGCAGTAAAGAGAAGGCGTCACAATGGGAATGTCACACAGTGTTTGGTTTATAAAGGATCAAAAGATGTCTTAGAAAGCTGCTATACAGGTGATACTCTTGAATGCAGCTAGCCGCATTGTGTTGCCGAGAAAGAGTTTATGTGCTTTTGCAAAAGGTTCACAACTTGCATTATCACAATGTAGCAACGGAAGCTTGTTCGTATAGATGCACTTTTGCAAGAGTTCATATTCACAAGTAAAGCAAGCTCATGACACCTTTTCACTTTACGTAATTAAAAAAAATTAATGAAAGAAAATAGAAGAGAAAACAGAAGTTCTATTTCACATAACTATTAATCCACCTATTGCACTTGAATTGGTTCTTATTTGTATTGTATCAAAATATGGATTGCTATTTTAAAGATAATGTACGGTTCCCTTTTCTTTAAAAATTTGTAAACTAACTCTAAACTGATTAATTAATGACTGCAATCATTATATTACAAGCATAACAAGCATACTGTTAAATTATAAATAAATAAAATTATTAAGTGGGTGGGGGTTGCGAGAACTCGATCTTTGTCAATTAAAGAAATGATTAAATTTGCTTATTTACACTTTGACAGTTAATACCAGTTTTTCAATTTTGTTTGCAAAGTAAAAAAAAAAATCATATAAATGATATATTTGTCACTTTAAATGAGTATCCTGATGAGGAATGAGAGCAAATCACATGTGTGTATATATCATAGTTTGTTGTGACATCTTCTCTTTTATAACTTCTAGTATATAGAAGTCTGCATTGTGCTGAATGTTGCATGCACATTTTGACATAAAACTTGCTGAACGTCAGAATCTTATTAGAATAAGTTTGAGTGTTAACATTTTACTTCATAATATCTAGGAGGGTGTCAGGCATACATATTTGAAGACTCTTCCCAACAAAACTCAATCTAGAGTCTCTGTAAAAATAGTTTATGTGCTAAAAGCAGGTCACGTTTGATGGGCTATAGCTATATCTGTCAAATTATATTATCATTGTAAATATTTTAAAACTTTTTCTGTACCTCTGAAATAATAATAAAATGTTAAATTTTTTTAATTGTGATTAGGAAGTATTCAGAAATAACAAAATCAAGTTGTGAAATGATTACATGCATTTCTGTAGTTTTGTACTAGACTAGATGCTATCTGTTTATAATTGGTGTTGTTTTGTTCAGTATTACTATTGCCTTAGTTTTCTTTCAAGCAATTAAAATGAAAGGGGTGATTTTGTTGTTCTTTTTATTGCATTTATCGTGGCATTATTGTGAAGTGTATTAAATAGAATACTATACACATTTTATTGGGAATTAAAATCTGCATATTGCATTTATTTTATGGGATTTCCTCATGCAAATAATTGGAGATCTTGTGAACCATGATCTAGGTTGAGCTGCTCACCTTGGTAATGCCTTAGACATGATGGCAATGCCCTGATGAGTTTAGTACCTGAGTGATTTACCGCGACAAGGTTCGTTAAGCAGAAAACAGCAGTAATCCAGAAGATCCGGAGTAGAAAACTACCCTAATTTGCTTGTAAATTAACATTTTTATGTTGACGACATACTTTGCTTCATAACATCCATTTTCATTTTGAACTGTTCCTTTGTTGGAATTATCCATCCCGGGAGTATGTATTTATGGCTGCTCCTGAATGCCACTAGTTGCAGTATCAAAGCAAATTCTTGTGGGGAATTATGGTAGAATGCATGGAGGAAATGAGATCTAGCTTGTTGTGCATTTATGCCCTGTGTTTATGCATGCTTGTGTGTGATGGAGAAAAATTATTAGGATGATATAGTTAGATAGGAGAGATGATGATGAATGTTGCCGATGCTTTTCATGTAATGAAGTAAAAGCCATGTATCTAAATTGACAATATTACATTGAAAAGAATGATGAGAATGAACAAAAGCATGTGAGAGTGAACATGATTGAACAACATACCATGCTTATCTTGCTTTCTTTGGAAAAATACTACAAAAAAAAGAGTTTAGGTTCACTCTTATGTTCAGGTTCATATGTGCGTGCTGCAATTCCAAGAAATTTAGAAGAAAATTAACCATTGCTTCATATACACATATTTTGTTAATGTTTTTTTAATCATAGACTTGCCTGGAATTTGTAACCACAGGGGATTGTGAAGCAGTGGGTGATCAGTGCCTTTGTGAGGTATTGACACTAGCCAGCCATTGAGGCGAATCTTAATCAGTCAAGCTTGATTTTATTCAAGGGTGGTGCTCTTCTGTTAAATTATTTTAGCTGGCTTGTGTTTGTCTTAGAAATATAGACCTACAGGTGAGCTTTAGTGCAGTTCTTGACACGAAGAAGAATCGAGATGTCTTTAGCAAAAGGTCAACCGTCAGGTTAGCACTTGCAGGAGTTCACTTTACAATCAAATTTGCTTTCATCGATGCTCGCCAAGACCCATTGATACTTAACCTGTCTTCTTAAATTGGATTTCTTTTATGAGATGACTATCACATGTGTGTTTAGTGCATGGCTAAGTTACAGTACTAGTAATCCAAAGTTCAGACATGGTGGTTTTTAATTAAACCCTCATATATTTCTGTGAGAGAAGAGAAGAATGCTGTCTAGATTATTCCTGCCATTGTGTGTGTGTGAGAATTTCAGTGTACTTAAGGATTTTATTGCCAAGATTGATTTTACAATTGCTCTTCAATATATTGCTTGTCATAAGCAAGTGCTATCTAGAGAAGATGTGGAATAAGTGATTGGATGAAGGAATTTTGTACATTTTGGAGACCACAAAAAGAAAATGTTAATTATTTCACATAACTGAGAAAATTGAAGATGCATAGAAGCAATGATAAGACTTTGATTGAATGATGACATAAAATGAAATAGAATAAGAAAAAATGACCATGACATAACATAGCTGAGAACCATGTTATAAAGACCAAATTAATGCATTTTACTGAGTCAAGCAAATTAAAATTTCATGCTCATTAGAGAGCAATTATGGTCTCACATTCTGACCTTTTTCAACTGTAGAATTCAACTCTAAAAGTGTTTAAACATGGGATTGAATCTTCCATTTTCATGAAGTGTCAAGTGGCAAAAATGGATGAAAAATTTAAAAAAATTAATTAAGTAGTATATATATATATTTGAACTATAGATTCATTAGTAGTGCATATAATCTCACAAAATTTTAAGTCTTTTAACAGTCTTTTTTAACAGTCTCACTTGGGGCTTGGACATTGTTTTCTGATAGTATAAAAAAGTAAAGTGAATCATTCAATTATCATAGCCATACAAAGGCTGAATTTGAATAGCTTTATCAGAAAAATGTGTTTCTGTACACTGAAACCATCTTTTCAGTGTAGTTATCTTATTTTTGAAAAATCCATTTACAAGCAACAAGGTGCAAAATAAAAGCAATAAAAACTATTTTTAATAAACAAAGCTACAAAGACTGCAATTTAATTTGCCACTATTTAGTGAATTCCAAATAGATGAAGGTAAATACATTACCAAGAGAAAGGAATTCAGATAATCATTCACTTTAATCATAATATTCCTAAAGAGATATGATCAAATTTACAATTTACTGTAACTCTTGGTTACACATATATACTTACAATCAATATCTCTAATATTTTTATTTTGTTTGTCATTGGTTCATCATGACATCATGATGGCTGGGTTGACAAAATATTTTTCAACCAAGCAATTGCATCTTAATTAACCTACAAAATGTTTTGTGGAGTAAAATAGCAAGTGTGTAAATGGGCATTTTGTCTTTGTTTTAAGATGTAGCTACACAAATAGATATTTTTTTATAAATATAAATTATACAGTTCATCAGCAGTTACCTTTCCCGTAATGGGATGTATTTGCTATGAAATGCTTTCAAATAACACCCTTTTCCCCAACTTTGTTGTATGAAGAATTTCTATCATTAATTTCAGATGACAGTCAAGTGTGCTCTATGGAAAGAGCAAAGCTCTTGTATCAATGACAAGCTTCATAAAGACATGAATACTGATAGCCAACTGTTCATAGGCCGGTATTCTGAAGTCGGGTTTAATCTAAACTCTGACTTTAAGTTGTGGTTTAACTATGGAAAGCCAGTTGTTACATAAATCTATAACAGTAGAGGTTCAATGTATAAGCTCATTTGACTCCCAAAACATTAACTGCCTGGGAAGGATAAATATGACAGTTGTCTTCACCATTAAAAAATTAGTAAAGAGCACAGTAAACATGAGAAGCATTCACTGTAAACAAACTTTTGAAATGTTTGGCTTCCCATAATTTTAGCACAAAGTAAGACCATGGTCTAAGTTTAACGCGACTTCAGAATACGGGCCATAGAATTCAAGTGAATATTTCAGTAGAGTATTTTTTTCATAGATAGTGCATTATAAAACACAGATCATAGTCACGCAGTGCTGTTTTTAACCTCCTTATACCAATGCAGCAAGTGTGTATAAGATCTTCATCTTGAGAAGCTGACCTTTTCTTTATGCCTCAGGAAGTGTTTTCCTACTTCATCGCTTGGTAGCCTCGTCCCAAATGGGAAGTTTAGAAAGTAAATAGTGGGAGACATATTACTCAAATTTTGCAGCAGAAGACGTTAGTGCTCATGCATGTGATGTTATGTAATTAGACCAAGGTATGGGTCAAGGTGGTATGCTTTTATAAAAAAGCAAATAATATAGAATAGAATATAGAATAGTTACATCTTTTTGTCAATCATTTATTTTCTTTGAGAGTATGTGAAGGAAAGGTGTAAAAATTCTGCAAGAAATTAATATGAAGCTTGTCTATCTTGTTTGACACAAACATCAGGACATTTTTAAAGGTATTTTTACTTTCTTATAATTGCATTTGATTGAAGCATCTCATATATTTTAATTGAATTGGTTATTTTTCTTTATTATCAAGCTTTTTTTAATTCCAGAGTGCATTTACTGGGTTACAACATTTAAACAGTTTTTCCCATGTAAATCATGCTTTCTTTGAAATTCCATTCTCTCATCTTAGGTAGATGTGAAGTTATGATAATGACAAGGATGATGATTTATGATGAGGAGGAGGAGTAGGAGGATGATGGTGATGATTATAATGATGGCAATGGGGATGATGATCATGATGATAATGATGATGATAATGGTGATGATGATGGTGATGGTGATGATGATGGCGATGATGATGACGATGATAATGGTGATGGTGATGATAATGGTGATGATGATGACAATGATAATTACGAGGATGATGATGATAACATTGATGAAGATGATATCGATGATAATGATATTAATGATTGCGGATATTTATATTTCCTCTGTCTGGCAAAGATGACAAAAAGATAGATATAGAAAGATGGAGAGGGAAAATGTGATAACAGGGGAGTGATGTATGAAAAAAAAGAGAGAAGGGAAAGGGTAGCTAGGTCATCAGAGATATAAAGAGAGAGAGTGAGAGAGAAAGAGGGTGGAGTGAAGGGGAGGGGGGGGGGTGATGGATAGTGACCAAGGAGAGAAAGAAAGAATGACCCACTGAGAGCACAGTTTTAATGCGATACACTGGGACTTCAGCTTTTATTGGATTCTAAATGCCACATGCAAATGTGTAATATGATTGCTTGGCATTTGCTTCTTGCTGTCCATTACAGCGTTTAGTCAGAGATTTATTTCCCTTACCCGACTTTCCACTTTAATTGGAAGGAGGCAAAGAAGACTACACGATATGCCTACTCCACTCCAGCAGACTGATGATGGAAAGTCTAACATAAAAATTCTATGACTGGTAGTTGGTTTATATTACTTAACGGTGGAAGTAAATATGGACAGTTACGAATAAGAAATAGCGTAATCTGTTTCATAACTATGATGGGGGGGGTGAATTTAGGGTTTATTTTCAATTGGTCTAATGCCAGTTTGTCTAATTACCAACTGGTCTACTATCATTTGGTCTACCATCAGTTCATCCCCTATCCACATGGTCTAAGTGCCATTTCATCCTCTCACCATTTCATCTAATAACCATTTGGTTCAATAGTCATTTAGTCCATTTATCATTTGGTCTCATTGGACTAAAATGTTAATTGGGTGAAATGAATGAAAATAAAATGGATATTAGACCAACTGTTATGAGACGAAATGGTCATCAATGAACTGGTGATAAGACAAAGTGATGATTGGACCTAATGGTTATTTACCAAATTTAGGTACAATGGCTATTTATTCTGCATTTATTATCCCTTGATAACATTTTGTACACAATAGAGTAGCAAGATGTAAGGATTAATGATTAATGGTGGATTTTTTCACAGTTTAGCTTCATATTTCCTGGTTGTTGTTTTTTAACCATTTTCTATGTGCATCTTAAAGATCCACCTACAGATAGTTTGCAATTTTAAAAAGTGAATGTGATAGACTTGAACCTCTCTCCCTTGCTTATCACTCCCAATTTGGGGCCGAATCAGCTTTATATTTGAAGAGCATTCGCTAAGTAAGACCGAGTTGTTTGATAATCGAGACTGAATGGCTATCAGGTGAGTCTACAGAAGACCTGAAGGGATTGGTTTAAACAAAGTCTCCACTGTTTATTTCCATCTTCTTTCCAGCCCCATTATTCTCCATCTTAGATTCCCCTGTTGGCATTGTTATTACAGTCCCATGCCAGAAGCTACTCCCAAACACAGTATTGATTTATCACGACTAATTTTTTATCTTGTCTCTTCAATATATTCCTGGTCACCCGGAGAAGTACATGTAGGTGGTTTGTAGTTGGGTTCTGATCACACCTCTGCGCCATGTGTTATTTATCGTTATGTTTATCTCGGGATTTCATCTTAAAAAATGATGTAAAGTAAACTACCATGCATGAAGTATTTTTACAACCATACATTTGGGAAAGACCTATCAGTTTTCACATTTAAAGAGAAGTAGGTTTGAATGAAGAAGCAGCATGGTGATGTTTAACAAGATTTTTTAAATGAATTTGGATATCACAATATGATAGTGACAATTGAATTTTTTGTCACCTGTCAACTCCAGTATACAATGTAGGCCTACTCATTAAGTTAAGAATAAATTTAATGAAAAGGAATAAATACTGAAAACCAATTTTAAAGAAATGTTTTTCAAGCTCTAAAAGCAGCTTACTCTA
Organism: Lytechinus pictus; assembly: GCF_037042905.1. NCBI lineage: Eukaryota > Metazoa > Echinodermata > Echinoidea > Temnopleuroida > Toxopneustidae > Lytechinus > Lytechinus pictus. The sequence continues at coordinate 24,052,468 of NC_087251.1, forward strand.
CTGTTGGGACATGTCTTATTTGTACATGATATTAATTAAGAATGGATTTAAAAGAAGACCCAAATGCTTTACACACTGTTAATCATTCAACAATTAGGTTTTGGAATATATGTTTAGTTTGTTAATATGCAGATGATATATTTGACATTCCATCAGATGGTTTTCATGTGGAGTAATTTAGAGCAGATTGCGCCTGTGTGTGATTAACGGGTGTGTTTGTACCATACGAAACGTTGCACAATCATGCAATCGTTAAAATGATTTAGCTGCCGCCGATAATTATGATAGAGTGTGTGTTTAAATTGGCAAGAGACGAGTTGCGCAAACATGGTGTTTGATCATCGTTGCGAGGAACATCTGTCACCGTAGACCCTCGTCATGTGACAATTTTTTGTTGTTTATTTGTCAAATGCCCTCAAGCAGTGGCCATGAGTATGCAATTGTTATGGGCTTTGGTCTTGCTAATTTGGTCTTGCTGATAATCATTATACAAAATTTATTATTATCTTAGCTGACACCTTGGTTGAACTTTATTATAATAATAATATGTCAATTTATATAGCGCTGTTACTATGTGCATATACTCAACTACTTGGTATCATATCATTAACCCGGCCGTAGCTGAGCCACCATATCAGTGCTAAAGCATCAAAGAATAAATCCTACTGGGTACCCATTCACCTCACCTGGGTCGAGTGCAAGACATTGTGGATAAATTTCTTGCTGAAGGAAAGAAAACATGTCATGGCAAGGATTCAAACCCACAACCCTCTGTGTGAAAGTCAAGAGTCAGAACCACTAGACTACGACGGCGCCCATTGATTGATAAAACTAAAGTATGATTTTTTAATCATATCTTTTAAAGTTTAGGTAAAAAATGTCCCAGTAAGAAAATAAGAAGAAAAAGGATGGTCAACTCATATGACATAAGACCTCAATCGTTTAAAAGATGGAGGATTTTTAACAGTAAGAATAGTACAAATTGTAGACTTTTTCATTTTTACATTTTTAATAAAAGCTCCTTTAAGATGAAAACTACAAAGTTTAAAAACATTTTGTCATTTTGATATTGATATTAAAGCTTGTATGTAATTTCAACTTTTCAGAAAAAAAGCCAGCATTATGTTTATTAATGCATTCATCATGCAATACATTGATTGTTTGAAGAAGAGGCAAAATAAAGGCATGAATTTCAAAATTTGCAAAGTAAAACAAAGTTGTTCATTATTCACAAAATTATTTTCTCTCCTTGTTATATCTACAGGTTCATGCAAAAGTCTACCTCACACAACCTATTTTTGTCTAGTTTTACATAGGTTAAATTAAATATTTCATATCGCTACAAGCCATGGTCACTCTGAAGAGAACTTAATAGGCAGTAAATGAAGCATCAGAGTTTTTGAAAAGTGGGGAGAATAATCTTTGCATGTTGAAGCCTAAGGCAGATCAAGTACGGCAGTGGACCAGTGGCGCCATGCCCTATACCTACCCGATCTATTGCCTCTACTTGAGATGTCAAAACCTCCCCGTTTTCATGAATAATGGAGATTATGTCGGGAGGACGAGGCGGCGGTGAGTAGGAGAATGACTAAATTAGGCCCGCAATCTGATGAATAACTTGAGATTTCTGATGTAAAAAGTCAGTTATAGATTTCAGTTTCTTTTAGGAAGGTTTGCGAAGTGCTTGGATGTAGCAGTCAGCATTTGATAGCAGTAAGATCTATTAAAGAATGTCATTGATAGAGAGTGTGGTTTGCTCTTTACCACATGATTCATATCTCAAAAGCTTCCAGGGCATTGACACATTGTAAGACTATATGGGTTAATGTCCTTCTAGTCGTAGGGATAGAGTTTACTGTTGCCTTTAAGGTGCTCATTGGAGAGAGAGAGAGACTCTAGGTTTCTTTAGACTTTTCCGTAGAAAATCTGCACATAAGCCAAAAATGAAATTGAAATCTTAACCTGAACCTAAAACTTATACGATTCTTGTCTTAAGATAATTCTTATTCAAACAGACCAACCATGTCACAATTCAAACACCAACCCTATATTGTTCAGAAAATGAAACAAGATAAATTGTTATAAGGAGGCATGTTGACTTAGGGCTGAGGTTATGATAGTCATACAGACTCAGTGGTAATAAGGTTCCATCGGTGGCAATCCCTGTTCATATAAGCCATATTAGAGTGGAATTCTTTTTTATTATGATTTTCTCCAGAAGGGTAAATATTGATATCTTTTCATTTTCAGATTCATGTTGATACTTTTAAAATTAAAGAAAAGCTACATGTAATCATGGTTAGAGGCTTTAATATTTATGTACCTGTGTATGGTGCAATGATATGGGGGAAGGAACCTCAGGGCATACATTCTAAAGCCTTGGATTCAAGTTCAAGTACGCCATTCCCAGGCCAAAATTACACCCTCAAGGGATCTCAACACAGAGAGAATAGCTGTATGAGAAATGGAGCAATCTTCTACGAATAATGAGCGGAAAAAATTTACATAGATGGAGCCAAAGAGAGAGAAAGTGCTCTATGCGAAAATGAAACCAATTACATTTGCAATTTAGATTGATGTCATGTTCACACTCCCATGAAACTCGAATTGTAATTTAACAATGAATGGATGCACTTTGCAATCTTTTGCAGCTATTCATTCTGTTCACTTCGAAGCTGGTGTTGTGGGAAAGGTTCGAGGCAAACATTTGTGTATAGTCCCATTCATACACTTCTGTGTGTAGTTCATGCGACCCAAATCAAAATTAACTGAATTTTTGGTGATCCAAAATTCTTACAGCAGGCAATGACCCTCAGTTGCCTAATTCATATTTCCTAATCATTTTTGAGATATTTTGTTTTTCTAAAATTCAATCTCATGACCAGAACCTTTGATTATCTTTAAATGAGTGATATGGTACTATTTGAGTCTTTAATGTTTAGGTCTGTTCATTCCAGAGAAAGAATGCAGAGAAAGTACCCATTACTGTGTACCATTGCAAAGTAAAAAATAAAGATTGAAGCATACATAAAGTATTTCAAAATAGAAATAGATCAAGGGATCCATACGGTTTTCAGTAGATGAAGTTATTCATGATTTTGAGCAGTTTATAGTGCAGTTTCTTATGCCGTGATATAGCTTTGTTCTTCAATTATACTATAACAATTTCACTCCAAACACATTGCCACTCATTGCATGAATATTTTTAGCACTCTGCAGCTTTTCCAGATCGGCAGAAGCGACAGAGAATTCCCCAACCCATCAATTCCGTTCCCCCATACTCTAATGTGTGAATACAGGTTTATGAGATATGCTAAGTACATACTTCAGACGTAATTGCCAAGTGAAGATATGCACATGGCAAAGTGGAAGAGGTGTATTATGACTTTCATCCATATCCCATTTCAGTTATCCAAACAGCTCGCCCTAAAATGAGGGACTGCTTTTCTGTTTTCGCATCAACTATTCATGAAAATCTTGCTTGGTTATACACAGGAATATGATACCGGTAGAAGTTGATTAATGCACTGCACCCTGCTTCATCGATGATGAATTCTACCACTCATAGTGGAGACATTCTCCTGATATGATTGAGCATCGATAGGGTTAAAATCTCCCTGCATATTGCGTAGCCTGTTTTTCTTGAGGAGGAATTCTAAAGTAGCATGAAAGAAGCTATTTTTTTCCATATCAGCCTGGCATTACTGATACAGGCATGACGCACATGCCAAAGATTATATGGATATGCTTATTTGGGGCAAATTTTTTTTCCCAGAAAACTGATAGATTTCAAAAGAGATTGAAAATTTCACAGCCGATCACCATTGACTTGTAAGATTTCTCATTTCCTACATATTATTAGCATTTGAAATGATGAAATTATACTACTTATTAGAGCTACCTTGTTTGTAATAATAGTTTTTAAAATGAACACTTTACTGGCCAGTGATTTTCTTCTAAGGCTTGCTCCAACCTATGAGATGTTTTAAGATAAGTTGGTATCAATTATAATATCATGGGTATTATTTGCATTGTATCTTGCTTCTCTTCCAAGCCTGCATTTTATGCAGCCTTTATAAAAGACATTTGATATGATTTCTATTCGAATATTTTGAAGTTTCACTTAAATTTATTGCTTGCATTTTCTTTCAATTTTTTTTCTTTGAAAGAGGTTTTATTTGTGTCGGTTTACTTTGGTTGCTTGTCCATGTCTCTAATGCTAGCAGTCTAAAGCCCAAGCAGATATTTGTCAAAGCCGTCAATTATAGTTCTGGCCTTTGGGGAACCCTGTTTGAAGACGTTCCGGGTAATTGCCCATAAAAAACGTATTTGATTATTCAGTATCAGTTTCAAAGATAATGTATGATTTCATGTTTATATTTGTTTGTTTCTGTAGTGCATGCTTTATACATATCCTATTTCTTGTTTGAAATTTAAGTGTTATTTAACTATCAAACTCTCATAAGAATTAAAAGGTGTTAGATTATTGTTGAATACGTTCCAACCAGGGTGGCTCGACTATTACACCTTTTCGTTGAATTCAGATCATTTGTGTCTCAAAACTGAATGGCTAATACACATTGCATTTTGTGATTTTGTAAAATATTGTGGTTACTCTTACTCTCACATGTACCATTTTGTGGTTATCATATTAAGAGGATTTGTTTATAATTTGGCTTCTAACCTGATTCAGGGATATACTCAAGTTAATAGAGATATGATATTTGATGATGAGAAAGAAAAGGGGAGGGGAATTTGTAAAGCAACTATTGTATGAACTCAAAATTTGAGCCCATAGACACATCCCAAACACAACTCTATGAGGAATTTATGTTTTCTTACTTCTAAGTCAATTGTATTTGAAATAGTTATTGGTTGCTCGTTCTGGTTTTGGTTGGTTTATAATTTGTGTAAACTTTGGCCTGTTTCTTTCTTAAAAGAGTTTGAACTCAGTTGAGACTATCTGTGTAATAATAACCAAACACCAGAATCAGTAGAGAAGATTGAGAAAAGGCCATTATGCTGCATCCAGATGTTGATTATTTTGTCATAATTGAAAATGTAGCTATTTCACAGGACTTTGGATGTGGATGTAAATGATTTTTCTCCCCTTCATCTTGGAAAATACAGGTAAAACAGCCACATCAGCTACCTTTGACGGGAACACCTACATCAGCCTTAGTCTTGACAAGAAGCAGATCTCAGCCTCTCGGGATGAACTCCTGTTTGAATTCCGGACCCAGTCTCCTACAGGCCTTATCATCAGTAATGGAGAGCATGACTATCTCTACGTTGCTATGAACGGAGGCAGGATCGAGATAGCTATTAATCTTGGATCAGGAGAGTATAGAGAGTTTATCTCTGCGAGGAGAGGGCCAGATGGATTCATTGATAACCAATGGCATAAAGTCAGGATTACAAGGGAAAATACACAGGTAAGAATAGCAAAGTTGCTTTTTCAGTGTCAGTATGACCAAAAATACACTGGGTCAAAGAAATTTTGATTGAAAATGTCAATTTTTCATTCATTTATTTGAAGACTGATAGTGGAACACATGACAATGACATGAAAAGTGAAACAAAATTATACAAAAATCACAATGTTATTGGTGAAAAGGATGTCTGCTAAGAAGTGTCAAACCTGGAAAACATTTGAAGGTTAAAAATTGCACCTTTCAAATATAGATCCTCTGTATTTGCATTTTGCAAGAGTACCTTTCTAAATTGCTATTTGGTTCAATAAAAAAGTTGTTTTTTTTTTATTAAAAGTGAGAAAGTATCACTTAAACACATGTCTATTTGTACCATGATGGGCATTGTTTTGTTAATTTCTAAATTAGTAAAGCATCATGCAATTGTTACTGCCTATTTTAATTGAGGACAGTTTTTCAAAGATAAAAATATGTAACTACTTACAAAACAGAAAATAATTTGTTAAAATTCTATGCTCTATGAGTTAGCATCAGTTTAAACTCTGGATTAAACCTAAGGGATGATAATATTCAAATTAAAAAAAGAGGAATTATTCATTTCTTTCCAAACTGCATCTAATATTAAAAGGTGATAGAAATGGAAGAGAAAGTTTGGATTTAGTTAGTCAAAGCTGGATGTGAATAATCTTCCTGATCAGTGTCATGTCAGGGCTATCTATCTGTGGGAGTAATTGAATATTAGCCATGGCTCCCTGTGAGTGTGAGTGCGGGGGTACATCTGGACACACGTTAGAAGCAGGTGCAGGACGGGGAGGCGCCCATCGAGAGAAGAAAACTAATGTTAAAGGCTCACTCATAGGCAGGGAAGTCCATTCAGATATTGCTTTCTTCAGAGAACTACTTAGAGATTGTAATTGATAGTGTTGATATATTTTGCCTTGAAGTCATATGTGAACTTTTGAAAAAAAGAGATGACTTATTGTAGATTTATTTTGATGCCGGGTTTGACTGCAGATTCTTTTTATGTATAGGACGTATTTTTAATGTCTGTTACTGAAAAGGATTTTCATCTAAAAAGATATGTATCAATCAAACATGGATTTATTGTTTACTTATTCTAGATGTAAACAGGCAATAATCACCTTTATAGTTATTTTTTTCTTTCCTCTGGAGCATACTTATTTTTTTTTAAATGAAATTTATGGGGAGCAAAATATCATTATATATCATATCGTTAGAAATGTTCATTTCTGGTAGAAGTCAATAATTATTTTAAAGAAAGTAATTCTATAAAGACTGATTTAAGATGGCGATGAAATTATGCTTCCTTTATTCATTGTTATTACAATACCCGAGTCTTGGTCCTTATCACAAATTACACAGTAAACCATTGTTAAATTGCATTAAGCTAGAGTGATTATTCTATTTTGATCTTTATGTTACTATACATGTCCTGTAAATCAGTATCTTGCATGCAATTGTATCCAGCTATTCCTGTACATTTGCCACTGACTAACTGGTAAATGGATTTATTTTGCTGCTGCAGTATGAAAGCTTCTATTTTTAGTCATATTATCATGCCATGTGTGAACCAGCCGATAGGATGTAGATGGTGTTTTAGACGTGGCGGCTGAAGTTGGACGTGGTTACATTGACACCATTCTGAGATCTAAATTAAAATTTATTTCAAGAAAATTCTCTGGTACATCATAGTGACAGTAAACATCACACAAGTGTAGTAACATTTTAGAATTAATTTCCCATTTTTCTTTTGCACTTTATTTTTCTTTTGAAAAATCATTAAATGAGATTATTTATGTGGTATTTGTTGTTCCTAATTCGCCAACATCTTACTGCATTATTGGTATTTTTTCTTGATTAAGTCAGCAAATTGTCAATAGTGTATATTTACATGTATTGACATTATTGTATGAAAATGTACAAAATCTTGCTAAGATGATTTAAAATTCTTTTGAAGTTTTATTAAATGAAGTGGTTTGGGGGTAGTTTTATACCTATGTCCAGTATATCTGTAATATGATTATATTCAGACCTCTCATTATTTCCCTCATGTGTATATTTGTTACCCCCCAAAAAAATAAAAATAAATAAACATTAATATAAATATCAGTAATAAAACAATTTTGTAATGATATCTTGTAATGAATATTTTACATTTACAACATAATATTAACTTTTTATTGTTACTCAAACAATAGAAGTTACTAAAGTAACTCATTTAATGTTATTGCGTTAACTAATCAATTTCAGAAAGAGTGAGTAAAGAAATTTCTCTTATTTGTAATTTATTTTATGTCTTGTAAAATATGGGTATAAAAGATGTAATAAAAAAGAATGAAGACAGTAAATAAAGACATGAGATGAAGATGAAAACATGATAAGGCAAAGTAGACTGAGTTAACAATTACACATGTGTACCATATCTGCAGGTAACAATACGAGTTGATGAGAGTATCATGGCAACGGGGAATACAGAGGGGGACTTCATGCGTTTTACCAACAAGCGGGAGTTTCTAGTAGGGGGTGCAACTAATCCAGAACGGGTTCCGGGATACTCAGAGGTCTCACAGAACTTCAGAGGAAATCTCAGAGATGTAAGTGCCATTTTCAGAGTTCATTGTCTTGGTTTTGTTGATTGAGATATAAGTGCTTGTATTATTTCCATTTGAAGACAAAGATAAGAGAGAGAGAGAGAAAGACACACACAGAGATAAATAGAGATAGATAGATAGATAAGCAGAGATAAAAAGGTATCCAGCTATAAATGTCTTATGAGAGCAGAAGGGGGAGAGAGGAGGGGGCATATTGGCATAAAAATGACTATAAGGATAAAATTGTAGTTAGAAGATAAATCGTAAATCATAGAATGCGAAAGATAATAAGGGATACCAACAAAGTTAGACAAACATACTGACTGCATGACAAACAAACTGATTTACTGAGGAGTAGGCAGAAAATTAACTTTCGAATCTTAGAAAAAAATAACCAGGAGGAATAATGACGAAGGACTTTTTACAATAGTTCTCTTTTAGAATCATTATAGTTAATGATGGTGTTCATTATTACAAAATACATTCTTTACTTTGGTGGAAAAAAAGGATTTGATTGATTTTGACTTCTGGGTTAAACTTGGCAATTGCATAAGTGTTATAAGCACTTTGAATTTGCCAGTACTGGTCAGAAAAGCAAAGCTATTTCCCCCCTCACTGCCCCTCATCACTGCTCACCACCCCTCATTGCCCCACATTTTCCACCTGATCTAGTTGGACAATCTGGAGGCAGATTTTTTTTCTGTCTGCTTCAATTGAAAACTGACCTCAATTACTCCTTCATTTTAGAGTAAAGGATGCTCGTGATTTTTTTTTATCGTATATGAACTAGTGATTCAATTCTATTGCCCTATTTCTATCACACAATTGCAATTTTTGTAATTTTCTCAAGCTGAATTGAGATCCATGTGATGACAGTCGGCTTTCTCACCACAGCCCTCAACCCTTCTTATTTTTTTCTCTTCACATTCTACTTATCTGTTCAAAGGTTCTTCAGAGATTTTCTGAATTTCTTTGAAAGGATAACCATAAGAAAATTAATGATTTCTGTGTTTTCTTTTCCTTGCTTGTAACATTACAATATAAAAGTATTTCAAGTATGTAGCGATAAACATGCTCTTTAAGACTTTTGTTTTAAACACCTTAATGATTATTAAGAATTTGATAATAAACATTAAAGTGATAAAATGACAAAGAGGGGCTTTGTAAAGATGCATAATTTATGTAAGATTGTTGATTCCAGTAAAATAACAACATGGTTAATGCTATCAAGCATCGAAATTATCCACGTACAAGAATTTTCATCAAAGTCCAATTATCATCAAAGTATATAGCTCATGAGCTACCTTTATCTAGTACAATACGAAGACAGTCCCCTTAGCTAGTGTTATCTAGAGTTTTATGAGTCATTGAACTTAAATGATATTGGGTAAATAATCATTCCATGTTATAAGACATTACACATTCATCAACGCATACAATCTTGAAGGAGACATTAAGCGAAGTTCAATAAGGAATATGATTGAAAACAAATGTCACACTGGAGGAGCATTTTAGTTTTGTATAGATTCTGTATGGAAAATGAGTCATGCAGGTATATTATATAGAAATAATCATGCAGGTATATTTCTTGATAAGATAAGAGCTATTGATAATGATATTTGCTACTGAGTAGGATTTCATATTTTTACCACAAAAAAATAGTCAATAAGTCTTGGAACACCTCTACCAAATTATTTATTACAAAATTTTGTCATTTAAGGTTATGCAATTCAATTAAGGGAGAACTCACAGAGTATATTTCGTTTATTCTCATTTCTCAATGGTTATCAAAATAGATAAATTATGTATACAGCAATATCCTCTTGCTAAGTTTATTGAAATGTGAGTTCCAGAATATGTCACTAAAATTTCAAATTACCATGAGGAAGGCTTGGTTTATTTGATAGAACCTTCCACTGTCAAATGAATAACACGCCAACAACTTGAATATAAAGAAAACAAATAAGACATAACCTTTTGGCAAATAGGACATATTTGCAGTCTCCAGACTTCATAATCAGAACAAAATTTTATGATCAGATCCAGGGGATAATATTTACAGTTGTATATTATGTTGGGTAGGTAGTGTTGGGCATATTTCTGTTTAGTATAAATCCTGTATGAGAGTAGATGTATTCATCCACACCAAAAATGATCATTTAGTTAACTTTGCTGTGTGAAATATTGTTAATCGCATCAGGGTCCCATCTTACAAAGAGTTGCGATAGATCTGATCGACCCCAACTATGGAAAGCCAGCAATGCCAAAATCTAAAATGTATGTTTCTTCAAATGTTTTCTAGATAATGGTGTACGGTATATTCATGAATTCATAATTTTCTCGACAATTTGGTGTGTTCGCCTTTGTTTACAAAGGACATTTTGCAAATTTCATGTAGAAGAAATTATGACACTGATGGATTTCCATAGAGATACGATTGATTGGATCAATCGTAACTCTTTGTAAGACAGGACCCAGATATGATAGTTACCTTCTCAAGAAAGAAAATGAATTATTAAACTATACTTATAATACAGAATATAAAGATCCCCTTAGTTTACAATCTTGAAATATATGTTTTCATATCTAATGAAGATTATAATGTAAGAATAATTTCCCCCATTATCCTTAAGACAAAGCATTTTTATTTTCTTGCCTTGTTTTACTTTTCCATATAGATAATAATACTTCTTTAACCTTTTGACATCTGGTGCATGTTTGAAGCCTTCAGACTTGATAATTAGACTAGAATCATGATTGGATGTAGTGGTTTGAATTCATTTTTAATTGTGTTGCGCATCTTCCCTTTGAACCATGTACTCACCTTCAACAAATGTGTTTAGCCATCTGCTTAGAGGTTAAAGGGGCATCAATCCATAAATCCATAACTTACTTATAGAGTTTAGCATTATTTGGGCTTTAAGTTTGTAAAATTAATCATCCTGAAAAAATTTGTTGTCTGTGGCAGGGTTTCGTTTGAATAATAGAAACTAATGAGTATGAAATAGATCAATATGTCACATCAAATAGTGAGATATGTACATGTATCTTGCTATGTCTGGGTAGAGTACTGTTACACAGGTAATAATTTTTACTGTCATCTTTAGACACATGAATTTGAATATTTAAATACTTTAAAAAAATACATTATTTAACCCTTGGTAGTGGTGACCTAACTAAAGATAAATCAAAACAATTTGATCACATCTCCTGCTTTTTTCAGGTTCACTGTCAGTAAAATGTATTTGCATAGAAATAGGTATGTTTGTCCAATTTATTTTATTAAGAGGGAGGGAACTTTGGAACACCTTTTATTATTGATTAAATCATGTTCATTCATTTCAAACTCAGATGGTCTTAATATGTATGATTATTTTAGAGTTGATTGATTTACTCAAGAGAGGTTGGGACAGTATTTATCATGAGATATTCTTTTTTATCTACCATTTCATGAAGAGGAAACTGTTATAATACCATCGTTCCCTCACCTTTGCTTTACTGATATTCCCTTCATGAACTTTCATAAATACATCAAGCTCGTCCATCAGGGATACTGCAATTAAGATAAAGCGGCCTTAATGCAACCAACAAAAGATTAAAATTAAATTGGTTCCAGCACGGCTGGATCGTGACAATAGACTCTCAAATGGTGAACATTCTGTTACACCGTAGCATATCACTGCAGTATCACAAACTGCGAGGCAATTATGCCAATGCCAACAAACAATCAGATAAATCTTTAAACTGGAATCACAATGAATCCTCTATTCCTATTGGGACCCCCTCCATGCCTCACTTTAGCTAATCAATGATAATTAACGACTGAAATCAATATTAGTTTTTTTTCTGAATAGCGATATCTATCCTGTGAGTGTACATGATTAGTCAGTCGTTCAGGTACCCAAATTTTCCACAATTTTTTTTATTATGTGCTTTACAGGAAATAAGAAGGTCGCCTTGTGATATCCGTTCATTACATTCAGCCGCAATCATTGTTATATTTTTTGCACTTGTAATTTTATTTTCTCAAACACAAAATATGTACAGGGTGTATCAGAAACACAAAAAACTATCTTTCATGTCCTTTTTTGAAGATGAATATAAAATCAAAGCTAATTAAAATCACATTGCTTAAAAATTCATCTTATCAGTATTCAAATGAAATTGTATTGATTATGTATGTAGGACCATGCATCGGTGGACACCATTATTTTGTGCCAAGTTGCATAATGGTTCATGTACAGGTTTAACACAATGAACAATGAAAAATGAATGGTATTAAAACATAAAATTCATCACCACTTCCAGTATAATAATTTGTTAATTTTATCTAAGAACCTCTTGCTTCAAAAAGTAAAATTCAATTCAAACAACAATACAGTAACCTGTTTTTAAAAAAATTCGATATGGCTGTAAAAGTGAATGCATAATTGCACTGTTCATTGGCAAGAATTCACATTTATTTGCTTTTTCATTGCACTTTTAAAGTGAATCACCAGCTGGTGTTCAGTGATGCATGGTCCAAGAAACAAAATTCAAGTGTCTTTGGAATTCTGATAATTGATTCTTTCAAATTTCATGATGGATTTGATTATTCTACCACAAACAATCATATTATTTTGCTTTGCTTTATAAGGCGGTGCTGCACCATCCCGAGTTTGCTCAATCTCGAGATTTTAGCCCGATCGGCCTACTTCGCGATTAATCTCGAGATTCAAGAAACCCCGTCTCCACCATCGCAAGAAGAGCGATTCCTGCTCGAGCGAGGCAACAAGCCCGATATTCCGAGCATGCGCACTTTCGGATCTTGGAGTTTCAACGGCCCGCACTTTTGAATAACTTCCCGCGATATGCAAGCAATGTACTCCTTTCACTAGCACTTTCGCCGAATTCGACCGGTGTTATGCAACAATCCTCTCAGCTCAGCGAGTGAAGAAGTGATGTATTCTTCGTTAAATATGATGGCGGAGTAGGAGGCAACGACAGAGAGAGAGAGAGGGAGAGAAGGAGGAAAGAAATGCTATTTGCTCACATTTTGCGAAGGAATAAGACGACACTGCTGTCAGTGTTGTTATTGAATATGACCATCGTCGATGAGCGCCTCCCCCTTCGGTCTGGTCTCTCCCAAAATCCATTCACTGGTGGGACACCATCGTTGCTGATTAGGCAATTGATGAACGCTATTCGCGATAATTATTATTATTATTATTATTATTATTATTTTGGCGTCACCTGTGCCTGGGAGGCGAAAAGCGAACTGAATCACTATGACCCGCAGGTCTCTCCTCCCGATATAACTGATTGGGGGGGATGCAGGTGGACCACTACACCGGGGTTTCCCCCTACTCTTATACGAATAGTGCAGTGGGTTCTTAACGTGCAAAGGTGGTGACTCTCCTCTACACGGGGCCTCCATTTAACGTCCTATCCGAGGGACGGAGTGTTTTCCATTGTAACATAGCCTGCATCTATGAAACATGGGAGAGACGTTTACACACAACGCACTGGCTTCAGTCATCATCATCAGATAATATATATTCGCATGTATAAAGTTGACTTTCGCAAGTGTTTATGTTTTGACCAAGGCGGAAGTGGAACGCGAATTGCATTATGGACTGACGTCATGAATAAATTACCCCGAGTCTAATCTCGAGTGCGTCTGCACCTACGAATTAGCGGGATAATTCGTAAAATAGCGCGCTATTTTGCAAATAAACCCGAGTTGACTTGGGATTGCAATCTCGAGATTAATCCTACGAACTAGCGCGATAATTGCGTCTCCACTGCAAACATATCTCGAGATTTTTCAGATCGGGATAATTTGCCGGATCAGAAATAGCGCGCTAATTTGAAAACTCGGGATGGTGCAGACGGCCCTATATAGATACACCCAATATAACAGATGAAGTTAACTCCCAGAGGGTTTCCGCTAGATGAGAAAGTGAGTCCCTATTAAAGTTTAATGAAAAGCACGGATATATTCTCATGAGTTCTTGTTTTGGGAATAATTTTCTTGCCATTCATTCAGGCAGATGAGATCCATTAATCAATAAAACATTATTTTGTCAGGTTTGTGATATTTTTAGTTAATCCTGAAATTAAGAAAAGAGACAGGGCTTTTTAGAAGTTAGGAAACGATGCAGTTCCTTTATATTATGAATGGAAGGTTTTAAAAAGGTTTGTTTTGGGTCAAATTTGAAAAAAAATTACCATTTGTTTTTTACTGCTTGAGAGAAGTGGGGGCTTGTATAACAGGTAAACATGTTATATTACAACAAATTTAGAGCGATAATATGAATTTTGGTTAAGGTAAATTACTTGAAAGGAGTATTATAACCTGATCAAAATAGTTGCAAGTTGTCAATATACTTTTGGTAATTCAGCATAATCATTTCAAATGCAGATTAACTATTAGTACGATACAGTAGGATGTTTATTCTAAAGTTATGGCTTTTTCTGTCTCTCTCGGGACAGGTCTTTATCACCCCTCAAATAGGCAACTTCCTTAATTGAATCTGTCCTGTGTAAATCAAAAGGCTTAATCCTATAACATTAAACAATGCAAACCTTACTCTCAATTCATAGCAAGTGTCACTGAAAAGGCAGGATATTAAACGAAACAGAATTAGTCATGTAGCCAATTAAAACAACTACACATTGCTATTGACTGTTTATTAGTTAACTCTAATGAGTTTTGGGAGAGATAATGTTGAAAGGAGAGAGAGACAATCAGTGTGATTGAGTTATTGGTTTACACAAGTATCATCACATATTGTGAAAGACCTAGAGAGACATTATCTTGAACAATATTCATACATGAGACCAAAATTGATTTTTTTTTTTTTAATGTATTATTTTTTTTTTGTTGAATTTGTTATTTATTTATTTATTTATTCATTTATTATTCAATTAATTAATTAAATATTTTATTCATTTATTTATTTATTCATTTATTTCTTTATTTCATGTTTATTTTCATTTATTTATTTCTATTTTTGTTGGGGGGTTAAGCTAACAACTATTAGTACTTCTATTCATATTGACAGTCATTCATTATCACCACTATCACATGTGACTTCAGAACTGGACACCGGTATGTTTAAAATATCCATACTTACACATAGCAAGCAGACAGTGCAACTGGGGGCTTCGTTTCTCCTGAAAAACAAATTCCATGCACAGATATAACAGTAATTGTACAATCAAATGACAACTTTTTCACTATAACTCATGAAATAGTTGTTCTCATTTAGTAAAATCATTGAATATCTATGTTGATTCAACATCAACAAGATATTTTAATGCAGGTCTATATCTGTAAAATACAATTTTTTTTAAAAACCCATTTTAACCCAGTACGATACAATTTGTTGCATGATATTCTTCGGCATAGCACTTAATAAGTTAAATGTAGTGAAATGGTTGATAAACCAAACAGATTGATTTATAATCAGATCTAACTACCTTCCAATTTCTCTAATGTGATTCAAATCAAATACTATAATAAAAAGGTGAATGAATAGTTGACTTAATCCATACAGGGGCAGTCATTAGTGAATTACTGTTGCTTTTTCGAGACTATAACATCCCGTTAATAACATTGATGACGCTATAGCACAGTGTGTCATGGGCATTACGGTCTTCCACTTCATGGGCCGTTAAAATGTTCTATTTTAGGATATCTTTATCCTATTGTAAGCATGGTAAGCTAGCATCATGGAGGATATTTTGAAGACCCGTTATTACATTCTTACTTGCCTGAGTCCATAGGATAATGTAAGGCATTTAATGGAATAGATGTCTATTACATTGGTATTTCATTGGGACTATGCAAGGCAAGTGTGTTATACAAGAAACACTGTTATGAATGGACTGGTTAGTTAGTTGATAAAGAGGCATGATACATTTAAACATATATTTGAATCCTGCATGTGCTTTCACAAAGTGATAACTGTGTTTAAAGCTAATTTTTTTCTTCAAATATTCAAAATTAGGAAACACATGAAAGCAGATTTTTGATCCAAGTTATAATGTAAAATTCTATTTCTTTTCTTGCAGTATTGCAATTGATATTGTATCTTATATTTTTGTTGGCATATAAAACTGACTCTCCATCACTTTTTTTAAAAACGGGGATGATGCAATGAGTTTAGTAGTAATAGTTCTTTTTTTTCTTTCTCTTTACTAAACAAAGAGAGAATAAGTACTATCATTAAGCAGATGCCGCTACGATAAAGCAAAAAAAAAAAAATGTAACAGAAAAGTGTGTACTATAAAACCTGCATAATACATGTAATGCAACTACTTCAAATCAATTAAATTAGTTGGATCATTTTACAGAATTACTGAATCATATCTGTCTAATGGTTCAAAGAGTTAAGGGAAATATTAGAAGTAACTGTGAAGTTCGTAAGTCAGGGAGAAGTTAAAAAGAAGGAAGCAGTTTGTGTCATCAAAATTCCTGATAAACAAAGCATCTGCTTGGTCTGGAAAATGTCATTGCTTAGGGTCATATGGGTTTGGACGAGGTTCAACTTTTAAACAAATCGTATTTTTGGAATGTTTATGTTGAAATGCCCCATTAAATTGACTGCCCAATTATCTTCTTTGATCTTCCTTGACAATCTCATGCAATGCATCTCTCACCAACCAACAAGTAAATTCTCTAACTCCAACCTCCCTTCTCCCTTCACCCATCTCTCCCCCTCCCTGTCTCTCTCTCTTTCTTTCTTTCTGTCTGTCCTTCCTGTTCCCCCCCCCCCTCTGACTTGGCCATCTCATTATTTCACTTCAGATCTCTTTACTCTCTCCTTATCTCTATTTTCTCTCCCTTTCTCTCTGTCAATTTTCCCTCTTTTACTCTCTCTCTCTTCACCCATTTTTGTTTAATTCTTCTCTCCCTCTCTCTATCTTGGTCATCTCTTTCCCTACCTCCTTTTCTCTATATTTCTTACTCTTTCTCTATCTTATTTTCCCTCTATCCTCTTTTACACTCTTTCTCTCTTATTTCTTCCCCTCCTTGTTTCAACTCTTCATATTTGTTACTGAATGGAATTCTGATGACTGTCTCTGTCTCTATGTCATCTCTGATATCTCCTGAAGTGCTCAAAAGCCTTCTAATGTTTATCGCTCCAAGTAGCATCAAAAATAGATTGAGCTGTTTGCTATTCTACCCTTACTGAGCAAAGATAGGCTAAAACACAGATTCAGGTTATAGGTTCAAGAGCATTCCATCTGAAGTTCATGATTTCTGAACTGCATGTGCTAAGTGGAAAATAGTTTTTAATGTTTATTGGTTTAATATTCTTTAATATGCTTAGATATTCTTTAAGTATTCTTGAAGAATATGACATACTTATTTCATATCTTCACTGACTACTCATCGGTACTGGTGTCTACAACATGAAAAAAGCACATCTAACTCTCTGTACTTTCATCAAACATTTCCACGTTGAAATCAATCTAGTGATATTGCAAAACAAGGTGTGTTTTTCATGTGACACCTGGATACCTTCATAACGCATTGAATTCCATACCCCTGACCAGTATTTACTTTTTCTTGATGCTTTGGTCTGTCCAGGATATTGGGAGAAAACGAAGAAAAGATCTCGAGACGTGATTTGAATGGCACGTCACGGAGGAGCATTTTCAAACAAGTCGGGCGTTTAAACACAGGTGCTGAAATTCTAGGCCGTAGACTCTCCCATTCCATGAGATTCATAGCCCAAAAAGTCAATATGGCATTTGCATTTTTTGTCTCCGATGCCAAAACTGATCCGAGTTCTCCAGAGCTATGTTGCAATTGGGTCCAGCCATGCTTCTTTTATCCACACGTGCCTTGGGGCAACGGTAAATAGAGAGAGAAAGCGAGATGACCAGGAATGGATTGTCCAGAGGAGGTTTTGAGATGAAGAAGTTATTTTCTGTTTATTTTCCAAATATTTGAAGTATGGGAATTCAAGTGCTTCCCTTCAAGGCACTTTCACTGCATGCTCATACTTTTAACCTGTAGGTGGATTGGAGTAATTTCATGCTCATCTGTTTAGGATCATTTTTTAAAATACTTTATGTACAGTATATATAGAGTTTTTAAATTTCTTTAAGTGTTTAGGTTGCTAGATGTAATGTTAAACAAACATGGGAACGCTGCCTCATGTAAATTTCTTTGTAATTTGAAGACTTAACCGGCTTTATTCGACTAAATTACCTGCAAAAATTACCTTTAAATCCAATTTTATTTTGCCATGGAAAAAATATTGTTTAAAGGAATACTACTGATAGTATCCAACAAGTTACATTTGAATGCAAAGTAAATCAAAATTGATACTGTATTACAATGTTTATACGAAAATAAGATCCTTTTATTTGACACCTGTAATTTCCTAAAGGATATTAAAAGATGTCCTTAATGATAATACTTCCTATTTTATGGTTTTATGACAGTTCCTTTGAAACATCTTTGAAACTTACTATTACCTAATTTCTTTACTCAATAGAAGGATAAAAATAAAGCATCTTAATCCTTTAGTGGTTTGTTGTTGTTTTTCCAAGTGGTGCACACTTAGATTTAGGTTTCTTTTGCTGTAACGACATTGCGACTTTTATCTCACAGATCTCCCTCACTTGGTCAAAATAGAGACTGTATTTGATAGTGTGCTTTTATAGTTGGTAAACATGATCAGGTGGTAAATAGCATCTATAGCTTCAGGATATATACATGTTTTCTTTCTTTCAAAGTCTCCAGATGCATTTCAAGCTCTGTTCCCACTGCCAGATTTATGTGTATTCCAAATTGCTTATGCAATTTTTATTGATTTTGAAGATTATATTTCTACCGATAGCTGGCAAATGCTGTGCTGTGCACAACATTGTAAGACGTGGGACTTGTAAATTAAGAAGGGTGAATAGATTTTGATCATTCCATACCTGGAAAAATCCACATGCACAAGGTGTAATATTGACAACATGTTTAATCTCATATTAGCTTTATTCCAGTTTTTACTAACAATGTTATCGTATTTATAATCTATTAAATAAAAATAGAACATGAATACATCTCCAAAAATCATATCAGGATGGACTTACTAATTTATGTTTCTTTGCTTTGTAGTGCTTGCACAATTATAACACAAAATATGGTTCTTTGGAAAACTAAAGATCTAATGGGAATGGGGTTAGCTCCGAGATAATGTAAGGTCTCACTAGTGCCTATCCTCATTCATTTCATCATTATGTTAGAATTTGTATGTTTGATGATTTTAGAGGTTTGATCACAATGAATAATATTCCTCATGCATGTGGCCTTTAATGTGGATGTGGATTTCTAATGAAGAAGAAATCTGACCTCCACTATCTTCAGTAGATATCAAACTAGTTTCAAAATTGGCTCTGATAGAATAAGATACATGCTATTGAATTCTTGTTTAGTTAATAAGTTTTATATAAATCAGAGTCAGGGGCATGTTCACACCATTCACCGGCAGTATCATGTGTCGCCAAGTTGTCTATAGGAGACTCGACGACACTTCTCGCCTGTAAAAACATTGTAGATAGTCCGGTGTCCCAAGCTCAGCCAGTAAGAAGCCAAAACGGTTTATGCATAGCCGCAGCTATCACCAGAGGCATTCACCACGGAAATAATATTCACTCTAGAAGAAAAAAAGCAATTGAGCATTCGTAATCAATACTGCCACCTTTATTTTTCAGGGCGTATTTTAAGGAATGTGGGTGCACCTCGATGTCCAACTGTGGTAGGGGTACATGTTTTCATTAGAAATGGAATACGGGAGATCAATAAAAGCGCGTTTCAGGGGGTTTTGAGACATGGGACGTGGGATGGATTACGTGTGCAATATTAGCTTGTTCTTGGAACTAAGCTTCTGCCATAGGCCCCCTAGCTGGAGTAACGTTGTACTTATGCCGACGACGCGAGAAGAGGATTTTGAAGGCTTTAGACTTCATTGATGATGGTTGGCTTGGTGATTGGGTCATGTGATATGATCTCGGGATTGAAGAGTCATGTGACTGAGTGACAGGAGATTGAGTGCATTTTGCCACTTTCTCTCTATGTCTTTGGTTTCTGAGGTGTAGGGGTCTGTATCCAGGTACCGCACACCTGAGGTCTTGGAACAAGTAATAGAAGAAGTGCTGACAAAGTGATTCAATGTGACAAATAGCTATAGTATTTCTAGCCCAGATGACTCTATTTGATATGGTGCTTGAAAGCTCAGAGATAAATTTAGCGATCAAAAAAACCTTTAATACATTTTAGACAGACTACTATCATAGAGTTGTGATAATTAAAACAATTGATATTATACAATCAATTGGTTTATTTACCCCTATGTTTAAAATGGAAACATACTTTTTTTACCATGAAAATTATGGACATGGAGTTGTACATCATGACAAAAAACATTTGTGCAATTCTTTTCTATCAATTTTAGAATTAAATTGTGCTTTAAATAGAAGGCACAGTGATAAATTGTTTGTAAAAGATCATATAAACAATTGTTAATGAGATTGGTGACTTTTCTTGGGTCTGGAATTATGACTGTATTATTTGAAGGGAATGTTTTGTTACTATTTTTAGCTAGTTCTGTTTGCTGTAAATGTTTTTTTTTTTTAAATAGTGATGCATTCTCATCCCATTTATAAAGAGATCAACCATAACTCCATTATAACAAGTCACCTGTTCAGGTAATGTATCATGAAAAGCCACCCCTGCCAAAGTAATATACATATAAATTGGTCTTTACCGATGGGGAGTGATCTCTCTATTATTAGGAGTTGGCCCAATTATCAGTTGTTAGACCTTTTTATATTCAAATCCATAATTTCAAAGTTGAATTGTCAATTACAGTAGTGACGCAAATCATTGTTACATTTGAATTTCCTCTGTTGTCTCACAATATTCCAAAGATTGGGATCAAATATGGATAGATGAAAATGTTAAGAGATTTAAAAACGGATCAAAATGTCTCTGGTGTTCCATCAAGTCTAACAGAAGTTACATTCAGATCTTAATATCTCCTCATGGGGGATGAATTTGTATTGTATGTAAGTGTATGGATTATAGATAGAAATTCACATGTTCCCATATTCCTATAATTATCTACCTTAGAAGAAGGTCCTATGTATATCTACCTTCATCACATCTCACAAGCTCTTGCTGTAATCTCTTCAGTATCTTTACCTGTATTAATAATTGATAACCATATTTCATTTTGAAAGGGACACTCCCAAGTCATGGAATAAATGCACTCCAAATCTCTGGGAATGTAAACAGGTCTTTGTTGCACAAGGCTTTTCCCTTTTTTTACCTGCCTTGCTTTTCATTTGCAATTTGGGGGTAAAGTATTATTCTTCCATAATGGTGTATCGTGGAGAAAATTCCCTGCTGTATATGAACAGTAGTTTCTTAACACTTAAGTAAAGAAAATTAACACTTGAATGAATAAACAGATCTAGAGCTTTGGGTTTACCCTTCTGACTAAACTACATGCTTTACTGAAAAATTCAGTAAAACTTACAATGTACATTGACTATATGAAAAGTGTATAAAAATGCCTCCTTTTTAGAGTGAAAGCGGCCAGTTAACACCTCTTGTACCTCAGAAGATTGGTGTGTTTGAATGTCCTGGCCAGCATTCTCACCATTCATCATAGTAGAAAATAAACAGTATCGCAGCCATTGACTGGAGGCAGTATTCAGAGCATTTGTTTACATAGAGCATGCAGGGATGAGATGAATATTTGATGCATGGGTTTAAGGCAAGATAGCTCTCTAATGACCCAGATTTATTTCAAGTGCTACATGCACATTTATTTTCAGAACCTCAATGAAAATACCTCTTTATTTCTTTTTTGAGGAGGGTGGAAATTGTTGTTTTAACTGAGGCAATTCATCAGATTTATTGAAAAATATGACAATGAGATTACAATATTGAATAAAGTAGTGATGATACACATTAGAATGTTTAATTTTTTGAATAGATGTAAAATATAAATGATCTTCCCCTTTGTAAAATGACACTATGAATTCAGAAAATCAATATACATTTCAGTTTCAGATTATAAACCTCTGAAACTTATCATACATGTACAATATTTTGTGAAGAGGTATGTCAAAATATCTGATACAATTAATGTTTTGAAAATAAGTCATTATAAAGCCAATTTTGAATTCTATGTATTTCTGCCTATAGGTAGATTCAGAGGTTTTATAATGATAATATTTTATCATGTCTAGAATATTCTCTTCTAATTCAAATCATTGATTGTATTTTGGCATTTTTAACTCACCTTGCCCAAATGAGCAGATGAGTTTATGCCATTGCCCCTACTTCATAATTTCTTTTTTCCGATGTAAATTCTGTTTGTATTATATAGCATGAGATGGGGGATTTTTAATTCTTGCATAGAATTTTGAAAACTCATTAAATATGCTAATTTATGCACACTGTTTGAAAAAAGATTCAACTGATTTTTATTTTATTTTTGTTCAATTTTTTTCCAGGTGGTTTACAACTGTGATGACTTTATGTTGGAGCTTCTTGACTTGGCTTTCAATGGTAATGACTTTATTCAGATATTTGGTGATATCACCTTCACAACAGAAGATGTTGATGCCATTGACCCTATCACCTTCCTCACCGAGGAATCATTCCTTCTTCTTCCAAAGTGGATGGCAAAGGTAAGGCATAGTGAATGCTTTTATTCTGAGATATTTCTTTTCTCTGACCATACTCCTTAGAAGTGTTATGTAAACAATGCATGCATGTGACACAGCTTTGAATAATGAGCAAGAGTACATCAGCATGTGTTTGGCACGTCAGTGACAGAAAGTCATCATGGAATATAGTAACATTATGCCCTTATAACTCTCAAATCTTATTTATAGCTGAGGTTTATCTTCAAAAGTAACGGAAGGTGTGTGTGTGTGTGTGTGTGTGTTTGTGTGACTCAATGTGCATTTTTCATTACTTCCTGTCAATCTAAGAAAAAGCACGTTTGAATGTACAAGTAAAAAGTTGTTAAATAGGTAACTATAATGTTTTTTTGTCTTTTTAATGTCATTGATATTCATTGAATTTGAGAAGTAATACTTTCCTAATCATTAGTTTAGAGGTCTGTGTGGTAACAGATAGAGCTCTAGGAATAAAGATAATAAAATTTAGCTTTATTTTTTGCACTTCAATGTTATTTTAAATTTCTAAGTTTGCTGCTTTTCATTTTTATCATATAGGGGGCAAAATTTCTTCAATCATGTTAGAATCATGAGAACTTTGACCTTCTACTTGTTCCTCTTGTGGGTGAATTTCTATCCCTCTTTCTTGCCTCCAGGTTCATGCTATTGAACTTTAAACATGTGACTCCTATGTTAGTATTGGCAGGATTTTCTTGCATGTAATTTGGTTAACATGATCCGGCTATCTGTTATTGTTGCATCAAACAGTGTGCCAGCTTGTAGATGGGGGATTGTTAAACAGCCATCTGAAATTGCTTGCTCAGTCATAGAGATAAACACACACAGTCTGTAGGACATTGATTGAGTTTTAATTCCCCCCGAAAAAAACATTTTGGGTGGAATTGTGAGTTTAATTTTAATTTATTGAATGGGATTCAATCTTAATTCTTTAATCTCAATCTTCAATTTTATGCAAAGAGCATACTTTCATGATACTTGTACTTGTTTAATTGCCTCTTTTTGAAAATATTGGGGCTAAATGATTTTATTATTATGTGTAGTAATTTTTTAACACCAATGAGGCTAAACTTGGTTTATTATGATTTGATGCTCTCATTCTCCTCCAATTTTTAAATCTAACATGTGTTCAATATTTTCTGTTCATTGATTACATTAAGATTTTGTGGTTTTCACCCAATTTTTTTTTTCAAGACCACATCCAACACAGAATAAGTAAATGGAAAGATTTATGAAATTATCAAATTAGAAAGCTTATTTTCAAACTTACTAACCTGGATGTTTATTTGTGGGACTGAATGAAGCCAGTGAGGATGAGATGAGTTATGCCTAGCATTTGGACTCTGGATGAAAGGACTATCTTGTTACCCAGTGTTTATGTGCAGGCAAGGACCGATCCATTACCATCCTACTGCAGTCATGATAAATCAGGCTTTCAGCAGATTTACAGGTGCTATGAATGGAATTGCCTTTGAAGATGGAAAGAGATCCAGGGGGTGGGGTGGAAAGGAAAAAACTGAAGAGAAGGGAGATTTAAATTTAAAATTTGAAAACTTGGGTATGAATCAAATTAAAACTGATGATTATACAGTAATAAAGTTGATCATGATGCTACACTATGGGAATCAAGGGTAGATACTTGATCATTACATTAGAACATGAAGTAGGGATTCCTAAACATGCATGGCAAAATCAGCTGAGCTATAAGTGAAATATAAGCAGCAATAGGAGTAATGTAGGAAAATGTCATGGGATAAGATTGTATGTATCATGGTAAAAGAGAACCTCTCACAAAAACTCTTGATAACCAAAAGTCAAGGTCTTGAAGAAGAATAAGTGAGATAGTATCTATCATTCACCTGACTGATAGGCTTTATCAGGCTTTCAGTAAAGCCGACAGACAGAAGCGTGTCGGGAGGGCATTTCAAGGAGTGCAAATTCGGCGGGTATTACGAGGTCCATTTGCTTGATTTCCGTCAATCGGCGGCACCATCTCTCGCCTGTGTTGCCATGGTGATGGCATGGACGAAAGGCCTCTAGTTAGGCTACTTTGCTTTATTTGGAGGGCGTGGGCTGCATGCGCAACAGGATGAGTCTCTAAAGAATAACATCTTTGTCGATGACTTATTCAAGAAGAAGCAGCTTGAGTGACAGTTACTTTGTGTTGGCTCATATTATGAGATGTGTTTTTGTGTTTATTTTAGCAGTTTCCGTGCAAGATACGTGCTTGGGGAAAGCCAGAAAGAATGGGATGTGCAAAAGTGAAAGTAGACAAACCAATGAATGATGTTGATAATATCAGTCAAGTTTCATTAGTGGTTTTATTTATGTATCGCCATCTGTTTTACACTAATGTTAGATAATTTGTAGTCATATATCCTTCCATTTTTATGATTTAAAAAATTACTTGTTTAATTAGATTAGAATTTTTAAAACCATATTTAAAACTATTAATCTGGTTAGTTAGCTTATGAATACTTTGATTTAAGTACAACACATATTGTGCTTTAGCAATTATGTGGAAGCTATGAAAAGGGTAAAAAAATTTCGAGTAAACAAAATGTGGAAAGTAGGAATTCATTTGGTATTAGTAAATGATGATCTCATTGTTAATGTTTTATCTGTCTCTTTTTTTCTGTTCAATCTATATCTTTCTATCAATCTTTGTTGAACATGTTTGTTTGCATGACTTGCATGCTTTTCTAAAAAACGTTTTATATTAGACAATCATAGTGATTATGGCCGTACGCAGACATTTTTTGCTGGCGGGCAGGACGCATAAACTTTTTAGAAAAAAACTTGAAAGCGAGGGAGCAAAGCGACCGAGCTTGTCATTGTGGCACATTTTGTTAAGTGAAATTGTAAAAAAAAAATTCAGTAAAAAAAAATGGTAAGTCTTCAAAACTGCTCCCCCCCCCCCCTGCGTACAGCCATGATAGTGATTTATGAGATTTTCACTCGTATCTGCTTTAAGAGGAGTTTTCTCATATTTTTAATTCAAAGTATTCATAACAACTTATTAATGTTGGTTTGTTTTTTACTGGGAAGAGCCTATTGGATCATTTGAAAGGTGATTGATTTCTGGAAAAATGAAAATGTGGTTTATTTCATGCCTGGAACTTGTTTATGATGTGGTGATGTTCAGTCATTTTAACTCATCAACAATGATAGAATTTGAATGTAAATAAAGAAAATGAAACATAGCATGCTTATAGATGAATTTAATATGGTGGGCCTATATACTGATGATTAATTCAGTCAACTTGAGAAATGGTAGTATTGTTATACAGAATTGATGAATGTGCAGTTGTGCATTCAATCAACATTACAATACAATATATGATGTATAGCTCTCCCCGTGTTGTAATGGGTAATTCTAGTCCATCGCTCATTTTCAGAAGGCTTTTTCATTAAATAATTTGTATGGTAAAAGCTTTATGAGATACCCTCTTTATGATAAGGGACCACAAGTGTCATGTCATCCATAAATAACAAGATGGCTGTACTTGTTTGATTGTGTTACAGTTTAGAAAACGCAGAAAGTGTAGAAAATGCAGAAGGGTAAGTTTTTAAGCATGAAAAATATTCAGGATCCTTTACAAGAATTATTGCACCAATTGATGCAATGCTTCTTCCTTGTGAAGAAGGCATGCACTTTCTTCCTTAAAACTTTTCACTTTCTGCTTGAAAAATAGTGTCCTTCGGAATAAAGAGGTGGGCCGTTTCTTTTCTGACTATAGTAGAAATATTTCCATCAAGAATACAGGAAGTCGTAATATTAAATAAGTTATTTATTACAAAGCATTGTCAGGATCACATAAAACTTTAGAGCACTTAATTTTTTTTCCAGAAAAACAACAATCGCCATTGACACTAGAATCCACACACAAATCTATATAGAATTGGCTAGTGAATTAGTCATGCTTATATTTTAATGAAATTCTCAGAATCGTGTTTCAGTTCTTCTTTAATATTACCAATCACTTAGAAGTTTTCTTTTTTATAGTGGTAGTATAATGATATTTTTGAATGCCTTCCCTGGATAACACTCTTTAATCTTGAGCTAATGATTGGATGGTCTTCTTCGCACCTCGTCTGCTCCCAGCAGAAATTTGCCCATCCATCTTTCATCGAATTGTAATTGCAAACACCAACTGCCACTCTTTTCTCTTGGCATCAAGATCACAAAATATATAGTTTGTCTGCTAGTAATGTCAGTAGGTTTACCAAAGTATAGACGAAATGTTGTTATGTCTCTGCTTTTATTGATTATAATAGAACAATATGCTTAAATTTTATATTCATTAAAGAAGTTATAATGCTAATGATATGAGATTTTCCCCATCGGCAACACTTTTTTTTCTTTGGACTGAGGTTGAAAATTTTTCATTTCATGAGGAATAAAGGTATGACTAGCAACTACAAAGGGGAGGGGGTAGGCATGAAGTGCCTCATTCTGATAATCATTTGCAGAATTCACAGTTACAACATTCAACTTTTCTATGAAATAAGTTCAGAACTTTTATTCAGTGATATTAAAATAATGGATATGAAGTCTAAAGAATGAAAAGAATACTTGAGATATTCCATATTGGTTTAATGTGAAAGTGTACCAAACACTGCAAATGATAATATGTATCTGCTAAATATTATACATTTAACACCAAAGAACATCATCTGTACTTGTATAAATGTCAATTATTTAGAACATAAAGGAAATAAGATGTATTATGGTTTTCATCTGGAATTGAACTCTGTGTTGGTTCTGTTTGAGCCCTAATAAATTGTATATAATACAATCATACATCATATACAAAAATGTTGACTTTCAAATATTATTATATCTTGCATCAATTCTATAATGCTTAAACATTTATTTTTATATCATTTATCTTGTGTTATCATTTTGAGTATTTTGTTTCCAACTTGATTGAAAGTAAAAAAACACTTGTGGTTTTGATTTTTATTTTATCAGCTGAATAGTGCAAGTGATATCGCCCCCGGTCAGGGACAGGTAAACCAAGATGAATTGATCATTTTTGTTATTTTGCCTGGATTTTTAACAATTAACTCATTAAATCATGGAAAAAAACATTGGATTCTACATAACCCATCGAAAGAATGAATCATTTACTAAGTGACCATAGGGTGCTGAAAATATAACTTTTGTTCAATTAATATTGATATATAATTAACACATTGATGATGTTAATGATTAAATCTCACTCTCAAAAGCATGCAGCAACTGAAATTGTCTTTTCCTTGAATTTCTCACATTTTGAATATTTTAAAAAAAATCTCATGTAGAGATTCTTGATTTGTGTTAAGATTATGCACCATTTTTTCTGCATGGAGGAAAATTTCCTTTTTTATTTTTTCACCATTCACTGAGATTCCTATGATGTCCTTATAGATGATAAGTTTAATAAGGATATTTGCTGTTTTAGGTGTAGATATTGATTAATTACTTTTTAATTATTCATAAGCATGTATAATTGATATTTTCAGATAGCATGTCAAGAAGGTATTCTTTTATGATAGTGTTTTTGTGATGATTTCTTCAGATTTCTTTTGTATATAAATTTACCTAATTATTGATTTTTTTATCATTATGATTCAAATTTCTCTTTTATCTTCAAGAATATTAATTTAACTTTTGTTGTGTGTTGACATCTTTTTCAATCACTGAATGAATCATTGATAGACATTTTTGTCTCAAATCATTTTATCTTATTTACTTCTTGTTTATTTCTAATATTGCCAGTACTCTTGAGTTAAGTTTGATTTGCATGAAGCAAACCTCCAAATATGTGAAGGCAAATCGAGTACAGCCCATTTACACAGTTGCAAGGCAACTTTCAGAGAATGGCAGGTTCTGATATCATGTTAAGGCTTGGTCCCACTGCACTTACGGATGCAGAGAGGATGTAAAACGGAAAAGAATCTTGCCATCCATTGGAATACGTTACGTATCTGTTGTGTACTCTTTACAAATGTGTTTCATACGCTCTATATCCATCAAGCATCCGTCCACTGTTATTTCATTGAACACCCATTTTTGTCCATTGTCTGGAGCGGATGAAAAAGGATGGAGCCACGCCAAAATTTCGCTTGTCCGCTGTATCCGTTATGAATACGTTTTGTGTCCGTCGGCCAGTGAGACCAGGCATTTATGTTCTTGGAAACAGGTTCATATTACCTAATCTTGACAACAGTCAGGATCCCTGCCCCCATAAAAATCTAACAATATAAACCATGTGGATTTCTGATTTAAAAAATCATACCGAGATTACATATTACAGAATTTAAGGATTTGGTTCCAGCTGCTCTGTCTTACCTGAGAAGAAATTTTGCAAGGTGAATTTTGTATAGTCTGTGCAATTGGGGTATAGATTTGGGTTGAGGTATTTGCATTTATTGATTGTAATCTCTTGACTCTGCATCCCAGATTGAAATAACTAAGTTACACATTGGTTGTGTATATAGAGGATGTTCAAAAGGAAAAAGATAGAGTCAAAGTGATTACATTCCATTTTTGTGCATTTTTTTACTTTTTATATCTTATCTTGGAGTAGCATAATGAAAAACATTCACAGCCCAAATTTGGTAGTCAGTGGGGCCTGAGATATGATCATACAAATACCTTATTAGCCCCATTGAAAGTCAATGTATTATTGACCTGGTTCTAGACAATGTCTCCTCCAAAATAGGAAATGAAAAAAAAACAATGGAATGTGGAAAATCATGATGTCATATTTCAGTACTCAATTCTATCTGGTTGCAACTGCTCCATTACCCCCACCCCCTAATCCGTTATTCATCATGATACCATATCAGATGTTTAACCCATGTTGGTGTGAACAATCATGAATGCTATATCCTTCAACTCCTCTACATTCAGAGCTACCAACCCTCTAAATAACTCAACAAACCAAATCCATGCAAAACAGTAATAGCAGTTCACTGCACTATCGCAATCAGCGGCCAGATCCGTCTACATGCCAACAATTGGAGGCATATCGCATGTCCCGAACAAATGCCTTGATTGATGAAATATGACTTGAAACATGACTTCTGGTCAAAGATTTCTATGTCTATTTCAGGACCACGACACTTTGATCATTGTGAATGTCGTGCCATCTCAAATCCGCAAGGAGTAAGAAAATATCAAGGAGTATATTTCCCTCTTTGGCTAGTATGATCAGTATAACAGTTGTGTAATCATAATAATACCATTCTGACGTCATGTTTACAGCATTGTAGAGATCTTTAACAGCTATGTCTTGATGACAATTCGACATGTAGATGATAATGTGACTTTTGTCTACTCTTGTGTTATATTTCACTTGTGATATGGTATTTTTCTATTGTAGTGCCACATCTCAGATGTGAATATGATATTTTCACCAAAAATGCAATGGACTTGACAGTCATTTTAATATTTTTTCCCCAGTCACCAGGTCATTTAGATGATGTGTGTGTTCTATCCCACCGCTGCCACCAAATGTTTCATCACCATGTCCTCAAACCATCACTAGAGGTTTTTAGCAGATCAAGGAAAATTTTGAAATAATCACATTTAAATGCTATTTTAGAAGGTTGAAAGTGTAGTTGAATTTAACTTTTGATAGTGTGTTTGTAGTGCATTATCTCAGAAATTGAGACAGACTGCCAGTTCAAAATTACTTGACCATGTTTTTCATGTGTGTTTCATTAATGTTGACTTTGGACACATCGTTAAAATGGTGACAATGAAACAACAACAACAACAACAAAACCCCTCTCTGATTTGTCCTCTTCTTTCAATCAGCATATCAAACCCAATCTGTCTGAACTACAGTGTCATCACTTAGAAATCCCAGTACTAAAAAACACCCCATTAGCAATTCGGAGCACGATGAGCAAGAGAAAACGAGGAGCGGATCTTCGGCCTCTTAAACTAATTTTTGAATAATTGATGCGGCTGATGCATAATTTACAGGTCACACATGCTTTTGCAGTTCTCCAATATCAGTGAATAATTGAGAGTCTCTGTGTGTTGATATTGTCTGATGTATGGATGAATGCCTTAAATCTAGACTTCTGATATCCATCTCCCAGCTGAAATGACTGAAATTTATTTACAGTTGAAGAGATATGTATTAAATGACAGAGGTCAGACATTTGTTTGATTAAAATAAATTAATGAGAATCAACATGCGATAAAGCCTTGCAATATCTCCATTTTGGTTTTGACCTTAGAAAACAGATTTGTAAACGAAGGCACACGAATACCATTGAGTTTTTCTTAATTGTATTCAAGTGATATAGAAAATTATCTATAAAATCTTATCCAAAACTGCTTCAACTCTTGGGCAGGAATTACTGAGAAGTTCAGCCTTCAATTTTGTTTTCTGTATATTCATTTATTTTAGTTTTTGATTATTTGTAATATTTGATATTTCCAGCATTTTGTCATATTAAAATGCAATACTGCTTGTTACTGTTTTAGATGGTCTCTTATATCCATTGTGAAATTGAAGTTTTCTAGACAGTAAAAAATTGATGTAATGTAAATTTATATTTTTCCACTTTTTACAATAAATTTTGAAAGTTTCACAATTATAAGTCGACACAATGATTTCTTTGTAGGGGATACTGTAATTGCAAATAGATTTTAAAGCAGATTATGCCAACTGAATGATGTTTTAGAGATTTGCACTTGAGCTCCCTACATTAGATATGCTCTATGCACTGTAGATTCACTGTGACGATCATTAATCATACAACCATGATCCTATTTAGCATTCAACTCTGCTCTGATTTATTATTTTTCTTGGTGCTCTCTAGAATCTTGAACACATTAAAGTAGGTTGGACACTGACCCCAGCAACTGTGAACTATTTCAGTTGCAATATACTCTGCCTCTGAACTTGATTTTTGCCTTTGTGGACATATGGTATATTGAAAATGTGTATATCAAAGCTTCTCTATAAAATTACAGCTTAAGATATTTTGGGAAAACAGTTTCTTCTCAGTAATAGTATCTATATATTGCAGACACAATTATTCAGTACATTAATATTGTTTTTTTTTAACCAATTTACATACAGTGATATCATGAAAAAAAATTATTACCAACACTTCTTCATTCACAGAACAGATATACAGATATATAGAAGTACCAGTGTGTTGGCTCAGTTGGTAGAGCGTCCGTCTCACAACCGGGAGGTCGGGGGTTCAAACCCCGGCCACATCAGACCAAAAGACGTTAAAAGATTGGAGTTGCTGCTACTCTGTTTGGCGTTCAACGTTCAATAATCTATTGGGCAAAGCAAATTTTCGGAGTATTTCATTTCATGTCTATTTCGAACAATAAAATATGGATTTTCATGGTCATTTTTTTTTTCATATATCTATAATTTGGGGTCCATTATAAATCATTAATGTGATTAAAAATGCTGATCAAGTAATAGTTTGGAATGGACATTAAAAATAGAAGAAATTCACTGGATTTATGAAATATTCCTTTAATATTTGGAATAATAATATAATATTTGAAACTACTGTTTAGTCTGTTATTTTGATCTATGCCAGTTTTCTATGTTTTGTATTCCCACTATGATTCACAATCTGGTATTAACCAGTGATGCATAAAAAGCCTGGTGTATATTTGATGAAGGGCTGACCATAAAAATTGCCCATGTCATTAAACATTCAGCGGATTTATCCCAACATTGATCCCTGTGGGACCCCGCTCGGTTAGCTGAGCTGAGATGACTGGAAATTGGAACACAAAATGGTGGTCAGAATTTCAAACCATTTGGGATTAAGGGAGAAAGAGGAGATGAAGGGTAGAATAAAATGAAGTATGGTCGTGACAAGAATAGTATATAACTACCTTTGAAAGATGAATAGAAATTCAAAGCTTAATGGTCAATGAGGCTATGGGCAAATTGAATCTACAAATTGATATGAATAAATAAAGAACCGATTGTGAATATTTTAATATCTAATATAGACAATTCAGAGATATAATAGACAGTATTGAGGGCTTTGAACATGAATTGTGGAATGTGGAATGCATTCTGTCATTGCAAACAGGGACCAAATTCTTTCAGTCAAGAACTTAAATATACTTATCTGTGATTTGAATGTACCATATACTATGATGTGGATGCATCAAGAATTTTATTATTTTAGTTAAATCTTGATACCATTCCCACTGATATTCTTGAATTCAAATTAACTTTTGCTAATTGCAAATATTTGACTTCCTTTTTAGAATGATCATCCATTCAAGAAATGCTAACCAATTTAGTTTGAAATAAATCACCTTACATGGGTTTATTATTCACTGTTCCTTAAAGGGCTTGACTATCAAACATCAATTTCTTTCAACTCACTCTATTCCTGAAACATGGCCTCTTTTTAAAAAATTCAGCAGTGTATGGAACATGACAGCATTGTCACGCGGCAGCTATCACTGTCCTTATAGTGGGTCTTTGTAAGAAAGGTCGCTGTAACTTACGTTAATTGTGCCAGGGTGTTGGCAAAGCCTGCCCTCTTTGTACCGAGTATGAAGATGTGTTTAAGAAGTAATGGAAGGTGAAGGCCAGAACCTCCTCTGCAATTGATCTATGAATGAGAGGTCACAATCACAGCGAATATTTTAGGGGCTATAAGGGAAAGGTATAGGATGGAAATAACCCTGTCTGAATATGCCACTGATGCAGTTTGATTGTGTAAAGGTAGTCAGTCATGTGTGGACTATTCATTTATTATAAATTGACAAGACTGTAGTTCTCTGCCATCTCAGATAAACTATGCAAGTTCAGGCTTTGCTGGCTAATTACAGCCCCACCTTAAAACATTGCATGTCATATTGCATAGAGTTTGTTCAGTCTGATCTGGTAAGCAGTTTGTGAAAGACTACATATGATCAAGGAGTGGTCCTATCAGAAACGTGTCACACTGTCCACACCAAGTAATAGCTTCTGAGGTTTATCTCTGGGTAGTGTCTTTCTGATTCCTGTAGCCAGTGATATATTACTTGAACATCACCCACGCCTTGAGATATACAGGGTGCCTCAGCAAAAAGTTTTACCTCTCAGATCATGTTACCAGTATGTAGAGACTTTCATCAAGCAGTGGCCCTTTCCAGGATTAGACTCGCATTACAATCTTGATCTTGGACCATAAAGCCAAAGTCTGCAGATAGACAGAATGCCTCACAGATTGCAATAGCTTTTAATAAATGTTCTTGATACATCTTTATTGTACAAGGTGCTCTCTGTAAAGGTTCTGATGTTTTTTTTCCACTTTTGCATATTATACGTCTTTAGATATGTCATCCATGAAGAAGTAGTGTATTCTTAAGATAAATATTCTAGATCAAGTGATATTTCTTTCCTATCTTTTAGTGATGTAAAAATGAAAAATCATAGCCCTTGGTTAAACAGGATATCTTGGCAAAATATAATGCCATTCATAATCCATATGAAAATCATGATATATGAAATGAGGCAGTAACCAGTAAGTTGAATCATTCTGTGTCTAATTCAAATCTTTAAAGAATAATGGGCAGAATTCATTCATTTAATTATGAAATGTAAAGTTTGTTTTACAATGTACTTCTCAGGAATTGAGAATTTTCATATCATATAGTACTTTACAGTGATGTTCTATCCCCAGAAAAGTGATTTCTATGGATGTTATTTCCATTCATTGCATGATTACACTTAATTGATTATGCCATGTTATTTCAGTAATGTATAAATATTCAAATTTTCTGTAATTTCTCCCACATTTCATAGGATTTTACTTTACAGTGACTTTTGTACTTCACATGTCTGCATAGTTCTGTATGAATATGTACACTTTCAATTTCAATGACTTAACTCTCAGTTAATATCTCACTTTAACTTTATGAATATTTCTTCATAATTGGCATGATTAATTGCATGTAACCAACTTCAAAATTTTTATAGTATAGAATTTTTCTTAGGTTCTTTCCTTCATTCTGGGGTTTGCAATATTGTAAAATCATGTTGCATTCCTTGTCTATTGTTTAGCTAACAGAAGAAGAGAACTGCATACTGTAAGTTAGAATGTGATGACTGGATCTAAAACATTCTTCGGTTCAGTCGGTTAATTCTTTAATTTCACAGTATACATAATTGAAATCATGAACTCTTTCCACACTGCCTTACAAGACAAGCTGTCGTAGAGGCACCTTAAAAATGTTGATGCCATTTTTAGCCGTGGCTTTTTGCTAGAACCCCACTTTTCATTTTCTCCTTCAATCCTCTGATTCCTGCAGAGACGAAACAATGCTGGATCATATACCGGGGGGGGGGGCACTCAACCAAAAAAGTAGTAGGTATGTACCGCGGATGAGACAAAAAACGGGGGCCTTGGAGCGGGCTTATTGTAAAAAGGAGGGTCCTCGGAACGGGGTTCGGAACTACAATGTTTGTGAAAACGGGGGTCCTTGGAACGGGTTGTCTGCGTGTGAGTGCGTATGCATCCCTATGGAACGTGCATGCAGCTAGCCCGGCGGCACGGGCGCCGGGTGCGCTAGCGCAGAGGCGATGGTCGGACAGCGCTCTACAGCCGCTTTTCACAAAAATTGCGGTTCATTGTAGCAGATCAATGTGGACGGAACGGCGTAACAGAAAATATGTGAAGCTTTGGAGCGGATTTCTTTCTTCTTTTTTCTTGATAAGAAGAAAATGCTATGCTTTGGAGAGGCTTTCTTTGTTCTTTTTCTCAATAAGACAAAAATGCTATGCCTTGGAACGGAAATTTGAGTGTAAAAATGGGGGTCCCCTCCACGGCACATACCCACTATGCATTATATACTGAGTGCCCCCCCCCCCCCCCCCCGATCATATATCTGCTCTGAAAGCTTTAAAATCCATTTTGAGTTCAAGCTGCACATGTAATTTTTGTCAGAAATTTTCTGATGACATCAAAGATACTTTTCCGATGTTGTTTTTAGGTTTTAATATTTTAGGATAATCAGTTGTAGACACAATGCTATCTTATGCTTGGGATGTATCCCTCTTGTTCATGCATATTAACTTTCTCTTTATTTTATGTTTGAAATATGTTGTTTTTCTACTCCCTCAACATTATGGATTAGTGAGAGGGGTACTCCTCCTAGTTGTTATGTAACCCCATTCCTATGTAATTCACCCCACAGACTGAAGGCACTCTCTCGCTTAGCTTCCGTACCAACGAGCCATCAGGGGTGATCATGTACAACCGAGGTGCCGATCACATCACAGACTTCTTTGCTCTGGAGTTGTTGGATGGCCACTTGTACCTGGTTCTAGATCTAGGATCCGGAGCTATCCGCTATAGGGCCGATTCCCTTCCTCTCAACGATGGTCTCTGGCATTCTGTTGTGCTCTACAGACATCATAACAGAGGAACATTACAGGTAAACGTGTGATTGGTTATCAGTGATGACTTATTTGTCCATATGGTCCACCAATAACAATTTAGGTAAAGGTAAATGTGATGTGTACTTGTCAAAAGTGTGAGCCCCATTTAGCTATGGCTTTTTCCCACTCAGCAGTTGTTTCCTGCCAATTCTCCAATTCCTGGATCTGATGATAAATCTGGAATGCTTCATAAGATTCTGCATGTGGTTAAGCCTTGGACATTCCTGTAAGTTTTTTCATATGATATTACCCAAATTGGTATTAATATCATTAGACAGAGGACTTATTTTGACAAAAATTTTGCAGTGGAGAAGAGAAAACATTGACAAAAAGTGATAGATATTGATGTGTGTCATCAGGATAAGATATAAGTTATCATTCTCAAAGTGCTTTTCCCAATCCTTTTTGCTATTCCCAGATTGATAATCGAGACCCGGGCAAGTTTAACGTTGGAGGTACAAGTAAGCATCTCAATCTTGTGGATCATCTGGTGCTTGGAGGAATTGATTTTGAGAATGATTCAAACTTCTTACCAATGGACTTGTACAGCGGGGCGCTACGGAGGGGTTATGTGGGCTGCCTCAAGAACCTGGTCCTACAAGGGACAACTATTGATCTTCCAACTTATGCTATTGAACAATCTAATGGGAACGACATTGGAGTCTACTGTAGGTAGGTGTATACTTACATCTTGGAACTGAAAAAAATCTTGTATAGTCTGTTGCAGAAGACTAGAGTTTACATAAACTACAAAATCAAATGCATGTCCAATTGGAGGTAACGTTTGGGGTAATTGCAACTCTCCGCACCAGGCCTCTGGACTACTATGTTGTAATGTGTAAAAAGTAGATTATTGCAAAATCATGTTAAACAGTGTGAGGAGCTACCACATCTTGTCTAAAAATATTCAATAATCCATTGTTTTTCCCTCCCATTTTTGGGAACAATAATTTTCATTTCATGTGCTTTAATTGTTCATTGTGATTTTATTCGAAGAGTAACAGTCCCTATTATTTCTGTTTACTGGCGTTTAGAACATTTTTGTGTTTGTTTTCTTTTGCTATTGTCTGATAATTGAAAGAAAAGGAATTTAATTGGTGGTGAGCAAATACCTGGGCCCTCATTTTTTTTTCATTTGAAATGCACAAGAATGGTGCATTTGCAACCAGGAATATGATAATGATAAAGGGATAGGTGTTTTCTTTTGGAGTTTTGTTGAATGTCTTATAACCTAGTCTTTCTGATCTTTTGATGATGTAGGGAAGAAGAAGGGCAGTGCTCTAGCACACCCTGTAACCATGAAGGAACTTGCACGGAGGGCTGGAACAGGTTCATCTGTGATTGTCGTATAACTGGCTATACTGGAAAGACATGTGACGAAGGTAGGTTACCAAAGCAACCAAGTACATTCCACCATTCACTTTGGCTGGCATGTTTCTCACTTGCATCACTCTTAAACGCACTGCCTGTAGCTTTTATGAGCAGTCTGGGGAGTGTTCGTTACTGAGGTGCAAAAGCTGTCTAGACCCAGAAATGTTCTTATTAGAAAGGGAGATTCTATGTGCTGATAAGTTGGATAAAGTCTTATTCAAAACCCCTGAAAGATATACATCTAGATCTGGCAAACTTGCCTTGTATCTGGAATATACCACTCTCACATGTACTTTACATCAGCTTATAAGCAGCTACAAAATAAAAATGAAGTATCATGTGTAGAGGTTCTTTCCTTTTTTAAATCAAACTTATCTTATGATATTCCTCAAACTACTTTATGTTGAAATATCAACTTTTTGTTTTAAACATTCATTTATTTTAAAAAATCAAGTGAATCTATATGGACGATTTACTGAAATTGATTTTTTTTTCAAAACACATTAATTGTTCTATGAAATTAAACACTTGACATTAATACTCAAACTGCATATTGGAGGAAATCTTTTAAAATAAATTCTCACCTTGCACTTAGCCGAGCAGTGATATCCCAGACTCTGACAATATTGATGACAGCAAATCCTTTTTTTTTATCAAAGGTTTCTTGCTTGCTCTGCTCTTGCATTGAGATTGCCATATAATTTCCCTTTTGCAATATGAAAGTCAACATTTTTGCACTGCGTTTGTAACCATGGATGTTTTTTTAACAGGACAGAACATCTATGCATGGCATGTAGAATGAAGTTTGTAGTGTTTTGCAAAGTTTCTTGAAGATCACTGCTGTTAACCCACCTCATGATTCATTTGATATGGCCACTGAATGAAAATATATCCAGGCTATCTACATTCAAGAAGCCAAATCCCAAAACTTTTTTTTCAAAAAAAATTGAACTTTATTTTTATGCTGGAGACATAAAGAAAAGATCATAATGATTAAAAAGCTCAGACTTGTGTTTGAGACATTGATTCATAAAGAAGTGATTTTTTTTATGTTTAAGAAGAAAAACAGCTGGTTTAAAAATTATCCAAAAAAAATTCACTCGGCCTATGTAAAAGTATAAGACATAAATCTAATAAAAATACCATTCTTTAAATAAAAGTGAGTGCAGCAAGTACTTGGAAATTATTCATCCAAAATTTACTTATAACCTAAAAGCATATAACATCATTTGGATTCTGAGAAATTGCATAGATGCACCAACTTTCGCTTCAAATTGTATTTTCTTTATCTGTTCTCTATCTTAATCCCTTGAGCAATAGCACTTGCATGCTTAACGAATGCGCATCAAAGTATTGGTTTTAGTATAAACTGAGAACCACTCAAAGGGGATAAGTGTTGATAAGTTGGTGATTTCTACTTAGATTAGTATGTTGTTAGCAAAGGGTGTCATATTATGGGCCTGTCATGATTTTGTAAGATCAATTTGTAGTTGTTAATTGTAATAATTGCATAGAAGCTTATATGCACAACTTGACAGTTTGATTAAATATGAAGTGAATGAAATGGGTCAAAATGTTTTGGCAGCTCCACTTTTTAATGAACCTACCAAACTAAATGCTGTAATGTGGATGTGAACTGACTGTATCCATTCTCTCATCACTGTGTGAGTGATAAGATATTTATCTTTGTAAACTACCAATTAAATTCAATTAATTGCATTTTCTTCCTGAGGGCTGTATTTGCCAGATATCAGAATCCATCTTTGTTTTATCTAAAAATGTTTTTGAAATTGCAAGCTTCGGGCATATTATGACACCCTTTTCATTGACATTTCTTTAACATCTTATCTGTCTAATGACAAAAACTGTTAACATGCTTTCCAACTAACTTTCAAACTAATTAATTTTGTTTCCATATCCATATCCATTTCTGATACTGCTCATTCACTTTACATAACTCTCATTTAAGCATACATGAGCTTATATGTGAAATGGGTATTATTCATGCATTACATGAATTTATATGCTTGCTATTTGTATGGATGTCAAAATACAATATTCCTGAATTCCATAAAATAAGGGAAATGGGAATAAATGGGTCATTTTGGTATCATTTTGGGACATTCAAAAACTATTTATAAAATAGATTGCCCCATCAAAATATAGATGGCTTTTAAGAAATTGGCAAAGCTCAATCTTTTTCTTATCATACTAAATGTTTATGTTAAAAAAAAGGAACATTGATGATCCAAAACGATCTTGACTTGGAGTTAAATTAGATGAAGTAAAGTCAGTTGGAAAGACATTATTGTGTGTTTTGTGACTAACACAGTGTGTTCAGCTGTTAACATATGTACGTATTCAGACATCATTATCTCCTTAGTTTGTGCATCTTGACTAATCTTTTGCAGGCTCGTCTGTGAAATCTAACCTCTCTCTCATCTAACAGCATACTGTTTCTTCTCTCTGCTTGTCTGGTAGATATTTTACTGGAAGATCTCTTTTAAATTAAGAAAATGGCCCTTTGAACAAATTTCTTCAATATTATTTTCAATGCTACTATGATATTTATTTGGTAAATAAAAAAAAAATTAAGTCACCCTTGTTACTAGCCCATTAACTAATCAAGACAGATATAATCCTATGAAAGAAATACTTGCTTCTCCCTCTCTCTTCAAATTACTCTCATTTAGTTTTTTGAGATCTTCCAGTAAAGTATTAGGAATAGAATCTCCTTTTAGTCACTACCATCCATCCCAAATTTGCTGAATTAAAATCTTCTAACAATTCTCTGCTTGCTCCTACTCTTCCAAAAATTTGAATCCTCCTCCTCCTCCTCCTCTCCGATCATCCTCTCAACAATCTTCCCCTCCATTGCCGCATCACTTTCTCACGAAAAATCCTAACCTGCTCTGTTACTTGCTCTGTCTGCTTTTCATCAGTGTTCACCGAGGAAGGAGGTGAGTGTGGTACTAATATGGGTAAAAGTATTGAGGACTAGGATATATACTAACATCTAATTATAATTGAAATGGATGATGAAACAGAAAAGAGATAATTGTGTTGATTGTAGTAATGTAGGATAGAATTACCGATTTCTAACCCATTGTGAATGTGCATGAAAATTACAGATTTATCCCCCTCCTTGAACAATAGGTTCCCTACTCATACCTATGCCAGTTCATCTATCTATTTCACTTCAATTCTTATATTTCTTTTAATATTCTTTATACCACTATTTCTCCAAGTCTTTAAAAATCTATTCACCTTAAAGGGAAATAAGACTTCATCTTATAGGAACTTTAATTTTTGCGATTGTATTTTGGATTATTTTGTTATTTCTATTGCACTATTTTGTAGAAACACCTTTGCGCATTGTGCCAAGTACGTGAATATTTCAACATGAAATATTGAATATTTCAACATGAAATATTGAATATGAGCTGGTATCCTGTTGAGGGCGTTCTTGCATTGATTCCATGATTTTAGTCTTAACCCTTGAAATTTCAAAGCACCACCCTACTCCCACAGGCAAAGGGTTAACCATTTCATGATTTCAATTACAATTCTGGTCAGTGGTTTGAAGTGTCCTGATATAACCATTATAATTATGATGGAAGACCTAATGTGCAGTCAAGCAACTGATTGCCCCTTTGAATTATTGATGAGGTTTTATTGGAAGGTGGTGCTGTGTTTATAGTTAAACCAGGGAAATGCTGTGCACGACTGTCGTGTGTTCAACCAAAGGGATTAATTTATTCACTTCAGTAGAGAAATTGGTGAACCTTTTATTTCCATGTTAAAATTAGAGATGAAAATCACAGGAATCGTATGTAAAATTTGATGCAGAATTTTCAGAGCTT
The DNA here is from genome assembly GCF_037042905.1 of Lytechinus pictus. Lineage (NCBI taxonomy): Eukaryota > Metazoa > Echinodermata > Echinoidea > Temnopleuroida > Toxopneustidae > Lytechinus > Lytechinus pictus. The sequence continues at coordinate 24,093,882 of NC_087251.1, forward strand.
CATTTATTTGGGCTGTGACAATCCAAACAGTGCTATATATCATTGATTGAGAATTATGCTCTTGGCTCACATCAAGGCCAGAGAGTCAATGGATAAAACGTGTATTTTAATTTACTTCATTATTTATTGATACAAGAAGCTCTTTGATTTTAGTGTAGATTAAGAAAATTCCACAATGCATGAACTTTAGGCAAAACTCGTAAAAGAGTTTTGATTATTGAACAGGGTTCATTTTCCATTCTTTAAGACACTGGTGATAAGACCATGATGACCATCCTCTCTTTGTTGAATCTCTTCTTTACAGAGGTAGCACGACTGTCCTTCAATGGTAACCAGTACATGCGCATCACAGTATCGGCAAACTCGCGCAGCAAGGTTGAAGACATCTTCCTCAGGTTCCGCACTCGCTTCCCAGACGGCCTCCTGGTGGCCACCTCCTCTGATAACGTGATTGACATGCTGATGGTGGAGCTGAAGCAAGGATTGATACGGGTGATCACCAACTATGGTATTGGTCAGACGGTCATCACTGCAGGACACGGGCTGGATGACAATCGATGGCATGCTGTTCATGTCCAGCGGCGGGATGATCGTCTTATGGTCACTGTGGATAATACTGACAGAGCCGAAGGTAAGGGCCACTTTCTATTAAAGCTTTCTAAACTTATATTGTATCCATTTCTAGTTATGTATTGTTTATCTGGAAACTCCTACACTTGTACAAAATGCTATGATATGCATTCAATTTGGCTGGATTCTCTCTCATATATATTTTGTGTGTTTTTTTAATCATTATTATCCAAGACATTTCATTCATTTCAGTATAATGGATTATAAGGATGACAAAAAGAGAATGTTTCTGTAAATATCCATGTGATTATACCTGCTACTGAATGATGATCTCAATTATTTATATATCTGTCTTTGTGAGCTTTTCTTTACTTTTCTCTTTCTTTCAACAAATATTTTGAGATTTTTTTCCATTTAATTAAAATTTTGATAGTTGACAGGTAGTTCCAATACAAGATTTAATTTTTTGATGAAAGTCACTAAATGGCATCATATGTTATACACATAGCCCATAGAGCTCAGTGAGTTAAAGAAGGAATTCAAAGCCAAAATGAGAAAACATAATGATTGTGATCATGAATTACATTATAATGTTGTTGTATTATAAAGCCTGAATCTTCCTTAACCCTTTGTTTCCATCAAATTACTAGTACCTTTTTGAAAGTATTCATAAAGTACATCTACAAATTTCATTAATTATTTAGTTTTATATATTCCTCTACAAGATGGTTTAGTTTGATTAAACAGAAAATTCTGTTCAAACACTAACGAAGAGGAACTTTATATCATCAGCATACCAAAAGTTACTATTAGGAAAGTCTTCCATCCAACAAATGTGACAAGTCAATAAACCATCTCATGGCGATTACTCATTGTCAATTGATATACTTGGATAGAGTGTAGTATATCCTATGCATGATCCAAAAGGGAAAGATGAATATAACTATTTTATTATGGCTCATCTAAATGCTTTACAGGTTATTCTTTCATATGCATAATCTCTTAGTCATATCCCTGTCTATCTTCTCTTTCACTCTCATACAATTTCCATTTTGTTTCTTTTTTCCAATATTGTAAATATATCATTAACTGTCAATTTCTTTTTACCAGATATAAAGTTTTCTTCTTTCATGCCATCATCAATTATATATAGATAATGGGACGATTGTCTTTATATATGATTGTAATCATTATTCCTGTGTGTTTCCAGTATCATCTGTTCTGTTATTTAATCACTTTACATATATATATCAGAAGTTTTATCCCAATAGTCCCATATGCATCATGTCATGTTAGTCATGTATCTATAGACTCCCTGTACATGTAGTGGTTCCCCAATGCATTCCAAATTACTTTTTCTCAGTGTTTGCTTTTCATATCTTTTATCAATTCAATCATAAACATTTTAAACTGTAAAAAAATGAATTCATTGCTCAGTTGGCTGCCAGTAAATACAAAGATACATATGACCTTAAACAAAATATGTCATAACAAAATATGCTCATTAATGTTTTGTGTGTTCAGTATTAATTTTGCTTTTATTTCAAGACTTTATTCAATAAATATTTGGGTTCAAGTTAAATTTATCGTATATGATTCATTTAAACTGCAGTTTCTTATGATGTCATTTGTTTGATGGAACTAACTGCAGTTTCTTATGATGTCATTTGTTTGATGGAACTGAGCAATCATCATTGAAACATTTTTGTTTTCATTTGATCAAAACGCTTCAGTTAAAAGCTTATGTTTCTTTATGTCAATGTACTAACATTTATATGTAAATGAATTTGTTCAAATACTAACAATCTAGTTTATTTATCTTTACTTTCACTGAGAAGCAGGAATGAGAGCACACACAAAAGAATATTAACAAGTTATTTATCTGAAAATGCTTTTACATGTATCTAATTATAAATTTTCTATATATCTTAGTATTCTTATCTCTCTGCCTCTCCTTGGAATAAGTAGGCCTGTTGCAATTTTTTTTTAATCAGAAAGGAGAAATTTAACAATTAAATTGAATGGATTTTTTTTAGGTTGAATGTTTTCCTCTTTCAGAATGATATGCTTATTTCTAAAGATATATTTTTTTCAATAGTTTTCTTATGCATTTGGATTAATTAATGGTCAGATGTTGACTTTTGCACCTTTATTTTCATGAATTGATATTGAAATTTGAAAATTTGAAGAAAAAAAATAATGATAAAGATAAAAGATTTTGAGCTTTCTTGCTTCAAGGTAGATTTGGTAAAGATAAATCATGTAAATTAAGTTTTGTCAAGGTGTCACATCATGTTTATTTTTTTATTTTTCTCCCATTGCTAAAACAATGATAAATCTTTAAACAGATAATGTGCCTCCTCGTCCTGATGGTGAGATCATTTAAAGAACAATCTCAAAGACTTTGATAGTCTGCTTGGAACTATTTGGAATGAAGTTTCTTCTTTGTTCAATTAATTTACTGATGAGGCATGATATTCTGACAATTTTGACCTTTCCTTCAATTTTTATTTGTTCTCTGAGTACGTACGAGGAATGTCAAGTCACGAACAGATCAAATGTGATCAGTGATTTCTAAGTTTTGTTTTGAATTTTACACACAGTCTGAGTTATATTTCAGACTGTTCTATTCTTTTTAAAGAGAATGAATAACACAATCCGACACAAATGCACCTTAATCACAATTCTCACAATAGATAACAACACAGCACAAAATTTCTGCATGATTTTCAAGCATGAACCTGCATGGCACATATAGATGGATCAATGCTTGCAATTAAAACATCATTTTGCATCTATAGTGAGCGTATGCTGTTTGCATTCTCTTCTTTCTCTGTTTGTGACTTATTAATCTTTTGAACTGTAATTTCATATTTTGACGGATATAATCAATTTGAACAGGGCATGAAGCATGCTTATTCAAACTTACCATTATTATTCTACTAACACAACTAACACAGCCTGGACAATTGATGTCTAATATTGTGTTCATATATATTCAACTTTGTTGATATAGTATTAGCATGCTAACTTTGAAATTCAATTGACTATATTGTGTCACTTAATTTTGGAAATATTGAAACTGGTTTTTGTTTTCATTTTGATTTGAAAACAAACAAAATTAATCTATCAATATTAACTCATTGTAAATTGCAATGTTGTTATTTAAGATTTTTTTTCTGAAGAGGACTTTGAATGTTCAAAAAGGAAGATCCAAATTCCATATCATATTTTGTGCAATACAATTTAGAAATGAGCCTTTTTCATTAAGAATAAGTGGGAAATTAAGAATTTGAAGGAGAAAGTCAAAATTAAGTGGGGAAAGAAGTTTTATTTGTAGGTTTATCTTTCTTGAAAAGAATTTCTGTAAAATTTCTTCTTTTCTTCGATTCAACCAGAATGGATGCTGCCTTCCAAAACATTGAAAAGCTGCTTCCTTCTTGAACTTTTTATAGAATGGTTGAGAAACCAACTTTCAACCTCTTTTCTAATTCTTACTACATTTCTTTCTGAAAAGATAAGCTGGAAAATGCTAGATATCATTTTTCTTGTTTATGCTATGGTTCCTTTTGTCAGGTCATCTCAATGCGAAGTAAATAATAAAGAAAGATACACAGTTGAATGCCTTGTTCCAGAATCATTTTTGTCATGGAATGGCCTCTGATACACTGATGTTTAAAAAAAATGAGTCATCATCCATTGTACACAATGATATTGACGGTCTTATATTTTGATGCAAAGTTTGAAATTAAAATATTTTGAAGAACTTTTGAAATTGAGGCTCACTTTGAATTTATCAAAATTAGTCTATAATAAATTAGTATGATTGTGAATTCAGTAATATATATAAGATGTAAAGGGCCCACTTGAATACTAGGATGAATATTATGACTGGGCCATCTTTTTCTACCATTGTGAAACAAATGTTGCAAATAGAATAAATTTAAGGTTTTTTTTCCAAGTTGATTCTTAGTTACTCATATATTTAGACAAGTCGAGGTCTGTTTATGACATATATAATTTTATCTGTGAATCATAAAGTTTCATCTTATCTTCCCTTTTCTGTTACTGGAAGTACTAAAGATATCTTATGTCAGTAGACATACTATTTTGAATAAAAGAGGTCTAAATCTTACCTTCATCACAAGAATACTCTTTTAAAAAATAGTTTAATGAAACTCCAATAGTCCGAATGCATTATAAATTACAAACATTATTTTGGAAATGTTTATTCCATGACAACTGAAACATATGGTGAACCTCAGTTGGTAATTGAAGTTTTACTTTTCGATAATTTTGAAATATAAAATCTGAATCTCTTTAAAAAATTTTGAATTATTTTAAAAGATATATATTTTTTTTGTCTCGCCTGCATAGCAGAGCGAGACTATAGGCGCCGCTTTTCCGACGACGGCATCGTCAACATTGAAATCTTAACCAAGGTTAAGTTTTTGAAATGTCATCATAACTTAGAAAGTATATGGACCTAGTTCATAAAACTTGGACATAAGGGTAATAAAGTATTACTAAATATCCTGCTTGAGATTCAGGTCACATGACCAAGGTCAAAGGTCATTTAGGGTCAACAAACTTTGACCATGTTGGGGTTATTTGAGGAATTGTCATCATAACTAAGTTTATGGATCTAGTTCATGAAACTTGGACATACGAGCAATCAATTATCCTTGAGCATCCTGTGTGAATTTCAGGTCGCATGACCAAGGTCAAAGGTCATTTAGGGTCAACAAACTTTGGTAATGTTGGGGGTATTTTTGGAATTGTCATCATAACTTTATAAGTCTATGGATTTAGTTCATGAAACTTGGACATAAGAGCAGCAATGTATCCCTGAATACCCTATGTGTGTTTCAGAAACATGGCCAAGGTCAAAGGTCAATGAAGTCTGGCCGTGTTGGGAGTATGTGTTGAATTGGCATCTTAACTTAGGAAGTTTATGGTACTTGCTCATGAAACATCGACATAAGGGTAATCAAGTATGAATGATAGTTTTGCCAATCCTTAGGTCACATGATCATGGTCAAAAGTCATTTTGGGTCAATGGACATAATATTTTATTATCTTATTAATGTTTTCTTCTGTGAATAATTATTCATTAGTTGTTTTTCAAAGGAAGCACTGCTGCTATATCGAATTGCGTAATGCAGGCAAGACTGCCAGAGGCGTTCCACTTGTTTTTTCTTTTAATTAAAAAAACAGAAGTTTTAATACTTTGAACATACACATTACGTGATATTTATTTTGTGCTTAAAGACTCAAGAATATGTTGCTGACTATGACTTCCATGACATTTTTTTTTCAAATTAACAATTTCAAATAGTTTTTGTAATGGCTTTTATTGATACAAAAAATGAATTCCACCTGTACTTTACTTAAAATCAACTACATAAGTACATAGGTTAAAAAATTCATTTCATCTTTTGGATATCATTTTCTCTGTGAGTGATGGCTTATGGTTAGTCTTCACACCAACTAAACAAAAATACAACAAAATCCAAGTATCATTACTCTTTGTTGAGAAAGTTCTTGATCTTAGTATGGGAGACTTCATGAAAAGGGGAGCTTACTAAGTCCATTTAAGTTACAAAGTTATGTTATGAGTTTCAAGATATTGGTTTTTAGACCTGTATCATTAATACAAGATAATATTTTAGAAGTCGAAAGGTGTACAGTTCATCCATTCAGGTTGACCTTTGACCTGACAGAAGGAACCTTATTCTTACACCAACATTTTTTCTCTCTCATATTTGCACTCATGTTTTCTCTTTCCACCATGCATACCTGCCTGCTACTTCATCATGACCTTACTTGACCTTTGACCTCTTATCTTCAAACAAAATCTCTTCTCAAATCTTGGAATCTTCCACTCACTTTCACCTCCACACATCCTTTTCTGACCTATGAACTTTGAACCCTCTTGGCACGCTCTAAATCTCTTCCGTGTATGTGTCACGGCAAACTTCTCTTCTCCCAGCATTTAACATAACGTACGGAGGTGAGTATGGGTTTTTCTGCTGGACGACTGTATGCCTGTCTTTCATAATACCATTCTTTATCTTTGCCTTGCTATATGCATCTTAGGGCTTCCTCAAGCCTCTATCCCTATTTCTGGAATGACTCTTCATTTTCCCCATCTTCTTTGCCAATTCTCATCTCTCATCACTTTTTGTTGTCTCTCCTTATTTCTTATGTTTATTTTCTCTTTCTCTTCTTTTTTTCTCTCTCTCTATTTCTATTTTTTGCTCTCTTTCACACTAACTTTCTGTCTCCAATTTCTTGTAATGTTACTTGCTCTCTCTCTCAGTTACTTGTTCTCTCATACTTTTCTATGATATTTCTTGTCTGTTCTCATTGTTCTTTTATCGCTGTTATGTTCTTTTAGGAAGAAATTCCTTTTGCCTTTTGACATTCTACTCGCATTTTTGAAAGCCGATAAAACATTGGCCATTCAAAAGCATTATGTTATGAAGCTTTGTCCTTGAAAAAGAAGACAATTTATTTTTGCTTTAAAGAAATACATTTTACAATGCATCCTATCATAACTACATAATTATGTCAATAATTGTGACAATAACATTGTTCTTTGTGTACGCACTTGCCATAATCTCTCAATCATTAAACATGCTCGCCAAACATTGTGCATGCATAACATTCAACATCATTTTCTCTCTTTGTTAGCTCACTTCAAACACCTCACAATTTCAGTAGTCACATGAGGCTGTCATAATTGAAATCATATCATTTTTATTTACCGGCACTTGGAGTAGTAAAAAATTGTCATAGTAATACATGATAGTGAAGCACAAGCGAAAATTAACCAATATGACAATAGCAGCACACAAGCACACACTCATACAGTTTCATAATACTTTTTTATGCTTATAGGAGTGTTTGTTTTCCTATTGGTGACATTAACTCTACATTTTGATCACACAGTGAGTGAGAATTTCCAGAGTGGTATCCTTGATTATCATTACATCGAGGTCGGAGGGGCTGCCAATCGTGACAGCATGCCAGATAACCCTGTCAACTTTGTTGGTCACATGGAGCAGTTCCTGTACAACAACCAACCTTACTTTGACATGGCCAAGGCACGAGAACTTGATTACATCAGATTAAATGCGACCTTTGGTGAGAAGATGAGTCAGAGACCGAAGGTCAACCCGTTCACCTTCAGAACGAAAGAAGTCTTTGTCCAGCTGGAGACACCAGACTCATATCCAGCCCTGACGCTTTTCTTCCACTTCAAGACGACGGAGCCCAATGGTCTGCTGCTCTACAGCAGCGGTGGCCGCACTGACTTCATCTCAGTTGGACTGGTGGCAGGACAGATACAGTATGCCTTCAACATGGGGGCCGGACCTGTCAAGATCCATGCTAACACACCCCACAAGCTCAACGACAACAAATGGCACGAGGTGTCCATCTCAAAGAACAGCGTAGGTCGACATGTCCTGCAGGTGGATAACTCAATGAGTATTGCTCAGCCGTCATCCAAGGCAAGACATCTAGACCTGACCGAGAACCTTTACGTTGGTGGAGTCGCTACAGATATGTACGAGGACCTACAGAGTGGAGTGGAGGCCAGGGTAGGCTTCCAGGGATGCTTTGCATCTCTAGAAGTCAATGGCAGGAAACAGGATCTGGAGGACTCAGCTATCAGCATCGAGATGGATAAGTCCAACCTGAAACGTGGCTGTGAAGGTATGTTGTATAATATTCCCATCACCCATTTTTAGAGTAAAACAAATTATTGCAGAAGTATTTTCCTATTACCCCCCCCTCTTTGAAAACCAATCCAATGTCACTTTTGTTGTTAGAAATGACTCTGATCACTGCTATTATGTTTAACACTATCTAGTGTTGGTGTTCACATACTTTGCTCTTCAATTCGGTATAAAAGATCTCTGACTCGATACTTCATTTTAATTTACGTCACTAGTATCCGAACCATTGCAAGTGGTGTTTTGTCTGGTGGAGAATGTCACTTATAATAAATATGTATCCCACCGCTGCCACTGTGTCATTACTGAACTAAGTAAACCAACACAAGAGGTACTACTTTGATCACATCTTAGTCTAATTTATTAAGCCACAAAACCAAGAAAGTAACATCACCAGATGGCACCATACACCACAGCAATCTGTCATTACTGACAACACAAGTAGCACAAGGTCTTAACAACATCTCTTAAGCAATTTCTAAGGAGTATGTAACCATAAATTTTCTGATTGATTTTTTTCTTATTTGGATGAAGTATTGCCTTCAGTTGCAGCCAAAATACGACTATTGTTTACATATAGCTCCTTCCATTATTCTTTGTATCACACAATATGATATGAAACCAATAGTTTATTATTTCTATCATCTGTAAAAAAAAAGTGACTCTAGGTATGGATTACACTTTATGAATATTTTTTCTATGAGTATTGTTTCTTTTTTATATGATCATTGGAATCAAGAAGGAAAATCAGTTTCAGAGAGATGTGTAATTAGGAGTAAAATGAGTAGGCAAAACAGAGAGCTGTTGTTTCAGAGTAGAGTGTGTCCTTCAAATGACAGTTGTATCAATACACTTGTCTAGTGACATGAGAGAAGTTCCTCATCTTTGAAATATCAAGAACTACACAAGTTTTTCAGGAAGAGAATATTCTGGAGAAATTTATGTTTCATCCTCTAAGATATAGCAAAAGTCCTATATTTTCAACTGTGTTTGAAGTTCAACCAAGGTTTGGAAGCCAAGTCTATCCCATCAATAAGTTGAGTTGAAGAAAAAAAAGGAAAAAAATGAAACAAGAATAATGCAAAGAGAATGTCATCAGTATCAGATATGTGATAACAATGAAATATTCAATATCTATTTGTTTTTCTCCAATAATGTAATACAGGGTTTGACATCCTCTTGAATATATTAAATCTTCACAATTGTCACTTACTGTAATTCAGTTGAGAACTTCTTCATCTAGTGAGAAGTAGGTATCATCAGCTCCCTGCTTATATACAAAGTGACCATCCAAATTTGAATAGCATCTTGTATGATTACAACAACTTGATTAATTAAAACCATGGTTTATTAAAGATAAGGGCATTTTTATCATGTGCCTTTCTCATTTTTTTCTCCTAATTTACATTGGAAACCAAGCCCCCCCCCCTGCCCCACCCAAACCTACCCTTGAGATCAGAGCTCCCTTTACATTGCAATATTTTTTATTGCTCGCTGACAATAGAAAGATGATTTTATAATTTCAAAGATGAGTAAGAGACCAAATGATGTTATGAATCAATAGTCTGTCAGACAGAATATTGATGATTCTCTGTCTATCTAAATATCCTTGTTTGCTCCTGAATAAACAGTGATTTATCATGATAGTTATGCTGTCTTATTGATTTCACATTGGAGTTGTATTATCCCTATTGATTCTCAAAATGAATCTCCATTGTTTCCCCAAAATCCTGCCACCTTGTAGATATCTTTTTATAGATTTTCAAGAAGTCAGTTTGATTTCAAGATTGAAAATTTCTGCTAGTCGCAGCTTGGCATTTTTAATTTTCTCTGATATGAAATTTTTTTAATTTATAGATATTTAATCGACTTGATTACCAAGTTGATAAGATAAGTTTGTTGAAGGAACAATTCTTAATAAAACAAATGAGATGGTGGATACGTGTTACAAAAACTATAGCAAGAATGATAATTAATGATGATGTATTCTACAGCGCTAACTCCACAAAGTCAGGCTCTTATGGAACTCAAATAATAATTCTTTAATACAAAATTGTCCTGCATTCATGAGTTGACAAATTGTACTTTAAATTCACTTCTTAGTAAGATTTGTATTTTGTTCTTATAAACAATAGATTTATTTTATAATTTATTTGATTTACATTAAGAATTTCTTGGCTCAGAATAAGTCTACAATATGATTTGCTCTTCTAAAGCCTGGGTCATTCAAGATTCATTATTGTAGAGCACTTAATTCTAATGAATGATAAGCACTTTATTATCATTTCTTCCCTCTTTCTCATCTTTAACTAGATAATGGGGATCTGTGCCTAGCTGATGTATGTGCTAATGGAGGCCTTTGTATACCAGGTTGGAATGGATATAGTTGTGATTGTCGGATGACCAGCTTCTCAGGAATCAATTGCTCTGAAGGTGAATTATTTATTATTTTAGATGATAATACTTGTCTTGATAACTTGGACCCTGATCAGTTATCAGAGAGAGGCTTACCATCACTGTTTTATATTGGCAGGACTCATATGAAAGGAAATTTAAACTTACAAAAAAACAAATTCTACAAGGTACACCCATTTTTTTTGGGCTGAGATAGTACAAGTCTGATTGAAAAGCAGTAATATCATATGTTTGACATGATAAATAGTGACATAAAATTAAATATAATCTAAATTCAGTTTTATCTTCAAATGATTGTAAAGATCGCGAGAAATGGTGGATTAAAAAGTTGTGTTCTCTAATTCTATCAAGGACGTTGATTGCACTTTGGGAATATTCTGTCAAATAAGATAAAGTTGATGACATAAGAACAAATCTCCTGTTTTCTATATTTCTGTCCATTTTTTTAATTGAACAGAACTATGATTTACATTTACATTAAAATTCCAACTTCAAGATATATGTGAAATTGTAGCTTGCCAATGTTTGGGTATGTTTAAATAGTTTATGATTTTGTATTGCATTAAATGTTTCTTTAAGAAGGTAAGTAGACTGATATGAAAAATAATATATTGCTCCTTCTTCTCTCCCAGTGAGTACATCCTTTGGTTTTGGTACTGGTGGTGGTCTCATCTCATTGGAGATACCTGAGTCTCAATGGTTACGGACAGACCATGATGATCTCAGTATGGGTGTGGCTACCAGGTCAGCTAATGCCATCATAGCCCGCATCGACAGTGCTACTTCTGACGACTACATTGAAATGGAACTGGTAAATAATCAGAATCTTATGAAATTTTCTAAGATACATGCATATCACAAGAAAGCATGTAGTAGGAACCACTTGAATATATCAAAATTTGCAATACTCTAAAATTAAGAGATTGAATTTGAACCTTATTTTGTTGAATTAAAGTTAGTGTTTAGTTATGCAGAAGATTTTTTTTCATTGTCCATTATGTAAGTACTAAAAAATCATTCTTATCAACAATTGATTGTAACTTATTTTTTTTATTCAATACCAGAAAATTACAGACAAATTCAAGATTGATATTTCTTTTTTTTTAAATGGTATGGAAAGAATTATCCTGCAAATTCTGGATCAATCCAAAGTTAGTCATAACAACAAAACTTATCTGACATAATTCACCAGATGAAATAGTTTATAATGGAAATCACTAGCTAGGAGGTTTTGTGCAATTTGTAATATTACTTTTAAAACTGAAGAATCTGTCAGTAGTAACATTAAAATAAGGTTGTTTTTTAGAAGTATGTTGTACTGACTGGCATATTCCTTAGAAACAGTGCAAGCATAGATATGAATATCTCTGGTACGACCAATAACACTTCTTGTAGATTGATACAATCTTGTTCTAATCACTTTACCTCTTTAAGGTAAATGGTTATCTCTGGACCATGTACAACTTTGGATCAGCTGACCACATGATCAGTGATGACGTCAATCGCATCAACGATGGCGCATATCACGTGATTCATTTCTCAAGGACCGGGGCCAACGCTTCTCTGCAGATAGATCAGTATGCTCGAGTTTACAAGACACCGAAAGGTAGAATATACAATGAGAGTAATAATACCACATGCTGTTCTTATTACTACCTCATTGCTTTTTGCACTATTGAAACCAATATTTTGAGATGAGAAGGAATAAATAAACTTGCAAATGCTGGATGGTAACAATCATACTATGGTTTTAGACAGTTCTTTGATCAAAGTTGTAGATCCTTCCTTCACAGAGTTTAAATAAATAAGTTTTAAATTACTTTGCAGAAAATTTGTATGGATGGGTGTATTAATCACATCAGAAACTTCCTGGTCCAAATCATTTCTCTGGTTCGTCATGATACTTTTCTTATTCTTACTAACAAAATTTCTACAAGAAATTGCACAAGCAAATTTTCCCTGGTAGTTCAAAGAAATAATTGATTGATCCATCATTTGACAGGCAAGCAGTCTACATTCTTTGATGACCAGGCAATGATCAACCTCGGTGGACGTGGTGATATCAGTGAAAGCAAACGAAAGAGGAGAAGAAGAGCGCCTTCCTCATCTCAGTTTGAAGGCATGATGTCTGGTCTCTCATACAATGACATGAGAGTACTAGATATAGCAGCGTCAGATGACCCACGCATCGTACTCAGCGGGAATGTAGGTGAACTCCAGAATCCAGAGAATTACATCTATGGCTCACCGATACCAACAACGTCAGATGAGAGCACTATCTACCGCATCACCACCACCAGGAAGACACCGGTATTACCACCAATACTCAATATATCAAGTACAGCAAATTCAGATCTCACATCTCCAACAAAGGTAATCACAAGAAATTTATTTTATTCACCACAGGATAGCGATGATTCACATCATTGAATAGTTTATAGGCGATAAGATTATATAGGGGAGATCGGGGTAAGTTGAAACATTGTAATTTTCTTTAACGCCTGTAAAATAAATTTATGCAATACTGCCGTCAATTTATTTTACAGGCGTTAAAGAAAATTAAAATGTTTCAACTTACCCTGCGTTCCAACTAACCCTGATCTCCCCTACCTATAATATGATAAAGGTTATTGAATCTTATTGGTAAATAACAAGTATAGTGTTTCATTTGAATAATAGCAGAATAAAACCAACAGTGGATTTTTATCAAAGTTCCAAAAGAGGCCTTTGAAGTAGATTTTAGATTGTGCATGAAAATAATGCACAATAATATTCAATCCCTGAGTGGCTCAAATTGAATTATAAACAAATATTCTTTCTTGTGGGAAGTAAAATATCCATATCTTCATAAGTGTTGATGGAAGTGTGTTATTAAAGAATTACATTGTACAAAGTTTTTGTTTTATGGATATTGATCTCAATCATAAAATTAAACCATCTCAATTTGTGCATATTTCATCTTGAATAGATCACAATGTCAATAGCACCTACATCCGATGGTGAATACACACCTGATGATCAAGATATTATATTTGTAACTGGATCTGGATGTTTGTCTGATGTTCCAGAGGACTGTTCTCCACAAGCTGCAGGTAAGTTAGGGATATCATGATGACGTATACTCGGGTGTCTAGGAGTTCCCAAAGGGGTGGGTCCTCAAAAAAGTGGGACATATGCCCCCTTTGCCCACAGTTGAGACATACAGATCATCGGCGTTCATCCGAACTGTCGTATTAGTAAATTTTGGTCCCAAAAAAAAATTGATTTTGAGATTTTTTGCAGAAAATGAAAAAGTCCTATTATATTCATAACTACATTTCTAGGCAGCAATTTATTTTAGTTTCTGAGATATTTTGAGTTTTTCATGGCGATGCCACGCAAATTGTTGATAAAATGCCCAAATCCCATAGGAAACGTGTACTGTAGCAAAGCAAACAACAGCTGCGCGCACTTAATTTGCAAATGCGCGGTCAGTCTTACCGTCGTATCGACACTGCATTGACTTTGCACATGAAAAAAAATGATACTACGTTTTGACTGATCGCGCGCATTGACATCATGGTTAGGGTTGTTGTATCCCCCTTTTTTTTTTGTACAGGGAAACTCTCAACCGCAAGTTTCGGATGACCGCTGAAAATATGGTTGAAATTGATCATCTCAATGAATGTGTAAAATGTATGGGTGTTACCAATTGTTAGCTTATAAAACAAAGTCACAATCATTCTATTGAATATAAACTGAATGAATAGCTAATGTACCTAAGTGATATTGATAGGGTCCACTGAAAGAAACTTGCAATTGCTTGCATTGTTATATTGGAAACTAAAATCAATCTTATTTTTTGCAATTGAATTCAAATTTGGAATCAGTTGCTTGTTTGCTGCTTCCTGCAGAAATGCTTAATTGTGTTGGTATAATCATATTTCCTGTATCAGCCATATTTTTTTCATATTCACAATATATATCCAATTGTTCATGTTTTAAAAAATCCATATAGCCTTTCTACAGATGAAGGGATGTACTATATCACAATCTCCATTTTAGAAATCATATTTTTAACATGCATGTGCTACCAATTAAAATGATTGTATTCATTTGATTTCTTTGAAAATTTGAATTCTTATATGCAATTAAGAAGACCAGTGATGTGAGAATTAGCTATATTTTGTTAGATTTTACAATTGGATGTTTAACTTTTTTTATAGACTTTTATTTTCCTTTATTTATTATTGTTGCTCTTTAATGACTCAGTTACATCCACTTTTTTTAAATCTTGCCACAATATTGATCATTCATTATTTTGTTGCATCATCTATTTCTTTACAGTTACTCCCAGAGGTAAACATTATTTTATTATTTCAGCTAATATATTGATTTTATTTCCACTCTTCTAAAAATAAGTATATCTTTATTGATATTCCCTTTTCTTTGTTAATCTTTCCCGCTGACTCAAATATATTTCATAGCATGATTTTATTTTTCCCTTATCCTTCCTCTCTCCCTTCCACCCAAGTTGACAAAATTGAAGAGAAATTACCTAGAAAAAAAAACACAGCTTTTCCACACCCTATAAATTTTATTTTATGTGGTTTGAAGATAATGTTTCACCCTGTTAATAATTATGTGCACCATCATATAATCCTGTCCCAGATCACACCCTCAACTATTATAAGACTTATTTTGTTAATATTTTGTTTCCTTAAGCAAGGCTCCACATTAACTTTTTTTGGTGGTGGCCCATTCGCCACCAAAACCTTCAAATAATTTTTTTTGGTGGCCCGATATTAAAGTTTGGTGGCCCGAAAAATATAAAGAAAAACATTAAAAATGAATAAATGGGTATAAATGGTTTAACCACTGTCAAAAAAAATGAAAGAAAATAATAAAACGGCAAAAAAAAGTGTGAGAAAATTCCTTCCCTAAATTTGCCAAAATGTTGGAAAAATTCACATTTCATATAATGAAATGCCTTCCCAAAGTATTTACTTTCTCAAGAGTTGTTTAAGAAGTCATTTATAAACAAGAAAGAAAGTAACTGTCTGTGTATTTTTGGCTAGAAAAGACCGGAAAAGACACAGCTTCGAAAGAAACCAAGTAACAACATACATACAAATGCACATGTAGGACTGTGATGTACTCACCTATGTGTTTTTATGTGTATTATTTTCATTTGGAAATCAGTCTTTTTGAGTCAAAAGAGAGGTCATGATTCCTCTTTTTAATGCTTGTAAATAATCAGGATACACCAGATTTTATCAAAAAGGTCTGTAGAAGGGCATTTCATTGGTGTAAAATGTGACTTTGACTTGGATTTTCACAGTTCTGTGGAAGATTTCTTAGCAGCAACATTTCGTATTGCAGCTCCCCGAGTCTGAATAGGCTGCTAACGCACAGCTGCTTCAAGCATGCAAAGCTCACGCCAGCCGGCCGGCCGGATAAAAGCTACTTAATGCTATAGCTGTAGGCCAACTTTGTGTGTGTGTTTGTGTGTAGATCAACAAAAAGGGCGCATGATAAACTGGCTTGCAATTTGAACTGTAGAAAGTTGATAAATGCGTGCAAAATTGCGCTATTCTGAAATTTATTGGTTGCCCGATTCGGGCCACCAAAACATAATATTTTTTCAATAATGGTTGCCCGAGGTGAATTTCTGGTGGCCCCGGGCCACCGCTAATGTCGAGCCTTGCCTTAAGGGAAAATATGTCATCTTAAGGGTCTTTATTTTCTTCTAGTTTGAATGTTATATCTAACCTCATTCTCAATTTCTCCATGCATGCTTCTTATTTGAAAAATAGGCTTACAGTTTCCCTAATATATATGGTAACAAGTTTAGAGAAGTATCTTTCCCCTTTTTGGTCATGTTCATTGATTGATTTGGGACATTTTTCTTTTTACAAATTTGTCCTTCAGATTGTCTGGTATATATGGCTGGTCCAACTATATTTGTCCTTGTAGGCCCATATTCTGAACTGCACTTACATAAAAACTTGGATTAAATTAACATTTTACTCTTATATTTATGTTTCATAGAATTTTTTTTTTTTACTTGATTGGTCAATAAATACATTCTCAATCTCACTTTCAGATACTTTCTTTCTAACATATGGGCATTGTAAAAAGGATACATAACGTTACTATTAACTGTAAAGCTATATTATATTGGGGACAAAAAGTTTCAATCGTTAGTAAATTTGATTGTATATCTGAATGTAGCAGGTACCTGATTTTTTACAATATTTTAAGTTGGACTGGTGTTCAGAGTATAGGCCATAGACTTTACTAAATCTTCCATTCTTGATAACACTCTATTGTCCTAAATCTTTCATTAAGTTATTTAATTGATATCTTTTATATGTTTAATAATAAAACAATGAGAGTGGTTTGTCTTGATTTGTTAATTTTCCCATTAAATGCACTTTCTTGACTCCCTATATTATTATGGTAACTTTTTCATCTAATGATAACTCCTATGGAATCCTTGTTTTTTATTGGCTGTTGCAAACTGTCACCATGGTAGTAACCATTGAATGGTAAAGTTAACATAAGAGCCCCTGGACTGCCACATATGCACTATATGCACTCAACAATGTATTATGCTTCATATCCAAACTAGTCCGCCCCTGCCCAACCCAGGCCTCGTTCCCCAAGTAAAAATTATTTTGCTACTAGTATATGGAAGAAAAGAAATGGGTAACATGTGTCATTTGATTCAGAAATACGTCAGTTGTATTATTGATATATTTGAATGGGAAGTCAGTCAGATTTTACCACAGGTATTACGCAATTTAACAAAGGAAACCTATGTTATTGTGTACGTCTGATAACAATAAACCTATTATTAGTCTTGTTGAGTTTGAATGGCAACAGAATACTTCCCTATATGTTGAAGTAGTATAGATCTATAAATTCCTGCTCCAACTCATACAAATTTGTTTCAAATGCTATTGATGTTAATAAAGAAATGAAATGATTCTTTTCTAATACAAAAGTTTTTTTTTTCTTGTCAGATTTATTTCAAGAATTTTTGTATTCACATATTAATCATTACTATGTCTATATTTGTTTCATTAGGTGAGGATATCTTTGTACCCGGAGAGACTATGAGTACACCCCCTCCTGAGAAGCCTGGTGCCCCAGCAACCACGGAATCAGCTTCTCCCATGTCTCCCCAACCCCTTCCCCCTTCCAGCACAGAGCCAGGATCAGGATGTGACGATGATGACGAGGATTGTATGACTGCTTCAGGAGAAACTTCAGGCACCAAACCCAGCCCAACCAAAGACTTCACTTTCACCCCAGTTGGTGGAGGGGCTACCGTGATAACTGCTGGATCTACCCCTCAATCCGGAGCCAGCCAGGGTAACAATGGGTTTGATTTCCTTGGCGAAGCTGGGCTGGTGGTGGGCGCGGTATCCGCAGCAGCTGTAATCTTTATCCTTGTCATCCTTGCCATCTATAAGTTCAAGAATCGAAATGAAGGCTCGTACCAGATTAACGAGAGTCGGAATTACGACTACGAGGCAACGCGCACCTCCCTCTTACCTGCCACGGCCACGAATGGCACCTTACCATCAAAACCTAAACCTTCATTACCGCCAGAGTATGCGACAAAAGAATGGTATGTCTAGCAGTAGTTATAGACATAGATAGATATATAGCACATATGTAGCTTTGTCTTCTTTTTGTATATTTGAAGAGAAAAAACAATCACATATATTATATAGTATTTCAATCAAAATTATTCTACCAGTGTGTGTATATAAAAAAGCAATGTCCTATGCTAATTTGATATGCAATTATGAACATATGAAGCACTATGGTGGATGCTTCAGCGGTTGTTTTTTTAAGATGTTTTAAGGATCTTGCCAGATTAGTTAAGATGAATAGCATACAAGTGACACCCAATTTATGGACCTCAATCAATTGACTATCACTTACAGAGTTTGGTGATAGGAGTTTTTTCTTCTTCAGATAATGAAAGTTTATTTTATCCAAATTAAAATACAAAGCCTATGTCCTGGTTCAAACCTGATGTTGAATCTCTTTTGAGATTTATGAACCCTCTCTCAGTAGAAAGCACTGAAAATGTTGTCTCTGTTGCACTTTAGGTCTCAGTGTTGGTTTGTGTACTTAAGATTCACCAGACTACTGTTGAATGAGAAGCATGATATCACATCATTTATTTGTATATCTTCCAACAAATGTTTTGGTCATGTATGTAATATTCTCTGCTTGTATAAGTATGTATTCAAACATGTGAATTTTGTTGTATTATTTTAGAATCTGGAAAAAGTTTTAAGCATGTTGTATTGGAATTCAGACTTTCATCATGTCTTGTGACAATAAGGGATTAAACTGTAAGTGCTCTTTTCATTAATGTTGCTATGGAAACAGAGGATGATAAAGCATTGTGAACCACCAGACTGTATCAAAGTTCTTGTGATTTTATTGAAAGAAGAATAGAGCATGGACTAATGCTAGGTATTACTTCATTGAATAGCATTTGAATCAGTATATGTTCATCAAGCTATAAGCAATGGCCTGACTTTTTTTTACAAACAGACCATTTCACAACCCTAGATTCAACTTTTAATGTCAAAAAGACAAAATGGCTGTCAGTGGCAGTCTAAATTGACAAAGTTGTCATGATATTTCATGTGAAAGTCTGGAAAGAAGCTTCAGATGTGGGTCTTGTTTTTTTGCAATAGAATTTTACTGACAAACATTTGATTAGGTGCTACAAGCAAAATGATTCATACTTGTCCATGTATTTTTTTTCCCCTTCATTTTCACTGCATTTTATTGTGCTGAATATAGATTACTTGTGACCACCTCGTGAATACAACTCATTGTAATTTATTGATCAAACTTCTGTGATTGATCAATTACACGTATATGATTAGCCAACAATAAAACACTTTGATTATGTGCTTAATGATAATCTTCCAACTAGACTCAAACTCAAGCCTCATTCAGATATGATTTGACAAACCTCAGTATTTCTTATCACCCTACTTTATATACTAGTAAACATATATCTTACACTTCAAGGCTAAAAAGGGTCCAAAGTTGCATGGATAATCTGGTGAAATTTTAAGTGATATCATCATTCATGTTATACAGTGTCATTAATATTTTAATATGGCATCATGAGTTTGTTCATGCAACCCTGGACAGATAATTTTTTCGATGATTGGTACACATTCTTATTTTGTCTCCTTGCAAAAACTCTTGACCTTTTTTTATGCCATATGCTTCTTGTTGACTTGTACGCAAAAATATTGCGTAGCTTTTTTGCTGAGTTTTGTCAATCCATGTCTGAGTGAGGCTTTAGCAAGAATGGCAAATTGGCAATCCACTAGCACTTAACAAGATGCAATCATAATGTATGTACTGAGATTCAATTCACTTTCAATCACAAAGCATAGAAATTCAAATTATATGACAGCTTTGGTTTTGTCCTTTGATAGAACAAACTAAAGAAACTGAAATTCAAAGAAATTAAGCACAGTACTAAATATATTGCTGTTAAAGTTGTGTTAGTAATTTATTACTAAATGTATTTGCTTGTATGAATGACATAATTATGCTTATCATATTCTAATTTATGGAAATGCAAAACACAATATCAGTCTATTTTGATTTTAAGGAATTTTTAAGTTTAAATCCTTGTAAGATGGGGATACTAATCAGCTTTTAAAATCAATAAATTGTGTTAATTTTAGAGTTTAAACATGTAACCCTTATCTGGATATTGCATTTTCCAGAGCAGTCAATGTGTGATTAGATTCGATGTTAAATGTGTGCTAATTTAAAGATTGGGAAAGCTTTATAAAGTCTTTTGAGTAGACTTGATTTTCACTTTTATTGATGATTATGTGATTAATTATTGTTTATATATCCAGTGCCATGTATTTATTTACATATTTCATGTTAATTGGGATATCTTTTTTTTTTGCATTTATTTTCATATCTTTCATTATTTTTCTTTTGATTCCTTTTTATGTGTAAACTGAAACCAACATGAAATGAAATGAGATACGAAAAACAACTTAATTAGATTTTTCATTGAAGATTAATTGCCAGGTGCAATTATAAAACAAAACAGGCAAGACAAAGAATTACATATAATATATTATAATCATTATTATTTATATTACTATTATACTGTCATGTAATGTAAATATGGATTACCTGTAAATCTTACATTCCTTTCACACAAATTATGTTCTGTAGAAATAACATATACAGGTTTACAAATGAGATATTGTATAGTTTGATGAAGAAAGACAGGTGTACATAGAGATATGTATCTAGTTTGTAACATAAATAACCCATGAGTAGACTTTAATAAAAAATAAAAAAGAGACACATTCTATCATCAGAGAAGTGTAGTTAAAATTAGTTCTTTTTAGAAATCTTAGTAGATTTTGTGGTTATCATTCTTGCTGATATGCATGTATCAGTCATTTCTAATCTGTTTATTCAGACATTGGTTTTTAAACTTGGATATAGTAAAACTAAATTCTTGTTTTACTTATTCACTTGGATTCTTGTGGTAAAATGGGTGATAGAGGCCATGATTATTTGTTTCAACTTATTTTATTGAGATAAATTCAAAGGAAAAAATGAGAGCTTTTTGTATGCTGAATACTTGGTTATTCCCCCCCCCCCCCCCACTTATAATATAATATGACAATAACATTGTTGAGGGAACTTCAAAATTACATAAATGGGTTTAAAGAATGTGGCCCATCTTTGAGAGTATGGTTTAATGCAAAATTTCTTCTCATTTAAAAAACTATTACCTATTGATGCTTGATGCAGAATTAATTCAGTATATCATTCTCATAATCAGGCATATGTAGATATATATAAAAACTGGAATATAAATTGATATGTATACCGATTGCTCTACTATATCCTTAGCTTACATTCTGTCAATTATTATATTTTGTTCAGAAAATACATCAAGAGCTGAAGTGACAGCAATATACGATGCTGAAAACTTATACTTTTCATCAGCAAACAATATTCAATTAAAATGATCATGTGCAGCAACAAAAGTACCTGTATCTCTATTCCCGAGATTCGTTATCTCTTGAACATATATGCTGCAGTGAAGCAATTTGAAAAATGGTTTCAAAAAATTACTTTCTTTTAAGCACCCTCCATAATACAGTACAATGTTTGTATTTGAGTATACTTCTTAAACTACAAGCTTGTGTAAAATATTTTTCCTAACATATGGGTGCTGTGTTGATAGTTTATCATAATGTACAAGTATTTATAATGTACTTTACCCAGGAATTAAAATTCTATACAAAACAATTCCAATCTTGGTCTTCATTTTTGACTTGCTGACCCATTTGTATTACACAAGACTACATTTTTTTGTATGATTAGTATTATAGGGTCATTTTATTTATGGTTAATGTTTTTTTTAGATAAAGCATGCAGCAAATTGGCAGTGATATTTATATGTCAGACTATGTAAAAACAAATCGCTTCCAAATGAGTTCATGGTAAACCTCTACAGTCATTTATTTGAAAAGATTACTGTTATGTATTTTGTTTGTTTCAAGTAGGTTGTTATTTTGATATCTTTTATTCAGCCTCCCTGGCATATTTTCATTATGCAAGTGTAGCAATAAATGTGAATTTGAATGACTATAAACATTCTGTTTCTTTTGAATATTTTTGGAAAAATATAATAGTGAATTATCCGAGTTGATGAAGATGCTGACATTGCTGCTTGGTGGTGATGATGAAAAATGTAATACGGACAGGGGTGATGTATTTTAGTGAAGATGGTGATGGAGATTAGGGGGATGATGACATTGGTGATGATGATGATGCTCATGATGACGATGATCGTGCTGTTCACTTTGAAGTTTGTCAGTTGAATGTTAAAAACTGGAAAAGGGACGAAAAGCCATAAGCAATTAATTTCACCAGAAATATGACAATACAAAGGGTATTTTGTCTACTTTTCTCTTTGACAACTTTAAGCTTAAACTTTCATTGACAAGTTTTATTCTTCCTCCGCCTCGTTATCCTCATTATCCTTATCATCAGTGGCGTACCTAGGATTTTCCACAGGGGGGGCAAAATCGGCCGCCAAAAAAATTGACAAGCAAAAAAAAAAAAAAAAAAAAAAAAAAGGTCTTCAAGCTCGTCAGGGGGGCAATAAAGGTCTTCAAGCTCGTCAGGGGGGGCATAAAAGGTCTTTCAAGCTCGTCAGGGGGGGCAGTGATATGTATTTTGTATGGGTTGTGGCTCGTCAGGGGGGGCAGAGTGCCCCCCCTGCCCCCCCCCCCCCGTAGGTACGCTAGTGCTTATCATCTTTGTTAGTAATACCTATTGTGATAAACTATAAAGTTACCAATGTTTAACATAGGCCTTAAAAGCTGCAATTTGACAAACTGGCCATACTCATTTTATCTTCGTAAGATCAACAGGATGATGAGGAGAAAGAGGTTTTATGCCAAATTAAGATCAAAGATGTGGATTCTTTTTTGTTAATAAATGAAAACATGTGAATTCATATAAAATATATCTCTCTCTGTGGAATTAAAATGGGCTTAGATTAATTGTTGTTTAGTTATTGTATTGCCCGCAATATATGATGTACGTTAAAAAGGAAGCCCCAATATCGTGTTTTTTTTTTATCGATAATCATGTACTTCCGTTACTCGAAAGTACAAGTAAATCTAGTGAATTTACCAACTGTTGGTTTAGAAAATCTCAATTCGTTGGCTTGCAATTTTCTTTTAATCAACAGTTTGGAGATTGATATGTTAACAATTTTTTTTTGAGCGTGTATCTAACGGGTGGTTCTCTTCCACTGCACATTGAACAGGATGAGTGCAACTGTTTTATAACCGTTGCTTCAAAGTTTTATCGATTCACCAAAGTGTTTTTGAAAGCTCAATATTCTTATCATTGAAAACAAGATCAAATTTTTAATTCATGAGATCAAAATAGGTGTTGATCTTCTTTTCATACAATTCATTCTTAACATGATTTTTCATTATGTTCAATATGTTTGGCACGCGCAAGTAAAACACTTGGAAGTTAACACATTCCAAAACTATGATGCTCCACGAATGCATGGTGGTATATACTAAGACGATATGCTTTCAAGCCAGAGCAATTTGATTAGGGCAAGACGACCGCAATGTGACGTCATATACTATCCCGCTTATGCTCACCTTCCTTCGTTCTAAAGACAAAGGGCGCCTATTTTGCGTAGGTAAAAAGTGAGAAATATATATTTGACAGCCCCCACTAAATTCGCCCACACAGCCTGCCAAAAGAAGAGAGAGAACAAAAAGACGGGGGAAATAACGAAATCAAATGGAGAGAATAATAGGGGGGGAAGCAGACAGAAGATTGCTAAGAAACAGACATGTGTTCGAACGGAATTTGGTCTGATCATGTGTCTTTATGTATCTCAAAGGAAACAAGACCGGAAACGAGTAGTAAGATGGCCTAAGAGAGACGGAATTTCAGGAGATAACAGAATGGGACCAATACATTTAGCCCCTATTTCTATTGAATCACTACAACAACGAAAGATGTCGACCCCCCCCCCCCATGCAAAAGAAAAGTTTTTCATAGTATGAGACCAGGGGCGGCACCATGAAGGATATTTCGATTGGGAGATGGGAATGACTACTTAAATAAGTATGACGTCATATACATGTAATTAAACCGCCCAAACCTTTCCTTTTTATTTTCTTCTTGCTTCCATTTTCTCCCTGTCCCCCTCTCTTTTCACTCCTAGAAAAATCATGGGGAGGGACCGTCTCTACCCCCTCTTGCGGCCCAACGCCCTTCACAGTAAAAAAAAAAACCCAGTTGTTTAAAGAGTTTAAACAATATTTGTTGGAGTGACAGGCTTGAACGACGTGCTTAAAATTTTAAACAGTGTTGGAAAAAACGATGCCTCAGGACTTTGTTTAATAAAGGACTTTGTAAGATTGCAGTTATGTAACAGGGCTCAACAGCCAATCACAGTTAAGATGTCCAAGGTAATTGCAATAATGGCAAAGTTGCAATAGTTGTAAATCTGTATGAAACGGGCACCATGATTAAATGTTTTCGCTGTAGTTTTCTCGCTCACTACACTCGCACATAAAGAAACAGGATAGTTGATGCAAGAAGCTACCTGCTATATAGTAGACCGGCCAAAACGATTTTTTTATACTTTGGACGGCAGAATTTGTTAATGCTTGCTAATGCTTGGCATCCAAGCTAAAAGTCTTGCAAAAATACCCAGAAATAGCGTACGGCCGGATGCCAAGCGCACTTTTGCGTGAAAGTGTCATTTTTAGCCTAAAATCTAAAAGAATGTCGAAAATCACGCGTTTTGATATTTTGACGGAATATGTTAACATTTTTTATTATCTTTGATATGCGATTCTTTTTATTTGGTTTTTTCAAAATATAAGTCTCATAAATAAACATTTCAAATTTGAATATTACACACACATATATATGGCACAATGAAACATAAAACCGCGATTTCCTCAAAATAAAAGTTTTTGAAAACTATCAATAGTTTGAAGTTTTTTACACAACTTAAATTCTTCGATTTAAATTCTTTTATCCATCGAATGTATAGTAAATGTCCTAATGCCACAAATATTAATAGAATTTTCAAATAAGATAGAGGATATCTCATTTCATGTTATCCGAAAGGAGACAATGTGTATTTTACAATGTGCGCATTTTGAATGAAAACTTGAACATACCGTACATTATGTACATAATTACATGAGTAAGTCATACTAATAGTTTTTATACTTTGGATAGAAAAATTTGTCATTTCTTGGCATCCCAGCTTAAAGCAGATACGAACCAATAGCGCCATCTCGAGTCCTCAACTATTCATACCAGGCCAGTTTCCTGACCCATAAAGCTAGTGTAGTCTATTAATATAGACCCACTTGAATGATAACTTGCTAATTAACTACTCAATACATTTATACCGCAGTAGTTATAGTAGAACAATTACCCTTCCTCTCAAAACATTTTAGTTTCTCTATACAAATTCAATGAGTTCAATTTATTATCTGTAGTATTAGTAGATATCTGAAAACGTATATTTTAACTATAACATCTATAACAATGAGAGACCACACACAGTTACTGAGGAATAACGTCCGGGCGGATGCTAAGTGCACTTTTGCTTGAAAATATCATTTTAAGCGTAAAATTTGAAAGAATGTCGAAAATCATGCATTTTGATATTTTGACGGAATATGTTAAAGTGTGACTACCTTTGATATGCGATCATTCTTATTTGGAGTTTCAAATTATAAGTCTAATAAATATGCATTTCAAATTGGAATATTACACACACATAATGGCACTATGAAACATAAAATCGTCATTTAATACTCGAAATAAAAGTTTGTGAAAACTATCAAAATTCGAATTTATTTTACAACTTAAATTCTTCGATTTAAATGCATTTATCTATTGAATATACATGTATATCAATCGTCCTAATGTCACAAATATTTAAAAAATTTCAAGTAAGATGGACGATATATCATGGTATGTTATCCGAAAGGGGACATGCATAATTTATCGGGTGGGCATTTTGAAGGTAAAATTGAATATACCGTACATTATAAACACAATTACATGTATAAGTACATACTTAAAACGAGTTACAAAATTTCTGGCCGCAACTGCCCCTGCCCCCCCCCCCCGGGCCCTGGGATCGATATTTTGACTGGGGGTGCTGATGTAAATATGACAAGCAGAGGTTGTATATATCTTTTAAAACGCTGTTTAACTATTACCAATGCTGTAAACCCTTGACGCCGATCATACGCCGGGCTGAAAATAGTTAAAGGAGAATGAAACCCTTGGAGCAAGTTAGCTTTGGTGAAAGCAGAAAAATCAAAGAATAAGATCAACAACAGTTTGAGTAAAATAGGACTAGCAATAGAAGAGTTATGAGCATTTGAATGTCGAGATCACTAATGCTATGGAGATCCTCCCATTGGCAATGCGACCAAGATCTATGATGTCACAGATGAACAACATCTCTTTTTGCTCATTCTAATCATTCATCAATGATATAATGTTGTGAAACCTCTGTACTTGTCCTCTCATAAAGAGAACACCTCACCTTGTGATAGACTCTATAAAAGTGAGAATATAAGTGAAATAAGTACTAAAGTAATGAGGGAGTTGTACGTGTGTGATGGCACAGATCTTGGTCGCATTGCCAATGGGAGGATCTACATGGCATTAGTGATCTCGACATTCAAATGCTCATAACTTTCTTATTATTCATTCAATCTTCCTCAAACTTTCAACAATATGTTTCTTTAATTTTTCTCTTTGATATGGATTCAGCTGGTTTCAAGGGTCTTTCTCCTTTAACTGTAAATTAAATGTAAATAAAAATATAAAAAATGAAATTTCACTGCGTAAAAATGTGGCATAATCTGATAATAACAAAGTTATTGATTTTTTTTAAATTTAGCATTGTGAAAACAGTTATACGTACGCCGTCATGATATATAGGTGGGCTCATGATGTCATGTTCCTACCTTCTTTTTCTGTTACATGAAATTGAATTTATTTGAAGTTTTCATACAATAGCCAATAGGGAGGAGCGGAAAAATAACTTTCTCTACATTTCCCTCCGTAATCATGATAAAGGATAAATTATGTGAGCGCGAGCTGAGGAAATTTGATATTCCGATCTGAAAAGGGGGAAATTTAACATGATTCAATGATGCGAGCTCGAAGTGCATGCTATCTGAAACTATTTGATATTCCGACCTAGGACTATTCGTAGGAATTCATGAAAAAGATATATATCTCATCAATTAATTGGCCTAATGAGAGTGCGATCTTTAAATATATTGTAACGTGAGACCCTATCAAAATAACCTTTTAAAAATAGTATGCTGCCACCACAATAGTTTAGAGAGTTATTGAGCTCTTGGCCAAGCATAATTTAACACTTGACCGTAATGAAGAAACTTTTCTTCGATGAGAACTTTAAAGAGCTAGTGAACCACCAATCAGAATAGCTATCTCATGATCCATAATATCTGAGTTCTACTACGAGCTCCGCGATTGGTCCATCTTCTTGCATCGACCGCCAACTTTTAGCCTCTCCATTCTGCCAGAACCACAGAGGTTGAAGGAGCTCCGATGATCTGAAGAAAACCGTCTTTTCTCCCATCACAAGACTTCTGTCATACTCCAGCGTCCTGACCTTCACAGCAGAATTTAACTGGTGAGTTTACTCACTAAGTGATTTAGTAAGATTTAATTATATAACCATGATATTTCTCATCTTTCATCGATAGAGTTAGCCCTGAACCAAATCTCTATTTACTCACATACAACACGTTTTGTTCGCCTCGTGTTCTACACACACACGATCAGGCATATCCAGATCACACACGTGCAGTCGTATGGACATAGGCAATCATAGAAGCGGTCAGTCCTTGCTTCGCAATCAATCATTCTAGTCTTTTCCTCAGTTCTCAAATCTGCTCTTTATCACTGGGTTTCACTAGGTAAGCGTAGTTTTCCAAGCTCGATGACGAGTTCCGTTTTCTTGCAATATACAAGGTTGGTCTATAAATAAACTAAGAACCCTAACTTAAATAATGCTTAAACTAATTGTACGGTACTTCTTATCCCTAATCACATCATCAATCAATCATCACTAATCAATTGATCACCATTTCTAATTCTAAGACTTAACAACAAATCCAATTTATTGGATTCATCATTCTCAACAAACACTGATCACTAATCATGTTCCTTCTGTTCAAGTGTGCAAGTCCAATTACTGATTTCCTAAGAAATAACAAGTAAAGTTCAACTGAACTTTAATATAAGAAAACTTGAAGTTAACAATTCTGAAACATTTCAACGATAAAATTTTGATATTTACATCACTTTGCATAAGTATGAAAATTCATTGAATATATGGAATGAGCAATATAAAATTGTATAACTTACTCTACATAGTAAAGAACCTAAATGTAAGTCTGTGCATGTCACTCTTAAATTGATAGAATGATAAATAGAATAATAATTAATTACTAACTTAATAAATCCTATGTATTCACTGTTTTGAATACACTAAGCAATAATCTGTATCAATTGTAAATATCGAGCTGTAGCTAAACTACATCCTACTTAGTTCTGTACTTTATACTCCGTAGAGTTGTGTTCTCTCTAAGAATTATTTCAACTTAAGACTGTAATCTACTCTCCACAAAAGTTCCAGGACCAATGGTTCTTTTCTGTCGTTCTGACTTATGTGAGTAATCCTATCTAAACTGCCAGCAGTTACTCAACACCTTTCTCCATCCAATGTCACTAACCCAATACAACACACCAATCTCCAATAATATCCTTATCCTATCAACCTCTCAACGGGCCTTGTTTACCAGCCTTACAGCGCCTACAAAACTTCCACTCACTTTGTCGGTGTGAAGTTTGTAACAACATCCAACATTCTGTGTGATGAAAAGCCTCAGAAATCCGTAAATATCTCTAATCATCACGGGTTCAAGAATAGACTCACATAGTACCTTTCTTAGCATTAAAGCCTACCAGAAACTTTAACCTCGTCCCTGCTGTCTGAGAATACAGCTAAATGAAAACAAGTCTGAAAGACCAACACCTAAGCAATTATTCCTATTTCACTGTAACTAAATTTACCATCTATTAATACAGTGTCAATATTCTAAATGAAGAATTAAGCTTCATCTATAAACTGAGTTTACTTCAGTCTATGACTATAAACATCAAGTATTCTTAATAAAACATGTGAATGACTGCACAGAGAGTTTAAATTATTTACAAGTTGTTTACAAATGCTTTCTGATTGATAATCAGCTATTTACATTTCATTGATTATTTACATAGATTACCTTGTAATCAATATTCTAGTTACATTGTATTTGTCAGATTATCAGAATTAATATTCAGTATTCTGATCTGAATAACATTAAGTATTCTGATATGTATAACATTAAGTATTCTGATCTGTATAACATGAAGTATTCTGATCTTATAACATGAAGTATTCTGATCTTAACAACTACGGGAATAGCATGCTTGACACCTAAGTAACACGTGATCTTAACATCCGAACACTCATGATGACTAGCTTTGTTTAGTGTGATCCTATTTGTATATGATGTAAGAAATGTAAATAAATAATCAAAGTCATTAATCCTGAAATTAGAATTGAGTTAACAACTCTATCAATAAATATCCTTTAAACGACCAATGTGGAAAAATCCCAAAGTCAGATCAATATTCAAAGCGATACCAAAACAACACACATTCCAGAACAACTTGACAGTTTTATGTCAAATGTTACTGACCAAAAGATAATCTCTGTTTAAAGATTGAAAATCTGACACTAGCCTTTTCCACGTTGGTAGAATAATTCTATCAATGCAGTAATTTAATTTCTCTGACTAGATAATTTGATTAAATATTCAGACTGTCAAGAGTCCTAAAAAGGACTGCCTAAATATTGTCATCAAGTCAGAAATAAATTCATAATAATATAAAATGCATAAATTATCCAATTTCATAAATAAGGTAATTAAATATCCATTCAGGAGATTCCTTGAAAGATAAATTAACAGTCAGCATTCATGTTCACTATTGTGACTATCAATTAATTTCTATCTGCTCCAAACAATTGTTTTCATGTCAAAAAGAGCACTAGTAAGCACCAATAAATGCATTCATATCTTCTCTAGATATCTATCAAACAATTAGTAGACTTGACAAATCAATCAAAGTCTGCTAAAGAATAACAAAAGCTGCCCAATTTCTGTGAACAACTGATAAATCCAAGCTGACTATAAAGAAATTCAACAGAGTATTGGTTGCCAAAAAAATCATCACTAATCCCAAAAAGGTGACGAATGATTTCAAATTCCTAGCTAAAATTCATCATTATTCTCACTGAATTCCCTGAATGAATCTAAGTGTCATATTATGACGTAATGTACTCACAGAAGAATGTACAATGTAGAAAGAGAAACAGAGAACGAGAATTCTCGAGAGAGTGAATGTGAATTGTGACTAGGAGAGCTAACTTAACTCGAGAGAGCTTCCAGACGATATGACAAACTCCTCAAACCTCCCCTATTTATAGACTTTTGGCCCCCCAGGATTTTGGCAATTTCTGAGCTCATTGCATTACGCGGCGGGTTGTTATGTAATTTTAGTGCTTTAAAAACCACTCTTTCCACATAAACATTACGCAGCAGGATGCTATGCAAATTCAATACTTTAAAATACCAATGATAGCGCGTCTGTGCGCGTATGCGCGCATCAGAGCTTTAGATCCAAGGAAGAGTTCAAAATCCTGGCGGTAATTGTCTCAGAATAAAGGAAAATAACAGTATCCAAACATGAATGAAGAAATTCCAGCAATAAATTAATGCTGTCATCAACATCCAGAGAATCTACACAAAAGGTAAGATTCTAATTTTGACTTAGAGCTATTTAAACGCTCATAAAATTTCATAACAGACCATACCGGTCCCATAAATAGATCATACTGCTGGCTCTACGTGAATATGGCGTGACTCAGCAGAAATATACCAATTCCTCTGCGCTAACACGTATGCGCGCACACTAGCAATTAATCCAAGTAAATTCACCAGTCTCTCTCCGGAATTCAGGTCACAGTTCACGTAGTAAAAACAGCTGATCGCCGGCATTCAATGACTATACTGGAGTTCAGTTACGTGATGTAAACAAACAAAGCTCAATATTAAAAAATGGAATATGGGGAAATCTAAATCTTTATTTTGAAGATTAGATCTTTCTTTTAACGAAAAGGGGTTTTCTTCACACTACCCCCCGCCAAATAAAGTCACTGTCCCAGTGACTACATTAAAATAGCATTAAATATCAATATATAGCAATACATGAATATTCATGTACATAAAAGTATTCTTAAATATCATAAAATACATAAAGATCATACAAAATACATGACAACAAATTACTTTGCAACTTTTGGTCTTTTCTCCGGATAGTGAGAGTCAATTAATCTTCTTTTTAGAGTGTATCCATTCTTGGTCTTGGTATAATACGATGTCGCAATTGTAACCTTTGATACTATTTGGATCTGTTCACTTTGGCACCCAGGAAGTTTTATAGAAATATTCTGTTTATCACCGACAAGTTCAACAATTCTACTTTCTGGTTTATCTTCTGTGTTGCCTTCTGCAATCTGTCTGATTTCCTCCTTCAATCTCTTCTCCTCATCTTCTAATCTTTTCTTCTCTAACTCCCTTTCTTTCTCTAGTCTCTCTTCTTCCTGTCTTTTTGCTAACTCCTGCTTGGCTTCTTTTTCACGTTTCCTTCTCTCTAGCTTCCTCTTTTCTTCCTCTAATCTTTTCTCCTCCTCCTCTATCTTACGTTTCTCCTCTTCTAGCTGCTTTCCTTCCTCATCCAGTTGCCTCTCCTCTTCTTCTTTCTCCCTACTTTCCTCTAGTTTCCTTCGTTCTTCTATGATCTCTTCGTCTAACTCGTCTACTGTACTCCTATCAACCCTTTTCCAAACTCTTTCCTGACTATCCTTCCTCCTTCCTTCCTCTATTGCTTCTTGTCGCCTCCTTTCCTCCTCTTTCCTCTTCCTCTGTTCTTCTCGTCTGTTCTTCTCTTTCTCCCTTTCTTCTTCAATCTGTCTCCTCTTCTCCCTTTCCTGCTGTTCCTCCATCCTGTCTTTAGGCTTAGGCAAAGTTGGGCTAGATCGTAGCGTGTCTACTTCTTTGGTATGAGCTCTATGATGTCGTTTGTAATGCTGTCTCATTGTCTCTCTTCTCTCAGTCTCGTGATTACATCTTTGACAGTGAATAAGAAAAGTCATTTGATGAACCTTCCGTAAATGATAGTTTAATTCCGGATAAGTTGAAAATACTCTTTTGCACTGGCTGCATATATAACTTCCATCCTGGTACTGTAAGATACAAATTACAAAGTATACAAGGCATATAATTGTATGTTGTCATACATACAATAAAAATGATAAAGGAATATTGTTGAATAAATTTCTGAATACAGTCATCATGGTGAAGATGTATTGCTTCTGTGACTCAAAGTTCAATGTATCTTTGTGGTGGAACCCTGTTTCTATTTGGATTATGCCTGATTTCTTGTGTCAACCAGTTTTTCAAAGGCTTTCCAGTATAAGCCTTTAGTCGATCGATGTGCACCACCTTTGGTTTGCCTCTCGATGATTCCTGGATTCGATATACGACATCAGAAAGTTTGGTTACTACCATAAATGGTCCTTTCCATTTCATGCACAGCTTAGGGCACACTCCTTTCTTCCTTGATGCGTCGAATAACCACACCCATTCTCCAGTCGTAAAACTTCGCTGAATGATATTTCTATCATAAGACTTAGCCTGTCTTTCAGCTGCAATTCCAAGTTTTTCTCTAGCACCTTCATGTACCTCGTGTAACTTTTCCCTCACATCACTCACATAGTCTGATTCTTCTTCATTTGCAGGTGTTGGAGAAGGTAACAGCAAATCTACCGGCAGACTGATTTCTCTTCCAAGCATCATCATAGCAGGACTCTCTCCAGTTGATTCCTGGACTGCTGATCTGTATGCCAACATCGCGAACGGAATCCTCTCATCCCAGTCCTTCTGTTCGTCATCTGGATTGAGCAATGACGACACCATACCCAGTAAGGTTCTATTAAATCTTTCTATAAATCCATCTCCTTGTGGGTGTAGTGGGCAAGTCCTTGTTTTCTTAATACCAAGCATCTTACACATCTCTGCCATCAGCCTTGACTCAAAATTCCTCCCTTGGTCACTATGTAGTTCTTTTGGTATTCCATACCGACAAATAAACTCCTCCACTAGTACCCTAGCAACCGTCTCCGCCTCCTGATCTGGTAATGGGTACGATTCTATCCATTTCGTGAAATAGTCTCCCACGACTAACACATACTTGTTTCCACTGTCCGTCTCGGGTAAAGGGCCCAAAATGTCCATCGCTACCCTTTCTAGTGGTGCACCAACTCTATATTTCTGAAGTGGAGCTTTATTCTTCTTTGGGGGGTTTTTCAGCTGTGCACAGATAGTACATCTCTTAATCCACAATCGCACATCTGCAGCAAGTCCAACCCAGTAATATCTCCTGTGTACTTTATGCAATGTCTTATTGACTCCAAGATGAGCAGCTGTTTGAGAACCATGTAATTCCTCCAGTACTGTACTTCGCAAAGAACGAGGGAGTACAATTTTCCAAGTTATCTCCTTTCCATCTTCTGATTCCCATCTCCTCATCAAGACACCTTTTTGTACCTCTAGCAAAGTCCAGTTTACCCAGTAAACCTTAGTAGCTGATGATAGGTGTGAAACATCTTTCCAGCTCGGTCGCTCACTGCATATTTCCTTCCATCTCAAAATATGTTTTATGTCTCCATCTTGTAACTGTGCCTTCCTGATTTCCTCTTCAGTTATTGGCGTAAATGTTATGGTAGACATCTCCTTTTCATCACACTCTCCAGCCTCCATGTCAAAATCTCGTGTTAAGTAAGCACGATAGAATCCAATATAGTTCACTATCGAAAAACAATAATATAAATTCAATTAATGTCACAGATTCACAATCAAATAGAAATAAAGTCTTTTTTTTTTCTCTTTCACTTCCAGTCTTCTAAAATCTCCTACAATGTCGGCAATCGGTGCAAGGCCGTCTGGATAACCCATCAGCATTCAAGTGGACACGTCCAGCACGATGCTCTAAGGTGAGTTGATACTGTGTTATCACTTCAAGCCATCTGGCTAACTGTCCTTCAGGATTCTTAAACTGTAATAGCCACCTAAGTGCACCATGATCTGTTCTAACTTTCACTTGTTGTCCATACAGATAATGACGGAAATACTTGAGAAAGTTTACAACAGCTAATAGCTCCCTCCTTGTTACGCAGTAATTCTGTTCTGCAGGATTTAGAGTCTTACTGGCATATGCAATAACCCTTTCCTTTCCCTCTTGCTCTTGTGAAAGTACTGCTCCTATTGCAAAATTGCTGGCGTCTGTATCAAGAATGAATCCAACATTCAGTCTTGGGTAGGCTAGAATTGGGGCGGTCGTTAACAGTCTCTTCATCATCTGAAAAGCCTCCTCGCATTCTGTTGTCCAGATAAAGGGCTCATCTTTCTTGGTTAGATTGGTAAGTGGTTTCACAACATCAGAGAATTTGAGTATGAATCTCCTGTAGTAGGATGCTAATCCAAGGAAACTTCGCACCTCTGTCTGGTTGGTTGGTGTGGGCCATGATTTAACAGCCTCTATCTTATCCGGGTCAGTCTTCACTCCATCGGACGATACCACATGTCCCAGATATAAGACCTCCTTCTGAAATAGATGACACTTCTTGGGTTTCAATTTCAGATTTGCTTCTCTTAGTCGCTGTAGAGTTATTCTCATTCTATTGATCATCTCAGATACATTAGAGCCATAGACTATTATGTCATCTAGGTAGATTAAGAGTATCTTCCATTGCAGACCTCTGAACACATTTTCCATCAACCTCTCAAAAGTAGATGGCGCATTGCAAAGTCCGAATGGCATGACCTCGAACTGGTATAATCCTCCTGGTACCACAAATGCTGATTTTTCTTTAGCGTCATCATCTAGTGGAACTTGCCAGTAGCCTGAAGCTAAGTCTAGCGTGCAAAAGTAACTTGCACCTTCAAGAGAATCCAGTGATTCAGCAATGTTAGGTAATGGAAATGAATCTTTCACAGTATTCTGATTCAGGAGTCTGTAGTCTACGCAGAATCGTTTGGTTCCATCCTTCTTATCCACCAATACTATCGGGGAAGACCAGGCACTGGATGAAGGTGTGATGATTCCACGTGTAAGCATGTCTTCAATTTGCTGCTCTACTTCTTCCCTCTGTCCCATAGGGTGGCGTCTAGGTCTCTGCCTAATAGGGGCATTGCTTGTAGTATGGATACTGTGCTTCACCTTGTCAGTACATCCAATATCATGGTCGCCTTTTGAGAATACATCACCGAAATCTGTCAATAGGGTAGCAACATCAGAATGGTGAGCATCTTCAATGTTCGGTTTAGCTCTCTCAAAGACATCTGTCAAATGTTCTGGTACCTCCTGTTTGATGACCATTGCCAATCTGCTACTTCTGTGATTTGTGCACGAAATAGTCTCTCCATGTAAGGTTACCATCATTCGCTCACAATCAATAGTTGCATTTGTTTCTTGTAAGAAGTCCATTCCAATAATTCCATCCACATCGATTCCAGCTATAATGACAGACACATCATACATCCTTCCAGAAATGCTCATTGGAATAACTGTCTCCCCAAATACTTCAATTGGGGTTCCATTGGCTTGTCTCAGTTGAATTTCTGTCTCCTTCACACCTGGCATTCTATCATGGTATGCTTGACCCAAAATAGCTCCAGACACAATAGTTATTGTTGACCCAGTGTCTACCAACATGTATTTTGTTTCACTCCTTATATCTACTGGTATATACATAGCTTGGTTAACATCTCGAATAATGCAAATCAAGGGATTCGCTGCTTCTAGTTGAAAATCTAGTTCTGTGGACCTGTCTGGTCTGGCCGTCCCGTGGTCCTGCGAGTAGGCCTTCTGTCGTTTCCCTGGTACGGTTTGCTGCAAACACGACTGATGTGTCCAGGCTCTCCACAGTTGAAGCACACAACTCGTGGTGGACCTCCATTCCTGTTCACACTCATCTGCTTCATCATTGATTTGATTTCTTGTAGGCTTGACTTTAATTCTTGTATCTCCTTCTTTACTCTCTCATCTGCAGGTGACGACTGCACAGCATCCCCTACTGCTCTGACGTGACGTGGCCTAATCCTCTCTCGTGACTTCTCCGTCTGTAGAAAAGACTCTGTCGTCAACGCAGCTGTAATCGCCTCTTCAAGCGTTCTAGGATGAGCCCGGAAAATGGCAGCCCTGATTTCACCATCTTCAATTGCTTCTGAAAAGTGTCCACGAGCAAGCCTCTCTCTAGCATCGTTGCTCAGCTCCGGGTAGGCTAGGCAAGTCAAATCTCTAATTGCCTGACCTAATTCCTGTAGACTCTCCTTCGGCTGTCGACGCCTAGTCCTCAACTCCAGCAAGAAATTTTCAGCATTCTCTCTTGGTCCAAATCGTCGCTCCAAATGGGAAGTGAGATTGGAGTACGTAAGTTCTTGTCCAACTGGAATATTATTCAAGACCTTCAGTGCAGCGCCTTGCAGTCTCGTGGCAAGATATTGTCCAGCCTCGACATCATCCCAATTATTCAATCTTCTGCAGACGTCAAAGTGTCGGCAATAGTCCGTCCATGGTACCTTCCCAGCAAACTTATCCGGCAAAACGTCCCTAGCTCCAGATCCTCTCAGTTTCTTCGGGTCGGTCGTTTGGTGACTCCCAACATAGGAAGCATTATTTCGGAATTGAGTTGGCGTATAAACCTGGCGCCTCTCCGCAGGAATAGCATCTCCATAATTTGCCATGTCTACCGCTATCTCCGGATCCTGCTCATCTAATACCCAGCTCCTCTGGACTCCATTATTTCCAGGATCTCCTGCTGCCAACTCAGCACTTGGTTCCATCATACCGAGTGCTATAATGTTTAATATATTTGGATGTATGTTTATTTTCTTGTGTTTAAGTATAAACATACATGTTTTAGATTGTGTCAAGCAAACGTACCCTTACATTGTAAAAGGAATAGATACATTGTAAAAGGAGTAGATTTCCTTATTATTCACAGTGATTAATTCACTGTCATGTCCATAGACATATAAATGCTCATTTTCCATATTCAATCTTAACTTATTTAATGCACACTTGTAATAAGGAACTCAAAACACAACTTATTTATTATACATAGCTTAAACAATACATTCTTAAATATCTACTAGTACCGTACACAACTATACATAATAATAGCAAAATTTTTATATACTTAATACAGATCATTCTACTACTTAGCAGACAAAAATGTACCGGTATTTTTTTTTTTTCTTTTAAAAGTGGAGGGGTTCTTTGAAAAGACCATCCCACCGCCGTGCCACCAAAAATGTAACGTGAGACCCTATCAAAATAACCTTTTAAAAATAGTATGCTGCCACCACAATAGTTTAGAGAGTTATTGAGCTCTTGGCCAAGCATAATTTAACACTTGACCGTAATGAAGAAACTTTTCTTCGATGAGAACTTTAAAGAGCTAGTGAACCACCAATCAGAATAGCTATCTCATGATCCATAATATCTGAGTTCTACTACGAGCTCCGCGATTGGTCCATCTTCTTGCATCGACCGCCAACTTTTAGCCTCTCCATTCTGCCAGAACCACAGAGGTTGAAGGAGCTCCGATGATCTGAAGAAAACCGTCTTTTCTCCCATCACAAGACTTCTGTCATACTCCAGCGTCCTGACCTTCACAGCAGAATTTAACTGGTGAGTTTACTCACTAAGTGATTTAGTAAGATTTAATTATATAACCATGATATTTCTCATCTTTCATCGATAGAGTTAGCCCTGAACCAAATCTCTATTTACTCACATACAACACGTTTTGTTCGCCTCGTGTTCTACACACACACGATCAGGCATATCCACATCACACACGTGCAGTCGTATGGACATAGGCAATCATAGAAGCGGTCAGTCCTTGCTTCGCAATCAATCATTCTAGTCTTTTCCTCAGTTCTCAAATCTGCTCTTTATCACTGGGTTTCACTAGGTAAGCGTAGTTTTCCAAGCTCGATGACGAGTTCCGTTTTCTTGCAATATACAAGGTTGGTCTATAAATAAACTAAGAACCCTAACTTAAATAATGCTTAAACTAATTGTACGGTACTTCTTATCCCTAATCACATCATCAATCAATCATCACTAATCAATTGATCACCATTTCTAATTCTAAGACTTAACAACAAATCCAATTTATTGGATTCATCATTCTCAACAAACACTGATCACTAATCATGTTCCTTCTGTTCAAGTGTGCAAGTCCAATTACTGATTTCCTAAGAAATAACAAGTAAAGTTCAACTGAACTTTAATATAAGAAAACTTGAAGTTAACAATTCTGAAACATTTCAACGATAAAATTTTGATATTTACATCACTTTGCATAAGTATGAAAATTCATTGAATATATGGAATGAGCAATATAAAATTGTATAACTTACTCTACATAGTAAAGAACCTAAATGTAAGTCTGTGCATGTCACTCTTAAATTGATAGAATGATAAATAGAATAATAATTAATTACTAACTTAATAAATCCTATGTATTCACTGTTTTGAATACACTAAGCAATAATCTGTATCAATTGTAAATATCGAGCTGTAGCTAAACTACATCCTACTTAGTTCTGTACTTTATACTCCGTAGAGTTGTGTTCTCTCTAAGAATTATTTCAACTTAAGACTGTAATCTACTCTCCACAAAAGTTCCAGGACCAATGGTTCTTTTCTGTCGTTCTGACTTATGTGAGTAATCCTATCTAAACTGCCAGCAGTTACTCAACACCTTTCTCCATCCAATGTCACTAACCCAATACAACACACCAATCTCCAATAATATCCTTATCCTATCAACCTCTCAACGGGCCTTGTTTACCAGCCTTACAGCGCCTACAAAACTTCCACTCACTTTGTCGGTGTGAAGTTTGTAACAACATCCAACATTCTGTGTGATGAAAAGCCTCAGAAATCCGTAAATATCTCTAATCATCACGGGTTCAAGAATAGACTCACATAGTACCTTTCTTAGCATTAAAGCCTACCAGAAACTTTAACCTCGTCCCTGCTGTCTGAGAATACAGCTAAATGAAAACAAGTCTGAAAGACCAACACCTAAGCAATTATTCCTATTTCACTGTAACTAAATTTACCATCTATTAATACAGTGTCAATATTCTAAATGAAGAATTAAGCTTCATCTATAAACTGAGTTTACTTCAGTCTATGACTATAAACATCAAGTATTCTTAATAAAACATGTGAATGACTGCACAGAGAGTTTAAATTATTTACAAGTTGTTTACAAATGCTTTCTGATTGATAATCAGCTATTTACATTTCATTGATTATTTACATAGATTACCTTGTAATCAATATTCTAGTTACATTGTATTTGTCAGATTATCAGAATTAATATTCAGTATTCTGATCTGAATAACATTAAGTATTCTGATATGTATAACATTAAGTATTCTGATCTGTATAACATGAAGTATTCTGATCTTATAACATGAAGTATTCTGATCTTAACAACTACGGGAATAGCATGCTTGACACCTAAGTAACACGTGATCTTAACATCCGAACACTCATGATGACTAGCTTTGTTTAGTGTGATCCTATTTGTATATGATGTAAGAAATGTAAATAAATAATCAAAGTCATTAATCCTGAAATTAGAATTGAGTTAACAACTCTATCAATAAATATCCTTTAAACGACCAATGTGGAAAAATCCCAAAGTCAGATCAATATTCAAAGCGATACCAAAACAACACACATTCCAGAACAACTTGACAGTTTTATGTCAAATGTTACTGACCAAAAGATAATCTCTGTTTAAAGATTGAAAATCTGACACTAGCCTTTTCCACGTTGGTAGAATAATTCTATCAATGCAGTAATTTAATTTCTCTGACTAGATAATTTGATTAAATATTCAGACTGTCAAGAGTCCTAAAAAGGACTGCCTAAATATTGTCATCAAGTCAGAAATAAATTCATAATAATATAAAATGCATAAATTATCCAATTTCATAAATAAGGTAATTAAATATCCATTCAGGAGATTCCTTGAAAGATAAATTAACAGTCAGCATTCATGTTCACTATTGTGACTATCAATTAATTTCTATCTGCTCCAAACAATTGTTTTCATGTCAAAAAGAGCACTAGTAAGCACCAATAAATGCATTCATATCTTCTCTAGATATCTATCAAACAATTAGTAGACTTGACAAATCAATCAAAGTCTGCTAAAGAATAACAAAAGCTGCCCAATTTCTGTGAACAACTGATAAATCCAAGCTGACTATAAAGAAATTCAACAGAGTATTGGTTGCCAAAAAAATCATCACTAATCCCAAAAAGGTGACGAATGATTTCAAATTCCTAGCTAAAATTCATCATTATTCTCACTGAATTCCCTGAATGAATCTAAGTGTCATATTATGACGTAATGTACTCACAGAAGAATGTACAATGTAGAAAGAGAAACAGAGAACGAGAATTCTCGAGAGAGTGAATGTGAATTGTGACTAGGAGAGCTAACTTAACTCGAGAGAGCTTCCAGACGATATGACAAACTCCTCAAACCTCCCCTATTTATAGACTTTTGGCCCCCCAGGATTTTGGCAATTTCTGAGCTCATTGCATTACGCGGCGGGTTGTTATGTAATTTTAGTGCTTTAAAAACCACTCTTTCCACATAAACATTACGCAGCAGGATGCTATGCAAATTCAATACTTTAAAATACCAATGATAGCGCGTCTGTGCGCGTATGCGCGCATCAGAGCTTTAGATCCAAGGAAGAGTTCAAAATCCTGGCGGTAATTGTCTCAGAATAAAGGAAAATAACAGTATCCAAACATGAATGAAGAAATTCCAGCAATAAATTAATGCTGTCATCAACATCCAGAGAATCTACACAAAAGGTAAGATTCTAATTTTGACTTAGAGCTATTTAAACGCTCATAAAATTTCATAACAGACCATACCGGTCCCATAAATAGATCATACTGCTGGCTCTACGTGAATATGGCGTGACTCAGCAGAAATATACCAATTCCTCTGCGCTAACACGTATGCGCGCACACTAGCAATTAATCCAAGTAAATTCACCAGTCTCTCTCCGGAATTCAGGTCACAGTTCACGTAGTAAAAACAGCTGATCGCCGGCATTCAATGACTATACTGGAGTTCAGTTACGTGATGTAAACAAACAAAGCTCAATATTAAAAAATGGAATATGGGGAAATCTAAATCTTTATTTTGAAGATTAGATCTTTCTTTTAACGAAAAGGGGTTTTCTTCACACTATGTTCAGGCGTGAAAATGGGACATTTTACATGTGTTAAGCACCTTTTGTAATCCTGAACAGGGTGCGCGTGTTAATGAATATTTTTAACTATTAATGCGCGCGCGAACGCGAGTCGAAATTTGTTATAAACTAATATGAAAAGGAGATTTTAAGTAGTTTTTAGAATGAATATAAAAGTATACATAAAATGCAAGCACGCAGAGCTATGAGTTTTGACAATAAGACCTGAAAAGGAATTGTTCCAATGGTTGACAGAACCTTGCTGCTACACCAAATAAATTGGCCTAGTCGTGTTAGTAAAATTTTCAACCCACTACAAGAGAGAAGTTCATATAAGTATAAACGGACAAAGTGGATAATAATCACCTTCACATTTTTTACAGACGTTACCAAAATAGTTGAGTCAGAAATAGCCGGTTTCCGATGTATCATTACATTTTAACCATTTAAAAATATATATCCTAAAGTATCTAGCGAATTCATTTATACGTTTTCATTGTAGATGACCATTAAGAATTTGCTATTATGACGGCCATCTTTGAATTTTTATGGAAAAATAACTTTTTAACAAAATACCATGTATATTGTCAATATACATCACTCGATATTGCTCTAAAATGATACCAGTGTGCCTGTGACAAGAGATTTCTCTTGTCACAGGCACACTACCGAATTGCTTCTTGGACTTTACTTGTTGGAATATCAATGCCTTGCTCTACCGTGTATACTGAAATTACTTAATTGCAATTCTCAATCTAGGGAAAACTGAACAATTGCAGGACTCTTTGCTCTGATTGTAAGCTCAGACACAATTATGAAGTATAGTAGTAGTATTCATTTCCGTATTAAAAGCACAATTATATACAATAAAATACGGTGGATAGCCCACATTCAGCGTGACTGGCACAATCACGCTGGTTTTCCGTGGGGTCCAAAACATTTAACATTAACATATAAGTTAGATACAATAAAAGCAGATTAAAATAACAGATGTACAGAAGATAAATGAAAATAGTGACGATATAATGTTTCGCTATGAACTTTTGAATTTTGGGTGCATTGTACTGTTAATATTTATAAAACGTGGATTTAATTGAATTGGTTTTCACAATGATCTAGGACTTTGTTTACAACCACTTTCTGTTCTTCAGATTTTGAGTGTTGTCAATCATGAGCATACGGCCACAACAAGAATTATTTGTTTGTGTGCTTTTTTCAAAAACAGTAATGTTAAAACTACACCGCCGGTTTTAAAGAGGATGATCATAACATGGAGTAGCTCCATGATCATACCAAGCATTGTACACTACAGCGTGTCCCACAAAACATGTTAATGGCACTTTAAATGAGTATAATGTGAAATTACTCAATCCTATTGTATATAATTTATGTAATCATAAATTAGCATTTTTTCATACAACTGGCTTGAATTTCATGCAATATTATTCATTAAACAAAGAGAGATGGGCCTTCTTTCAGATTTCATGAGAAAACCTCTCAGTCCAAGTTTCGTTATTGCATTGAATAAAGTACGCACCCAATCACGTCTTCATTCACTATTAATCTATTTCCTTTTTTTAGATTTTCGGCCCACAACTTGCGGGCCGATACTTAAATTTAAAAGGAAAATGAAGGTTTAAAAAGATTGGCATGACATCTTTAATCAAACGTGATTAATCAAACATGAAATTTACTTTAAACCAATGGGATGCACGGTTAGTGACTTGCGGTTGATTTTTAGTTGTTTTTAAAGGCAACACTTTCTGCAACAGGCCCCTGGACTAGCATTATGCAATCGAGAACATTCTGTTTAAATATTCGATCCGAATAAAGAAATATCTATTAAGTCACTGGTTATTGAGCCCAGAATCTTTCATTGAGCTGATGGTGCCTATTGTGCTGATTGTGCCCTCAGAGTAACTAAATAGGATTAGAGAACAAGAGAAACAAAAATACACGGGGGTTGGGCAGGGCCCTGTGAACGATATTTTAACTGGGGGTGCTGATGTAAATTTGACAAGCAAAAAAAAAAATCACTAAAAAAATGAAGGTCACTTTGGTCCTGAGAAAGGGGGGCACTTTTGTTTAACATTTATTAATTTATATTAGAATCCCAGGGGGTGCTGCAAATGAAGAATAATACACGCAGCACCCCCAGTAAAATATTGGGGGTTCAGCACCCCGCTTCCCAGGACCATGCCCCCCCCCTTCGCTGACTAAGGTCATGTGTAGTGCCCGAAAGGATTACATGGGGCTGAAAATATCCCGTTTTCAAAATAATCTGTTTCAAAGATATTTTGTACTATATTATATTTTTTTTCTATTTTAGTTTAGCGAGATAGGCACCCTACTCAGGATTACAAAAGATGCCGAATAAATTTTCAACCTGAGCTTCACTCTGGCATTTTTTCTTTCACAAATGAGATAAACAGCTTGCTATCTGTTAAAAGACATGCTATTGTCTGGTTAGAAAATGCAAAGTTTTTTGCTTGCCCCTCGCGCTCGCATTGTTTAGGTAAATACGCATCAAATTAATTATTAAACAAATGTGATAGCTTATCCAATTTTTAGCTCTCAGTCTCTCCCAATTTTAGCTCGCGCTTCACGCTGTCATTTTTGTTTAGTGAGATATATATTCTTTTCTGCCATGAAAGACATGTTTAAAATGCTCCGTTTTTAATTCGAGATTTTCAACTCACGGTTCGGGCTCGCATCAATCGTTTAATTAGATACTGATAATGTTCATGATTTTGTGGTGATTTTTTAACCTCATTTAAGCATGAATGCTTGTAAGCAAGCAACCAGAGGACCAACGGCTTAAGGTCCTCTCCGAGTGTTCTTTAATGTGGATTTAAATGCCTTACCAAAGGGCACAAGCGTACCAAGTGGGAATCGAAGCCAGGGGGGCGTTTCATGAAAGGACTTGTCGGGCGTTTTATCCGACAAGTCCCATTTTATCCGACAGTTACCATAGGAACAGTGCCTCTCAGCCAATCAAAATCATGGAAAGATGTCAGATCTGACAACTTGTCTGATGAAAATATTGATGAAACGCAACCCAGGTCACCGGAATCCCCTCTCT
Source organism: Lytechinus pictus (assembly GCF_037042905.1). Classification (NCBI taxonomy): domain Eukaryota; kingdom Metazoa; phylum Echinodermata; class Echinoidea; order Temnopleuroida; family Toxopneustidae; genus Lytechinus; species Lytechinus pictus. The sequence continues at coordinate 24,138,812 of NC_087251.1, forward strand.
ACCGATTGAGCTATCGCGCCTTAGAATGTTTCCTTTCTGATTAAAAAAAAAAAGCAGCTCGCGCTTGTACTGTTTTTTAAAATAGAAACATAGTGTTCTTTATTTCAAAACGTCATTAAATTGGCCAGTTTACAGATTGGAATATAAGAAAAAAACAGATTGCGCTTATTGAAAAAATATGTATTAAATGCCCCGTTTTCATGTCAGAATATTACAAATTTCTGAATGTTTTCAATATGATAAGTAGATACGAATTATGTTCATAATTACACCTACGTATTGTTTAATTTTCAGCTCTAAATTTCATGGCATATACAACAAAAATCTGCTTGCGCTTTGCGCTCTCATTATTTAATTAGGCCTTGTCAGACACCTAATCATGTTTGTGAGAATAAAACTAATATGTACTTGATAGTAAATACTTGATGAATAAATCTATTTTGGTACCCCCTGCAAAATATCAACCCCTCCCGTGCTCCTCTGCTGACAAAATCATAACTGCACTGCTGGTGAGCGTACTGAGTGACCGAGTCTTTTAACCAAAAGCCTTAATTTAGGGCAGAATTTGTGTTCAATAAGAAATCAATGTTTTAAATACAATATTACGCTCAATTTAGGTCATTTTAAATAAATGAATAAATAAATAAATTTGCAAACAAAAAATACACATTTCTATCTAGTTTGTAAAGTTATATGAGCAAGACCCTTATATTGGAGTTCAGATATAAGAAGCAATCAAGGAAAGGGCTAATAGAAAATTTTAGAAAATAAGCGAGTCGTCGACATTAAGTGAGATAAACAACAGAGGGCTGGAGAAGCAAAAATCGACAAGCGAGACAATCCGCTGACCCCCTCCCCAACTCTCTCCATTCTTTTCCTTCTGTTGTTCTATGCTTTTTCTTTAAACTTTTTGGGGCAAGTTTCCCCCCTCCCCCTCACTTCCATGCATCTTTATCAAAAGGCCTACGTCAGTGTCCATAGCCCAATTTTCTGATTTTAGAATCTAGAAGGCATTGTTTCATGCAACTACGGTCTCTTTTAATTGATCAGCACTGTAAAAAAATATTGGGTAAAATTTTAACCACGAGGATAATTATGTGTCCAACCAATTTGGGGCAGTATTTTACCCAATACGGAAATATTGCAATTACTTTAGAATGGGCAAAATTTTCATCACACTGGATAAATAAAAATGCCCCAAAGAAATGCCCAATGTTGGTTGGACACATAATTACCCTCATGGGGCACTTTTACCCAATATTTTTTTAGAGTGAGTTCATTAGACCAGAAATAATAAATAGATCGGTCTATAACCATTTGAATGAGCTAAAAGTCTTCATAATGTGGAGAAAGATGTTTGAAATACCCAAAGAGTAGGCTCTTAGAGTTCACATTTTAATTCTCCTTTTTCTTCAAATCTCATTTCATCACATGCATTGTCATGTTGCGAAATGCAGTCGTATGAACATCATGACAAACAAACAAGGCTGATAACTAGAATCCAGCGCAGATATTGTAATATAGATTGAATGTATAATTTTACCTTTGCACGTACAGTATACTATCAGACTATGATATATGAGCATGGACCTATAAACAGCAAATGCGAAAATTGGAGGTAAACATAGATTTGTTATAATCAAGTCAAACATGTAAAATGAACTGAGTAAAAATCTTAACTTGCAATGCAATAGACCAAGAAACATTTATGATTATACTTATTCATATTTTCACGAAAAGATATTATTTCTTCAATAAACATAGCAGCATAACTCTACAAACGTAAACATAACCCTCAAATCATGACGGGTATCGCACTGATCTATATACTGTATGTATAAATAGTATATAATCATGTGCAATATAGATGTATTATGCGCCGTTTGTTTTTATAAAACATGCGCTTCCGGTAAATGTACATTGTTTTCTTTCGGATCACATAAAACGATATATCTTACATCTTATTTCAATTTTTTTCGCTATATGTGACACGACAACATTTGTTATGTGTTTATTCGATGAACGCGTTAAAAATGGACGAATTTGAGATGCGGAACACAAACATTCTATACTATTGATAGTTTTCACAAATTTATATTTTGAGTAAATCACGATTTTGTGTTCCATATATATATGTTTGTGTAATATTCCAATTTGAAATGTATATTTATTAGACTTTTAATTTAAAAATTCAAATAAAAAGGATCGCATATCAAAATAAAAAAAATGTAATAAAAAACTTTAACATATTTCGTCAAAATATCAAAAATACGTGATTTTCGACATTCTTTCAGATTTTACGCGAAAATTATGCTTTCACACAAAAGTGCACTTAGCATCCGCCCGTACGTTATTCCTCAGTTTTTCCGTAAGGCTTTAAGCTGGGATGCCAAGAAATGACACATTTTGCTATCCAAACTTCCAAAGTATAAAAACTCTTAGTATGTACTTTATACATGTAATTATGTACATAATGTAGGTATGTTTAATTTTTAATTCAAAATGCGCATCTGGTAAAATATACATCAACCCTTTTCGGATAACATAAAATGAGATATATTCCATCTTAATTGAAAATTCTTGTAATATTTGTAACATTATAGGACATTTACTATACATTCAATGGGTAAATCGAAGAATTTAAGTTGTGTAAAAAATGTCAAACTATTGATAGTTTTCACAAACTTTTATTTTGAGGAAATCGCGGTTTATGTTTCACTGCGCCATATACGTGTGTGTAATATTCAAATTTGAAATGTATATTTATCAGACTTATAATTTGACAATTCAAATAAAAAGGATCGCATATCAAAGGTAATCAAAAATCTTAACCTATTCCGTCAAAATATAAAAATGCGTGATTTTCGAAATTCTTTCAGATTTCACGCTAAAATGACACTTTCACGCAAAAGTGCGCTTGGCATCCGGCCGTACGCTATTCCTTGGTATTTTAGCAAGACTTTTAGCTGGGATGCCAAGCATTAACACATTTTGCCGTCGAATCCTTACCAAGAGCCCTTTTTGACGTTTGGCCGGTCTACTAATATCTAGCAGCGAGAGGTGGAAGACGCGCATTGCAATTGTCTCCCCAGCCCCCCCCCCCCACCCCGTTGGTCTTGCAAGGAAGGGCCCACCCCCATGTCCCCATCTATAGCAAGTGATATTCATTGTTTTTTCAAGTAACTCAATGTGAGCCTCGGAAAAGAAGAAATTGAAATGGACGCGTTCTAAATACCACCTTCACTCTTAAAATGTTGGGCAACATACTGTCCATACAATAATTGGTTAAAAAAATTATCCAACTCTGGGTAGTTTTCAACCAATACTGTGTTGTTTTCACCCAAAGCACATATTAATGGTTTAAAACTTCCCAAAATTGGATAAAGTTTTAACCAATTGATGTGTGGACAGTATGTTGCCAAATATTTTTAAGAGTGTTTATTATTTGTTATAATAATTACATTTGAAATAAAAGAAAGCATATTTTGTCCTTGTTCGCTTGCTCGTAGACACAAAATGGTTTCAGGCAGAGAGCAAGGTACCCAAATAGAGTCACGATCATAAGGTAGATAAATTATGATCAAAAGTAAAACATTAATATCTTATGAAATATGGCTATACTGGTAATGAATTTTATCACAAAATAACACTTCTTCCGTGAAAATAATTTCAGTGCGTTGTAATTTTTCGTGTATTATAATATAACGAAGATCCAATGCTTTTGGCAGACGAGGTGTACAAAATTATTACAAGGCGATACATGGCCACGGGATTTTAACCACTACCAAAATAAATGTTAATTAATCACTCAAATATTCAGACAAAATAAACACGGCATGCGATGTTTATCAGAAATAATTTTTTATTTTTTAGCACGAAAAAGACGCTTATTCAAATCAAGCTCACGCAAAGATGGTTGAGCAAATGCGATGATTGACAATGGTACATTTTGATTTCTAACACGAAATTGGTCATTATTTTCATTGCTCGTTACGCTCATCGTACACTTACATTTAAGAAGAAGGACGCAGGTCACGGGATGGACTGATTTTTGTTCAATTGTCAAAATAAACAAAACTATTCTCAAAACATATAGTAATAATAATAATATTAACGTAGGGTATTTCCATTGTATTACTTTTTAAGCATTAAGCCTTTGAATCAAACTCATTTGAGACTTGATGGAATAAGGCACTGTTTTTTTTTATTACCAACATTGTAGATGAATTCATTTTCGAAAGTCGGATTTTTTAAATTTATTTATTTGTTATTTCTTGCTCTCCTGAAAACGTTATGATACATTTGGAAACATGAAAACTTATTAGAAAATGTTTGTATCAACTTGATAAAAAGTTAAACATGATGAATATAATGATACTATAATATTTTTAAATGTGTTTGAAAAAACATTTAGAAAACAATCTCAATGCGTTTTCAAATTTTGCAATAACTGACATAATGCGATGATTGGGAATTGTATACTCATTACAAAAGCTCACTATAAATGTGAAATTAAAGCAATGTGAAATTAAAGACACAAAAGACAAAAGTAAGATAAGACTACCAAGTATAAATTCTTGACCACAAATGACTCTTTTCTCGATCACAATCCACTATCCATGGATGCATTTTGAAATTAATACTCATCGCCTTCATGATATTCAACTGCGTTGGCCCAAGTGCTTTCAAAAGTGGGGGCTGAAGATATAGGTCTATTAATAGTTGCTTGATTGTCGTCATAATTAGTTCAAAATAGTGAAAACCGTTACATTGATCGTCATCCTAGATCCATTCATCCAGTCATTAATGTTAAGCTCATTCAAAGGCTATTCATGATCTTCCAGCATCTCAAGATCGAGAGAACGGCTTAGCAGCCCAGCAGACCAACACTAGACTTACGTTCTTCACGTCATTTTCTGGTCAAGTTTTGGGAGTAATTCATCCTTAACATGCTAAAGGGCGTCAAGGTGTATCGTTATGAAGCTGTCAACTGGTTACGTTAACTGCTCTTCGTTTTGATGCTGATATTCCCAACATCTAGTCCTCTTTGATTCAACAAAATATAAATCAAAGCAGATCCAAATACAGTGGCGGGTATAGTATGAGATGTGGGTTCTCCTACCATCAAGAGTGTGTAGATGGCTCCAATCATGATGCCAAGAAGAGGCACGGCAGCGAACATCCTGTAACCAGGTCTCCCGAATGCAAGTAGAGCTCCCAAAATCAATTCTGCAGCGCCAACCAGTGATATATACATAGTGGCAGTCTTGATGCCTAAGAAGTCCCGCAGTGGCAAAACTTTTATGAATTGTTCGAATCCATCATACATTTCAGGAAGTCCATGTCCTACCTGATCCTTGTCGAGGGGTAGGACTTTGACGAGTCCTGCGAGCATGAATAGCACTCCGAAGACGAAGGCGAGATAGTGACTGGTAGCCATTGTAACTTTGTTGCAATTAAAGGAGCTAAGCTATGAGAAGCAAAGTTCTCTGTCGATAATGATGATTCGTATGATTTGTTTATTTTATATATAACCTCAGGTGAAATATACTGCAATACGCCTCCTCTAGTCAGACTCAAAGGTCAAGAAGATAAGAATATACGTGATGAAATAATCGTAAACAATTCAGGGATGTTTCGTTTTATTACTGAGAAGTATAGAATGTAACCAACAGGCGTATAGTATACTGTGCACCTTAGTGCCTTGTTGTAGTACACACCTCAATACTGACCACCGGGACTGACCATTGTCCATGCATAGAGCTATTGGACCATCCCCCCACCTTAAAAAGGATCAATAAAAAGGGAAAGGGCCGAGTGAAATGAGATAGCTCTATGGTCCATGGTTGGTCAGGAACTCGATCGGTAATATTGTCCGCTTTTGTGTTGACGGTACGGAAAGTTTGTGTCACTGATCTGTATTATTTCAGGTCAGTGATGAGGCCCGGGAATCATGAACACCAGTGGGGTCCAATAAATTTGTGAATTATCCCAATAATCCCTGCAATAAGTCTACTGTGGCACTGCATTTCATCATTTTACTAAAAAATAATAACATTAAGCAGATTTTTCATTCATTATAATACAACCATTTATATGTAAGTTTTATAGCTTTCCACTTATAAGGTTCAAAGTATTCCCCTCACGATTATTTCAGTCAGAAACTTGGAATCATATGTTTAGCCTTTTGTTTGTTTGCTTTGATAAACTAATTGATATTACTGAAATGGAAATCGTAATTCAAGGGTTCCAAATTATGGTTTTCTTTTTTTTTCTCTCTCTCTCTACCCATCTTTTTGCTATACTAGCAAAATGAGAATACGTACCCTGCATGCCTGCCTATGTTCTTTCTCGAAGGCCAATCTTACGCCCAGCAAAAAGTTTATTTGAATAAAAAATAAAACGCTGAAAAAGGGCATTTAAATTGGACTTGATGAGGTCCCATACACAAATCAACTTTTTTTTTTTTGGGGGGGGGGGTGGGGTAGGTGTACTTGACCTTTCACATTCAAGGCAAACGGGCGAAAGATGCACTTTGTTTTTTGATAAAGCGTAAATTGTATCAATATTTTGATATAAAATGAGTTTTTGTTATCTATAACCTGCTACAAGCAAGCCAATTCCTTATTTTCGGCCAATTTCGTTTTGTTTTCCTGATATGCCTATGCCGTGATCTCTCGATTTGTCTGCAACTTTCTTTTCTCTCTGTCGATCTCCCTCCCTCTCTCACTCCCTTTCCCCTCCCTCTCTCCCTTCAACTCCCTTTTTCATCACCACTCTCTTTCCCTCTTTTCACACATTCTCCCCACCCCCACTCTCCGTTCTGTCTCACCCCCCCCCTCCTCTAATTCGATCCTTTCACTCTTTCGCTGCTGCTACCTTCCTATAATTATGTAGGCCTCATTCATGAATGTATAGCCTCACTAACAATTCCATGGTTTGACATAATTGACTCGGGAATATTGGAGAAGTATGTCTGTTTTTATTCAAAACAATTATCATGTGTTTGGATACATGCTCATGACCCACTTTTTAATATGCAAGTCATTTCTTTCTATCACTTTCCGATATTGCCCTTGAAACATAAAAGCCATTTAATTCTTAATCGAGTTGAATTTTCTTTTCCACATCCTCATTAAAAACATGTAAATATAAAGCATAACAAACAATTTAGTCAAGAAAATGCAAAAGAAACAATTTTTGAACAAACAAGAAGATTACAATGGAAATATGGTGGGATCATAACAAGTTTTGAAAAAAAAAACTTGTACACATGATCCCAATTTACATAAACATAAAATTTACATAATAAATAATGGTTAGAGAATGATTTTAAAAGAAAAGGGGATTATTTTGTTAAGCTTAATAGAATTAATTGGTGTCCTATGACCTTAAAGTGACATTTTGAGGTCAGTTAATACAAAACACATCTATTAAACGGTATAGTTTTTCATGGTCACAATGAAAAGAAAGTCCATGAAATAAAGTAAACTGAGCCATAAGAGCTATTTTATAATTATGTTTGTTTAAAAGTGCAGTACATAATCACAAACAATGTATGTATTCTGACTTAGTATTACTTAACCCATTATTACACTCCTTCAATAATCGGCGTTTGTTCTTTCATGCTTTAATTGCAATCATTATTATTAACCTTTGCATAGATCTGGGCCATAATAAGGATATGCCTAATAATACAGAAGTAATTAAGATATCAAAGACAGAATATTCACCCAGTTGATACTCATTCAGCTGCTAATATTTATTCATTAATATCATTGTAACTTTTGGAGATTTATTCCTGAAATCATGATACTCTAGTCTAAGCACTTTTCGTGAAGATTGGAATGAATATATATATATATATATATATATATATATATATTTATATATATATATGCGAACAGAACTATATAGTGCACAGAATTATTATACTTTAAAAAACTGACCTGAAAAGAAGGCATTGTTTATGGACTGTTTTTTCTCAATTCATGAAGAGAATCCGTATCTCAAACAAAATATTACTATTGTAAAAAGGATCATAAAGGATATTATTGTTTATTTGAAAGCAATGAAAATAGAATACAATTTGAAAAAAAAGAGAGAGAGAAAAAGCCACACTGACCAGTGACCACACAGAATCAGTTTCAATAATTATGAATATATGTATTATACATTACGTTCGAGTACTATAGATATTCTTAAGACCAACCTTATAAAAAACAATTATTGAAAAAATTGCAGTATTTCGACAAACCATTTTCACGAACCGCGGACCTTCTCAGTTTCGCACAATTCAAATTTTTTTTGTTTGAATCTGATAAAGTTAAAACTTTATCAGATTTCAAAGTGATCCCTAGATAACAACGAATGTGTACGAATACGTAAACATGCCGGGGGACCATAATATTTCGTGTGAGGGAGGGGAGAAAGTTGAAGACCTAAAGGTAATTATTTTCTCACAGAATTATAAAGGTAAATGTCCCAATACTCATTGATGCTCGTCTTGCTACTTTCTTCTCACTTCTTCCCATTTTCGTAAATTTCTCCTTTCTATTTTTTGTTCACTTAAATTTTGAGAATACGAACCTTTCGCCTCATTGCACCCTAATTGCCCCCCCCCCCCTCAGGCGCGGCCCCCTGAATATGAACAAGCACAAGCTGCAGTAGATTACTGCAATGAGAAAAGGTATATACAAAATAAAAACATAAAATGTTACAATAAATCGAAGGATTGGTGTTACAACTTCGGATCTCGGATACTAGTAAAAGTTGGGCAGCTAGGTTGGCAGCTTCGTTGATGTTGACATATATATGATCTCAGTCACTTTTCGTCTTGACAGTCCTTGTATAGGTGGTATTTAGATCACGTCGATTTACAAGAATAATCAAGAGTACAATACCAAGGAACAACGGAGGAGAAGCCATTGCGATGGGATCACCAATCTTCTGATGTGTCAGGAATGCTCCAATCATGAGTATAAGAAGATAGAAGGCGCCAGTCACCCTCCAAAACGTGCGTCCGAATGCAAGCATGCTCCCGAATACAGTCTCGGCAAATCCGACAGCCGACCTGTAAATGGTCGTCGTGATCGTCACTCCGAAGATGTGGTGTACAGGGAGGACGGAGAGATAACGTTTGAACATCGCTTTCATCTCTGACTGGCTAAATCCATTGCCAAGCTCGATCGGTGTGAGCTTCAGAAGACCTGCGAAGATGAATAAAAACCCGACCAGCACAGCGACGTAGTGAATGAGTCCCATGGTGATAATGTCCCCTTTCTACATACACAACATGTGAATTCAAGATAGATGCATTCAACCTGTCTCTAGTCTTGTGTTATGACATGGAGACCGTTTTAGTCAGCCGCGCTTGAACAGATTTTTATTAAGGTCTTATTCCCTAAATATTTATCTTAGATGTTCACAGGAAATCTTAGAAACATTGTTGATCACATTAGATCTAGACTTGTACACAAATTGCACTCCTTTAATCGTCGCAAACGTGAAACTGTGAACATCTAGGCAGTATATACAGCTCGAGTCGAGTGTTGATAAGGGGGGTTAAAGGTTATCCAGGCCAGGACAAAGAACGCACGCCACCGCGTCCGAAGCACTGGTAGTAGTTGTAGAGCGGAAGAAAACACAATAGGAGCTCCTATCGGGGCTCCGAGCTGATCTATGATAATAGGGCTCCGGCCTTATTCTAGTATACTTCTTTTTCCTGTTTTCATTATATGGTATGATCATAAATATATCCATGGTATATTTGGGCTTATAACCATAAAAGAAAGGCAATTAATGAATATATGAAAAACCTTATACTTGTATAAGTATTAGTATTTATGCTCATGTAATGTTTATTACATAAAGCATGAATAAAGAAAACAATCTGTCGAATGTGGGTTCAACAAGAGATTAGCCTTCTTACGTCGACCCCCCCCCCCCCCCACAATACACGAAGGGGGGGGGGTGATAAAAGTGAAGAGAAATGAAAGTTTAAATAAGCTCTTATTATGTATATTTAAGTTACGGGCTTCAAATTTAATAAGAAATAATCGAAAGGAATGTAAAAAGCTATTAACGGAGAATTGATTCTTTAGATGGTTTGAGATAGCATATCAAAGATGACGACGTTTGCAAAATATAGTATTCTTTGAAAAAAAATTCTGACAATATGTCAAAGCTTTGCAGATATTATATTTATGTGTTAAGGTCAGTTTTCAATGCAATTAGAGGAGATGAAAGGCCTTTTGGAACACATAAACATAGAACTCATTCAATTTATTTATCATGTTGGTATAATAATTCCAACTTCAATAAATAATATGAACAACCTTAGCAACCCATTGCATATGACACCAGTTCTACCTTTTTTAAGATTCATAGATAAGAAATAGGTTGTCTTCGAAATGTTGTTTGGTGAATAAGATATATTTTACTTACCATGATTAGGCCTTTTAGACCCGCTTTGAACACTTCCTTTCTTATCTGATGAAGATGAGTCTAATCATTATGTACCAGAAATATACCAAGCCTTTGTAACAGTACTTTCCTGGCTGGTTATCTTATTCATTTTTTTTCTTCTAATTTAAATCAACATCTAAATGCCTCATATTCATAGACCATTCAATTTTTTAAGCTATAAATGCATCTCTCTCACATACACACACATAAGCTCAAAACCCCCCTCCCACACACTCTATGCTCCCCCCTTAGCCTCTGCCTCTCTTTCTCTGCCTTCCTCTCTCTTTTCCTCTCTTTCAACCTCTCTGTCTACCCTGTATGTACCACTTCTTTGATCTTGGGTTTTTTTAAGTGACATGAACACTGTGCAGTAGCACTGGACAGTGAATGGTAAGGTTTTCTCTTAACTTGTTTGGCCGACTAATACGTGTAAATAAAGGGGAAAGGAAATACTTTCATCCTATGAAACGTACTTACTTTAATGTTATACATATGAGTATTACATCTTTACCTACAAATATAAAAGATGACAACAGATGATAATCAGACATTAAAGAAAATACACTGTTGGTCATAAAGGTGGAATATTTTTTTTCACCAAATTTTCTCAGCGTAATTATTACAACATGATTTGAATATGGCATTTATGGTGCATGATAACCACTTTGCTTTATAATTCTGCCTTTTACACACGTTTGACAGTGATATTTTACAAGTTTATGTCCTAAGCGATGGATGTCATGAGCATAGAACAACACTGACGACAATATACAGTAAATTAAAGGATCATGAGATATTTATTTTCAATCTCTCTCAGTTTTCCAGATGACTTTTTTTTGTGATTTCATGGACAAATTTGCATCAAACTTGAGTCATTGTTCTTACTCAGTCACTAGTATCGGGTATGTCCACCCCTGGCACGAACCAGCGCATGCAGACGTCGTTACATGCTGTCCACTAGCTTGTTGATGACGTCAACAGGCATAGCGTCCCATTCTTCCCTCAGAGCATCTGCCAACTCCTGCAGATTTTGAGGAATGACCTCTCTGTCGTTGATGGCTCGGCCTAGGGCATCCCATGCATGCTCTATGGGGTTCATATCCGGCGAACAAGCTGGCCATGGCAACTGTACGACGCCCTCTGCCTCCAGGAATTCCTTTACTGCAGCGGCCCTTTGCGGTCTAGCGTTGTCATCCTGCAGTCGGAAATTGTGCCCATACACTCGTCTTGCATATGAAAGACAGTGATACTCCAAGATATCCCTGTAGGCGGCGGCGTTGACGTTTCAGTCCGGAACCACCATTGGCGTTTTCCCTCCATAATGGATGCCGGCCCATATCATCACTGAGCCGCCTCCGACTTGAGTCGTCTCGTGGATACATTCATCACAAAGGTTTTCCCGGCTAATCGACGAACTCGTTGTCTCCCATCCTGTCGGTCAAGGATGAACCGGCTTTCGTCCGTGAAGACCACATGTTGCCAATGTCCTGGATGAAGCCTTCTGTGCTCCCTAGCCCAAAGAAGACGAGCTACTCTGAGGTGAACAGACAGGCGTGGACATTTGGTTAACCGTCGTGCTCGGTAACCATGTTGGAGCAATCTGCGATTAACGGTTGACCGGGAAACGTTAATCCCATGATATCTCCTCCACAAGCGACGGAGACGGCTCGTGGGCAATTTCCGGTTTCTGCGGCTGAAATTCAACAGTTGGCGATCATCTCTTCTTGTGGTCAATCTGGGACGTCCTGGAGATTTCCGTGGCTGCACATTCCCCGACTCACGTTGACGTTTCAGGATCTTAGAGACTGCACTCTGTGATATCCCTAGGACTTCTGCGGTATCAGTCTGCTTGTAGCCCTCCTGTCGCAGTGCTACCACTCTCTCGCGTGTTGCTGTTGCCGTTGGACCAGGCATAGTCCATGGAACGTCTCTACCGATTTTTATTTCAAACGGTACAAGGAACTCGAAAAAATGCAACCTTCTTATACACAGTGCTAAATCAGGGAAAGGGACAGAATATCATATGCATAGGCTTTTATAGTCTACAACAAAATAATTTATTACGTAATCAAAATTTCTCATGTTATAATGTCACCTGTGTAATGGGGAAACGTTATCATGATTATGTAATCACTCAATTACCATTTTGTCTACGCGTAGCCTTTCAAATACCAACAAAACTGTCGATTTTTATTCAAAAATATTTTATTCCACCTTTATGACCAACAGTGTATGAGCCTGTCTAAAAAGCATAATTAAATTATTTTCTTTATACTCATGCTCAATTACAACATACATAATTGACCTTTCAATTCAGTCATGCACAAATTGTTTGTGTCATACTCTTTTTTGAGATCTTATTAGATTTCAGATTACGATGCATACCATGCCATCAAATCTACTCAAGGACATCAGTGCATTATTTATGTTTATACTCTATTACCACATTCAATAGTATTTATATTTGAAAAAAACCTCTTGAATCAAAGTAATACATGAAATAGACAACATCTTGCAAAAATCAGTTTGAGTCAGAAAAAATAATAATGGCATTATATTTGGAGGCTCAAAGTTGTTATCTCTAATAAACTTTTAAAATTGATGTTCTTTCTTTTTCTAAGGCAATGTAAAGTGGTCAATAATCTTACATATATAGTCTTATTTTGATTATATGACTTACAAATTGTATCAAATCTCAGAGGTACTAAATTTTGTCAAGCTCTGCTTCTTTTTTAGTGCCTAGTTTCACATGTTTTCTACATCATGTGTAATCAAGCTATTGATTTTGTATATGTATCTAAGATTTCTTGCCAATTTGTCTCAAACCTTATGCATCATTTTTTGTTATATTGTTACCTTTAACATTTGACACATGAGAAATAAAGACGCTTGTACTGAATTGAACTCTAATTGAAATTATCAACACCTTCTTCTGATTCTGCAAAGACTGTCATTTATTGACTCCAGTTTTCATCCTTGTGGAATGGTAGTCTGAACTTTCATTAATTAGCAAGAGATAATTTCATTTCAAACATCAAAATATAATTGTAATGTTTATTTGCAAGAGGAGTGAACACACACTTACACAAACAATTGTAAACAAATCATTAAAAGTGAGGAGAGCATTAACTCTTACATACAGATAAATTCTAGTTGAGGTAATCATAAAATTGGCTCAAACAGAATGCACAATAATGACCTCAGTATAATTAGGTAGCAAATGATTCTAATAGATTAAAATTTGTTGCGTTATTATAGAAATTAGTGTTGACATCTGTGAGTATTCTGCTCATTTTCAAAGCTATAGTTAGGGCAGGTGCTTATGCACATTTGTAAAATTTTAGTATAATAATTTCTCTGCTAGCAATCATTATTTCACTTCTGACTGGCTTAAATTGTATCAGAACTCATGAAAACATAACTATTGGAACAAAAAAAAACCTATTGTTAAAAATACAATATAAAAAGCCTTTTACAGTCACTTTGAGACAGTTTCTATCATATTCAAATTGGCAACCACATCTGATTTATCATGTTGACAATTGATTCTTTCTAGTTACATTTAAAAGATCATAAATGAAAATATGCCAGCGAGTTTGATACATGAAACATAAGACATATTGAAAGAAATATTTGTTTTTTAAAATGGCTATGGGTAAATAATAATAAAAAAAATTAACTGCATTTAGTATTCTAAAAAATACTGTAGAAAAACTACTGTAACTGCATTTAAACATAGAGGCAACTGAGCATGATAAAGATTGCACATTTCATTTGATAATTCAGAAATGGTTCTGTCAACAGCTTCAGAACTTGTTCATGTTAGAGTACAACACACACACAGGTAAATAGATTTTGAAGAGTAAAATCAAATAACATGTTTTGAAGCAGTTGCACAGACATATTAAATCTACAATGAAAATACAAAAATTTGTCATGTTTGATCCAAAAGGTTGCATGTCCCATGTACTGATGGGAGACTGACCTACTAGCAAATAATTTATTGTTAAGCTATTCATTGATCAGCTTGAGGCAACTAGAAAATGAAAAGCTGATTCTGGTCAATGGATATTGGGTGAATTTTCTTGACAATTAGAGGTGAAAACATTATGGAGAATGTCAAGAATTTAAAATGATATCACTCATTTGCAGGGTTGGGCTAAATTACTTTCTTCAATTACAATTACAAGTACATAATTGAAGAAATGTTCAATTACAATTACTTTTCATTTACAAATACAATTACCAATTACTTTTGTCAATTAAAACTTCAATTGCTTTCTAGAAAAGTCATAACAGACACCAATTTTTATTCTTAACATATTACCACCTATTTACGGAGAAACTGAAAAGATGAAGGTTTAGGTTAAAGAGCACGGATTCTCCCTGTTACTCTCTTTGATGCTGAAGCAGTTGACATGAAAAAGGCCAAGAAATTAAATCATAAATTAAGTAAATTTATTGTAAACTAATTGAATGTAATTAAAAGTAATTGAAGTAAATTACTTTTTTTTTTCAATTACAATTACTTTCCCGTTCAAAACTTCAATTAAATAACAATTACTGGAAAAAATGTAATTAATTACATAATTGATCAACTACCTTGTAATTGAGCCCAACCCTGCTCAATTGTAAGAGAAAAAGAACAACAGAATTGATATATCATGATAACAACATGAGTCAACAATGGTATTGAATGCTGGATTTTGCAAAATATATAATGCTGAACTTCACCTTTAAAAATGTTGACAGGTGAACCATTTGTAAATTGTCCATTTAAAGTAATGATATCAGTTGATGTCTTCTACAGTATGTCCAATCCTCAACACGACATTAGCAATGTCCACAGCCACACAAAATGAATTGAATCTCACAGCAAAGGAGTCCAAGATCAGGCCAGTCCTGTCTCTATCTAGACCCATGGAAGGATTCTGACCATACATCCCATTATGCAATGCAGTCCGATCTGTGCTAGTGGGATCATCATCATTCCTAGTTTCAGTTTTCTCTCCATAAGCAGTGTCAATTGTAGTCATGCTGGCATCTTTGGTAGCTTGCTCTTCCATCCTGTACTCTCCATACTTGAGATTTCCAACAATGCCCCAAGAGCCTTGCCTCATCTGATTGGCTAGCTTCATGCCACAGCCACACCCACCCATCCTCTGCAGCCAATCAGGATCCTCCATGGACTCCCGTGGGATGGACCAGCAGTGATGAGATGTGGAGTCTGTCACAATATGGCTGGTATCTGTACAAGAAGTTGCCATGGTGACTTCCTCTAAGCTGGATGCAAAGGTATCCGATAATTTCAGAAACTGGCTTTTGGAGCACCCTGCATCTCTCCATGTGCTTTCATCCATGTGCATTACCTGTACATTGAATATGTAATACAGAACATGCATAACAATAAAAAAGATAATCATAAGAATTTTCAGTAACTACTTAAAATTGGTTAAAAGCAATGTAAATAACCTCTAAAATAGTTCAAAAGCTATTGTGGAATGTCTTATAGATGGTAACATTCTTATTCTGAATAAGACGAAGTAGTGAACATAAAAAGTATTCATATATAAAAGTAATTTACATAATGCACCATCATCAAGTAAGAAACATCATAGATGTATTATTTTTGCAGGCATCTGTCATCTTAATTTTACCACAATTAATTAATAATCATGAGAAATCACATGTGAAGGGTGAGAGGGATTGGATTCTGACCTGTTCTCTTATATGATGAGCCAGGATAACATGGAGACAGCCTGCTCCAGGGACAGTGGTGGGATCACTCAAGGTCAAGGCCAGGGTATGATGAGCTACATTACAAACATGCTGCTTGTACAGGGGAAAAAAAAGCAATATACTTGACTGTTTAAGTATTATGTGTAAGCAAAGATAAAGTTCTACAACACTGTAAATGGAATTGAACTATTCAAGATATAAAGAATAGGCACACTGAATGAGTGCTGAACAATGTAATTGCAGTCCTATCTTTTCGCACTGAGCATTCAAAAGTGATTTAGGATTCGCTGGACAGGATGTATAAAGACAATATTTAGATCCATTTGATGTAAATGTATATATACCTACTGATACAAGAATGTGTCATTCTAATCATGTATGTATAATCACCTAGCACAAAACTACAATGAACTGGCACAAGTTATCATCTACAACGAGTTCCTCAACTAACCATTTGGTCTAATTGCCACAAATCCCAATTTATAATTTTGTCTAATTTCCAATTCTAAAGGCTCTACTCATTTTGTCTAATATCCATTAGGTCCAACATCACTTTGTAAAGTGGTGCTCAAAGTTAGTGAACCCCACCAGAAAATCAACATATTTAAAGTGTTTGATTTCTACCATGTTTTAGATATTTAATTGTGAAGCCTGGTGATACAATATTCCATTCAATAAATTTTGTTTCTCTGCCGAACATTGTAGTGTTGTCAACATTTAACATGCACTCAGTATGAAGGAGTGCATTGTGTGGTGGGGTTCACTAACTTTTGAGCACAACTGTATATATGATTAGATGAATTAATAATGAACTGAATTCTCATTTGACAAAGTGCAAAAGAGTAAGTAAAGGAAGTGGGTATTAGACCATCTGGGCATTGGACTAAACAACAGTTAGCACCAGTGAGTAAACCAAGTGAAGTCTGGACCAAACAATGGTGTAAGACAATCTGAGGTTTAGACTATCTACGAGAAGAACAAGTGGTTGCAAGCCCATGAATATAGCACGAATTGACATTTACCTTCATTTCCTCCAGACTCTGCTCGGTGTGATTGCATAATACCAGTGTACAAAGTGATGAAGAATGGTTCTGGAGATGAAGATAGCTCCTATCAAACATGACAAGATGTTGGATATCCGACACCTTACCTAAACTGGACGATGGGACTGCGCAGCTGAAAGAACCAAGAACTTCTGCACCTAAAAATGAGAAATGATGAAGACATTGCGTACAGTCAACTTTTAGCTTAGACAAGTAAAACTAATCGGTAAGTCAATTCATGGTGGCTGTTAAGCTCCTCTGGGCTACAATTGATCTGACACTTCTTCAATCAATATCAAAGACCCTTTACAAATAATAAATCATATCCATAAAGTAAATTGAACCTATATTCTTTGCTTCAAGAAACTGAACATGAAGACAATTTTGAATTTTGCAGAGACCACCCAGTTCCAAATACAAAGGTTTAAAATGTGAAATCTGTCCAAAAAATTCTATATTTTATTTAGTATGTTTAAAACTATGACAACATTTAATGCAAGGAATACTCAATCATTTAATTTCCCAATTCAATGATTGAATAATCTATTTAATCAGTATCATTAACCCAGCATTGCTGCAGGCAAAGAAGTGTCAGTATTTACCAGTGACCTGCTGTACTGCTCCAATATGACGGATGGACAGACGATCCATAGCTAACATCCCCTTCTGTCTGAGGTAGCTTTTGATGGATGGGTGTATGACCTTTTGACATGCTATTAATCCAACTCTCATGTCCACAAGCTGATCAAACAGATCCCTCATGGCTTTAAGATTACTAGCTTCAGCTGTCACTCCTGGGGCCAGCTCAAAACTGAAATGACAAATATAAACATTTATAAACATATTGCTTGTACAAGCTGTGTCCTATTGTTCATTTTTCAGGTCCGAAGGTGTATACATAGGTAAGACAATGCAGGCGTGAAACATAGGTGTAATAACTTGCACTTTTGAATATCACATAAAGGAAACAATTTAGAGTACTAGAGAATTATTGTGCTTTTGATCTTGGCTGCATGAAACCTGAGAATTATACTTAGCCTAATGTTTTTGTAATGAATGCAGTAAAATTAATCTCTAACAATTTTCATTCTTCAAAAACTCAATGCATTTGCCTGTAATATTCCAGTAAAAAACACATTATGTATTCCAAACATTTAACCTTTACATACATCTAATATAGAGATTAGTGAAATATGGATACAGTTCACAACTAAATCTTTCAGTAGCTCTGGATGTTTTGTCATTTTTAGTATCTGGTAAACTTAATTAATTTAAATTTGATGACTTCATGACATATCAGAGCTTTTGTCTAAAAGATATCAACAAAGGGCAACATTCCATGTGATACGCCTTTCATCCTTGACATACAAAATATACAAACAAAGACAAAAAGCACACACTAGAATAAACCAACTCTACAGGGTATGTGTTTAGTTAAACTGCTCTAACAATGTCTTACCGAACATCAGTGTATTCTTCACTATCCCCTGACAGAGATATGTTGAACAGCACCACTCTAACACACCCAGCATCAGGTCCAGTCTCTATCCTAGGCACTTGTAAATCCTTAGTAAAGAAAGCAGGAATATCTGGAGCTTCTATCAATATACCTTCTACAATGTGTGACTCTGAAGGCATCTCTCCCTCTACTCCGATGAGTTGGACCTCAGGAATGGTCAGTGGCTGACCGTGGTCTACACTGGGAATGGAGGATATGAAGGATTGTACGATTAATCTTGCTACCAGGCGAAGGTCCCGCTTGACCAGGCCGCACCCTGGCTTTGAAGCAATCACTGGGCGAACAAGAGACAAGAGCGTCTCCATGGAAGCCACATTGACAGGAATCCTACAGCTATCGCTGGACATCATAGTATTCTTGCATATGTCTTGCATTATTTCATTGACAGCTACACACATCATAGGATGTAGTCCTGTCTCCCAGCAACCTTGGATGAGTGAGCATGCCAGAAGAGCAGCATGAAGACCTCCATCTGAATACACTTTCAGATGTCCCTCCACTGCTGTAGATATCATCTTCAGCAGTGGTTTGGATAAGGACAGGGTTGACAGTAGTCTCTGGCTGGAGGAAGTCAGGGTAACATGACCTCCACACTGGTTCTGAATCATTTTCAAGTGCCCTTGCGGTCCGTAGCAAGATTTGATGATGGATTTGAAGGCTTGGAGAGCACGGATGTTGGATGGATGTTGCTGGTCATAAGAGCTGATGCGAGATTGTTCCTTTGGAGTTTGATAGGCCATACTTGTTCCTGGAGATGCAGCACACATCTGGAAAAATAAAATAAAACACTTCTTAATTCAAGGCTAACTCTGATACAAGATCTGCACTCATTTAACTAGTTGGCAGCCATCTTCAACATGATATCATTGTCATCCTTTGAATGTAAAATAAATTCAATGTAGGAAGCTGAGACAGTTAGTCTTATTTTCCAAATAAATCAAATCACCTGAAATTAGGATTAGAATGTGAACACTGACTGATATATCAAAATAAACAGCAACAGATATAATTTCTACATTTTGATAGCTGATTTGCCCAATAGTAAGTACAATTTCATAATATCTTTATAGAACTCAAAAAAGAAACAAGTGGAATGCCTCTGGCCGTCTCACCTGCATCACGCGATTCAATATAGCAGCAGTGCTGATTTTGAAAACTACTATAACTCGCACAAGATGTTCAGTGATACTTGGTTACTCTTATTTCCACGTTTTATGAACTAGACCAATACACTTATAGAGATATGATGGCAATTCAACAAATACCCCCAACGTGGCCAAAGTTCTTTGACCTTACATGACCTTTGAACTTGATCATGTGACCTGAAACTCGCACAGGATGTTCAGTGATACTTGATTACTATTATGTCCAAGTTTTATGAACTAGACCAACACACTTTCAAATTTATGGCTGTAATTCAACAAATACCCCAATTTGGCCAAAGTTCATTGACCCTAAATGACCTTTGACCTTGATCATGTGACCTGAAACTTGCACAGGATGTTCAGTAATACTTGATTACTATTATGTCCAAGTTTCATGAATCAGATCCATAAACTTTCAAAGTTATGATGGTAATTCAACAGATACCCCCAATTCGGCCAAAGTTCATTGACCCTAAATGACCTTTGACCTTGGTCATGTGATGTGAAACTCATGCAGGATGTTCAGTGATACTTGATTAACCTTATGTATAAGTTTCATGAACTAGGTCCATATATTTTCTAAGTTATGATGACATTTCAAAAACTTAACCTTAGGTTAAGATTTTGATGTTGATTCCCCCAACATGGTCTAAGTTCATTGACCCTAAATGACCTTTGACCTTGGTCATGTGACATGAAACTCAGGCAGGATGTTCAGTAATACTTGATTAACCTTATGGCCAAGTTTCATGAACTAGGTCCATATACTTTCTAAGTTATGCTGTCATTTCAAAAACTTAACCTCAGGTTAAGATTTGATGTTGACGCCGCCGTCGCCGCCGCCGCCGTCGCCGTCGGAAAAGCGGCGCCTATAGTCTCACTCTGCTATGCAGGTGAGACAAAAAATATCTTTCCACAAAACATAGAAATTGATTGCAATAAAATTTTACCTTGATCAGCTAGATGATTTACTTCTCATCTTTCCCAATAACAAGTACAGTATCGTGTTCTTTTCTATCCTCAATCCTAGCTGAAGTTTTTGCTATCTTCTGAACATTGTAGATCAAAAGGTGGGTCGTGACCAAAGCAATTCCAACACTCATGAACTTGTGTTCCATTATAATCTTTTTGAGACCCATGGTAATAATATGTCCTTCGGAGATATTAAATTTCAAAAGTTTTTGGTATGTCCTAAATTCTCCACTGATTGCACAGGTATTGGTACTCCAGTGATCTGCAAAAAACAAAAGACAAGAAGTATACATGAACATCAGTCAGTTTTTTTAATTTGTTTTAAAAAGAAGACCAAAATAGACATTTATAGCCAAAGTCCGCAGTCACTTTGAAGAGCATCTACTCAAATCCTTAACTATCAACCTTGTTCACTTGGACAACTCTATAACTAGCCACATCTTTCTCCTGAATAGACCCAGAAACCTTAGTAATTTTCTATTATTTCATTATTTCAGTTTGTAGACACAAATTCAAATAGGCAGTAATTTTGTTATCATCCAGAACCCCACGAAAAAAATAATATACAGCAATAAACTCCTTTATCTATTCAACTGATGTCCTACTATATTACTCTTATAGCTCAACATCTTACTACAAGGATGGAAAATGTTTCCTGCAGCATTCAGATAAACAAGGTTAGATAGTACTTTATTATTCCTGGGTCCTAATCCATGCAAAATCTTGATTTTATCTTGATTGTGTAGTCTTATAATATATCCCTACAAGAAGGAATAATTTCTGCTTATCTTTTCAACATTCACACGGACAAAATTGACAAAGGTACTGGGATCAAAGTAAGCTTCCGAACATTCCTGTCATTAAGTTTAAATTAAAAGTCACAATACATTTTCAACTGTTTTTAAAAAGGATATCATCAAGACACTCGATAAAGTATGTACCGGTATGCATATTGCAGGATGCCTACTGTGTGATTTAGCTCATAATTGGAGGACACTCCCCTTTGCTGACTGTCAAACCTAAAAATACAATACTGAACACATGGGCTCTGCATGCATTATATTCTTTTACATATCATTGCTTTACATTAATATTAAATTAATTTAACAATAATAATGAAGAAATACATCCTCCAAGCAAAATTAATGAGAAAAAAAATTATCAGTGAACTGTCAAATATTGAAAAAAAAATTAAAATAAAAATTACTACTTCCCTTCTCCTTATGAAATACATCCATCTTAAATGGTGAAAATGGGTTCCAAAAATATTGCATTGCTGTTATATATCATTACTTTAAAATGGATAAATTTCACATTTTCTTACTACAGAACTATACTTACGACTAATTGGACTTCTCAGCTGGTGATTTCAAAGCCTTTGATTTGATATAAGCTGGAAGACGATCTGAAATTTTCTTCTTTGAGTGTCCAGCTTCTTTATTGAAGACAGGATCATTGGCAATGTGGAACCATCCAACGTGAATGAGTGAAATACTTATTAATCCTACAAAGAGTACCCTGTTACGAACAAAAAAGTTCTTCTTTGGTGGATTCATGATGCAGGTAACGTTTTCTTTCTCTTTCAGAACTCAAATGCAACAAACTGAAATAAAAGGGTAAAATAAATCAAGATTAGTTTATAACTTTAGATGGAACCTCAGTTCTTCATCTTATTCAGACCAGGAGTACATCAAGTTCAAGTTACCAGAAGTCAGAAGAAACAAGTCTTGAATGACTCTGCAATAGAAAAAAAATATATCTTCAATTCATCATTCGTTAACCAAGTCTAAGACAAATCATGTCCTGATAAAATGAGATTGAGTCCTCCTACTTAAAGCAGCACTCATATCAGGTGGATCTGATTTCTGGGGAGCGTTTCATGAAAGGACTTGTGGGACGTTTTATCCCATTTTCATTACAGATCGAGCATCTTAAACACATAGGAGTAATGCCGAAAATTTGTTCACAAATTATTATTACCTCATATTAAAGCCTCTTTATTTACTAAGTCGTATTTCATCCGACAGTTACCAAAGAAACAGTGCTTCTCAGCACAATCAAGGAAAGTTGTCAGGTCTGACAACCCAAACATGGTCGGGTGTGCGAGGTTATTTTAGCTATCTAAATTCTAACCTCGCACTAGTGTGAGTGCCCATGTCCTCCACCAAAATAAGCCGAATCCAATTCCCATCCACTAACTAAGTCATGAAAGGAGTACTCTACAGAATCAAATTAAGGGCTGAATAAGCACACTATACCCAGCAATCCACAAATTGGCAAAAAGCCTACCTACGATATCATTAGAGTGATATGGTGAAAATTTCTATAATAAATATTTTAGAACAGTTTCTGCTGTCAATTGCTCATGTTTGAGTGGTTAAACTAGCAGTGGGTGTCAGGTAAAAGCTTTATGCTGCATTATTGTTGTATTGCATGATTGGCATGGTTTGAATCCAGCACATGATACATTTTTTTCAGTTGTAAATTGATAACAATTCAGGCAATGCCAATGCCATGCCAATGGTGAATTTATTCAATAAGACAATTATTGTGACATATAGGCCTATTTATTTGACAATGACCGACCATGTCGAAAACCGACAAAATATCATGGACTTGCAGTGGTTGCACTTGATCTTGTGGATATGGCAGCTGAGAGTAAAAGCCTCTCCTAAAAGCCATATTGTTGGCAGAATTAGGAATAACAAATAAATGAATGTTACATCATCCGTCCATTTAATAAGTGAGGTAGCCCCCCCCCCCCCTTCTCTCTCTCCGCCTTACTTACTGGTCACAAGAATATCAATATGTGGGACCGAACAAAATGTGAAATTGGTATGGCAACTTGGAAGATCCGATGGGACCAATACTACTTACCGTAGATTGAAATCATAACATGATTGTGATATATTTAAGAATCCATATTATGTTCCTATTCGATTGGTAGAAATATAAATTATTTAGATCTAGATCTTGTACTTGCCTTTTCAGAAGTTATCAGCTGACAGCGTCGACATCGGCCGCATCGCGCATAAATTTTGGTTACACAAGATCGCTTTGTCATGTCGCCCTCTTATGTTGAGTTAATATGAAGTTGACAAAATGGCAGCGCTCAGTGGAACGTGCGTGAGGCAATGGTTACGATTTTTGGGTACGAATGCAGCAAGAACAAGGACTGCGGATCATAGCACTAACTGTAGAACTTTACCGTCTTCAAATAATCATGCCAGGCTATTAGTTCGCCCATTATCAGTGACTACATTGCTCAGAAATGAGGAAAAACAGCCTAATCAGCCGACGGAAAGTGCGATGCCATTGGTGGCAATGCTCCGCGAGGCCGAGGAGAAGGCGAAACGAGAAACAGAGGATGACCGGAAGAAGAAGGAGGAGCGAAAAAAGAGAACGGCACGCATCCAGAAGTGGGCAATGCGCATCACGGGGGGAATGCTTGTTGGAGCATCATTATTGACTGTTTATGAATTAGGTATCCCGACCTTCACCTTGTTCTTTTTAATCTTTACTTGTCTTTTGAGTCTACTCTAGTCTTAGTACTATTCCTAACCAGTTAGTTATAACATATGTTGATGGGGTGTCCAAACTTCGCGCCCTTTTTCAAAAATATTCATCAGGCACAAAAATTTTTCCACAAAATATTCATAATTTATACAAAACCAATTCAAGAAATAGTTACCACATTGACAGCAAGATCGTAAACTATAAAATCATGGACGAAAATGTAAAGTAGGTCAAGGGGTTTCGCCGGTATCGCGATCTCAAATTTATATTCCGATCGGCGAATGTGCGCTGTGCTGGAAAACCGTTCAGAAAAAGTGTGACCTTATTTCGCGGACCAAAGTTTTTGTGGAAATTAAAAAAAAAACTCAAGCTCAAAAAGTGACATATTTATATCAGATTGATGGCAAAATGCCATAGAATCGGTTAGTACCACATTTAACTCACACTTTTGATGATTTCTGCTTGCAAAATGGTGATATCGTGATGCTTGTTGAGAATATCAGATTTCTTCAAAACGGGCGCTAACGGTGACAAATTTGCCGATCTTTTGCCAATATTTTCATGAATACTGAACTCATCCTAAAGAAACTTACACCGAAGGGTAATTTTAGGTCGCTTTTCACGTTGATGATGTCAGATTTTAAGGATATTGGCTAGTTTTTTAGGTAATGACCGTCCGCGATGTTTGGACTCACTGCCATACTAGATCCGCTGTTTCGGAGGAGTTTTTCAACATTTTCTGATTTTTTTGACGGATGACGGCCATTTGGCCGTAGTAATGGTGGAGCTCCACTGATGCCTTAATTACAGCTTTAATGGAGAAAAGGGTGCGATTTTGCACCCTCCTGTATTACTCCTAAATTTTGCTTTTTGATGGGGGAAAAAAGGAAGAAATGATTAAAGATAAATTTATATTAAATACAATGAATCAGCTTACCTCCTTTCCGAAAAATATGCTGGAAAATAGCGAATTTTGATAAAAAACAAATCAGGATAATATTGGTGAAGGTTTGAGGAAAAACCAACAAAGAATAAACAACTTAGATCTAGGCCTATTTGATTTGTGTCTTTTGTGACGTCATATGCAAGCAGCTTTCCTACATATCATCAATGAGTTGTCATTTTAAATGGATATCTCAGACCAATATTCATTTTTTTTTTCTGCTGTTTTTATAACAAAGTTCTTTTTTTCAGGGTGAACTTCCCTTTGAGTAAAGTAAAGTAAGCTAGATGCTATCTGATATGGGTGACCATATTAATTATTATAACACACATTTTTTATCAATTAGATATTGAAGGTGATGGTGTTATTCAATTTTTAAAAATAATAAGAAGTTCAGTACCACCTAGACATTGGCCAAAGTCAATATGGGTGACAATCTTACATATTGATTGGAGACTTCCTTTGCAAAAGAATTCAACTTGAAGAAACAACAACAACCACTAAACAAGGCAATTTTGTTTCACTGAGGTCAGAAGACTCGGAGCTTCTCAGTTGCTCATTTATTTTATGTGTGGATGATAGGTTCACTTCTTGTCATATTGTTGTTTGCTGCCAGGGTATTCGCTTTGAAGCAAATATGAACCCCCCCCCCCCAAAAAAAAAATGGTCTCTAAATATTTCTTGTGCAGTCATGTTCTAAATTGTATCGAACATATTGAATGAATGATGTGAATGGTCTCTCAAACGATTCCACTTTTATAAACAATAACACCTTCGTCTTTATTGTTATAATTCTTTTCTAACAGTTTTGTACAGTAGGCGAAAGGTCCATGGGTATTTATTTTCTAAATGTAACAGAAATTTCATATTCAAGCCAATTTTTGAACTGTTTTTGTTTTGTTTAGTTGAGACTTCATGCACAATCACCACACCCCCCCCCCCCAAAGAAAAAAGAATATGGATATTAAGGATGATAGTTCAGTTCTTATGCTGTTTTGCCTTTTTCAGAATTGAAAAGCAATGACATATTAATGATAAAACTTTATTATATTGACACATTTGCTCAATGCACTTTGATGCTATATAGAAACATGACCTATGCAAAATATTTACCTTACCCCTTTTTTTATTTGTCGCTGCCCAATATATATTCAATTAAGATACAAATGTTAATTTCAAGTCACTCTTTACATTTCATTCTGGTAAGTTAAGGGGCTTAGCAGGTTAACTCTTTTTTTTTTAAGTCAAACCTTGCAACATTTTACTATATTGTCAACATTTAATGTGACTGTTTGGTAGATGAGGCATTATATATCCTTTTTTAGTTTGTTGCTTAATTCACTGAAGGGATTATTGCCTCATCAGATGAAAAGGAAAGATGCTGCTGGACTGGGTTTAGTTATTCATGTTTACCCATTTGATATAAATAGGATATGAATGAGAACAGAAACAGATTATATTTTTCAGGGCATGTACATGGTAAAATAAATTTCTATAGAACCACCCAATAATAATCACAGTACAGTCAAAGATATTTGTTAATATTGATTATCTACTTATACTATTCCTCTTATTTATTGTTTGGCAGGCCAACCTCAGCTAGATGACCATGGAAAAGTGGTAAGGTTCCAAATATATTTTTTCTTTCATTCATATGAATCGATTTGTGGATATGTACTTATTACGGTATTTCCTTTTTTTTCTAAAAGAAATGCCAATGAGCTATCTTTCTCTTACAAAAGTTGTTATAATTCCTAACAAATCTTGACCACTTTTGGTACAACTGTGATTTTGACATTGAAATATCAACATCTTACTATCAAACAAGCTATCAAAATAGACTAGAGAAAAAAACATTAACTCAACTGTATGTTGTAAATATGATGTGGATAAAATGTATATTACAATTCAAATTGCCCATAGATGCTAAAACGGAAGGAAACACACACACACCCTGAGAATCCCAATATTTTTTTCATTATGAGCAGGAATAAAACTGATTTAGTTTTATTTCGCATCATCACCAGAGATGTTAACACTGCCTATTCCTGGAAAGCATTTCTTTTACTTTATTTTCATTTAATTTGTTTTATGCAGATTGTTGGTGAGTTTGAGAATGATTTCATCGTCTTGGCCTATTTGAAGAGGGCATTTAAAGAAATGAACACCTACAAAACAGTAAGTATTGTTTGAAATTGTGTGCTAGGAATTATAGAAGAAATGTCCAGTGTCTACGAATTCTGGCAGATTAAGATAATGCCCCTTTTTTCAAACAGCACTTTCAAATAAATTATGAAAGTGTCATACAAATGACTTGTAATTTTTGTGTCATTCACAACTTCTGTACATAATTACATGGTTTAAATCTATACAGCTAGTCATAAAAAATAATAATTTGGCTATATTGTCTTAGCCTTCTTCTGGAAAGATTGCTATTTTGAAATTTGCTTTGGTTTATTGATATTATATTTCATGTACAGATGTACTCCTCATTTGGAAAAAAAAGTAAGTGTTGATTTTCTTCTTGATGAATTCTACCTGAATGCTATATGTCATTTACAATTTAATATTTGGTAAGCAATTAGGAAACATTTACTCATGCCCCTCTTTCATTTCTCTCTTTGTCCAGATGATTGCAGAACCATCAGCAGAGAAACTCCTTCCAGATCCTCTTGTAGAACCATATTACCAGCCACCATACACTCTCGTTCTAGAGATGAAAGATGTCCTAGTTCATCCAGAATGGACGGTCAGTTTTACATACTCATATTAATCTATGTGTAGAAAATCCCATCAGGCTATCTCAAAATACATACATTTACTTGGTTCCTGTACATGATCTCATAACTTTTGTTATCACTTTAATGACCAGTACTTTCTGAACTTATACTTGAATTTGTAATTATGTTATTTACAATGTTGAATTCATCTGAGAAATTCACAGAAAGTATAGAAGCTTGCCTCATCTGTTAATGTGAATGGTCCATCTTTGCTATGAAGTGCTTTATTGCAGGGGGGAAAAATTATACAGAGGCTTGGGGTGATTTTGCCCCCAAAATGCTCATAAGAGCCCTAGAAACTGACAAAGAGCCCCACAAAATCCTCATTCACATAGTCTTAAAGCTTATCTGATGTTGCAGGCTCAAGCAGTAGGTCGTCAAAAATAGCCCCTGGAAATAAACATTGATTTTTTTGCCTATAAACATTTTGTGTTTAAATATTTGTCTAAACCTGTTGCTAAGGCAAATTTTTTCTTTGAAAAATGGGTAAGACATTGATTTTGGGGTTGTTTTTCATAATGATTGTCCAAAGCAATTAAAAAAAATTGTTCATAGTTTTCAGTCTTTCACGATTGTCTTTCTAGTATGCCCTCACTTGCATTCAAGATAGGAAAGCAGCTGGATAGTGCTCTATATAACAATATAAACAGAGGCCAAAGTACAGTCACTATAAAAAATTGTAATTTTTGGTATGATATTTAAAGAAGGGGGAGCCAGCCTTAAGAGATGCTATACTTCATATACATAATATACAGTGCGTCCCACAAAAAACGAAACCAAGATTTAGCGATGATTTATCAGAACTTAGTCATAAATACAATAGACAAATGACCTATCATTGTAAAGCTTAGTCTCTTTTTTCTTCTGGTACAACATAGAATATTTATCATTCAAGCATGAGTGAATAAAAACAATTTCAAGAACGGATACCAAAAAGTCATTTGGCAGGGGATATCTGAATTTCATAAAGAGAACCACATGCTTCAATATCTGCTCTTTATTTTGATTCCTCAATCACAGAAAATGGTCAAGAAACAAACTTCTGTTCCTTCGAAACAATGCTTGTATTGCAATAATGCTATTAAATAAACGTGTTTTCACCACTTTCCCACCGAAGCTATCGCATGGTGAACAAAAGACTTAATGCATGGCTGATCGTCAACAAAACAGTGTCGAGTGAGTCTGAATGCTAGCCTGTAAAATCTCTTCATTTATGAAATTATTGAAATTCAACCCTTATTTCAAATAAACAGAACTTTGTTATTACTTGACCAATTTCTGTGATTGAGGTATCAAATTAAAGAGCAGATATTGAACATTTAAAAAATGTAATTTTCTTTTTGAAAGCCAGATACCACCCACCAAGTTACTTTTTGGTATCCTTTCTTCAAATTGTTTTTACTCACTCATGCATAAAGTAAGTGTCTTTATTTTTCTTTATTTCATAATTCAGTATGCAAATGGTTGGAGATTTAAGAAGAGACCTGGAGTAGAATACTTCCTACAGCAAGCCGGCCCACCATTATTTGAAATTGTCATCTACACCTCAGAACAAGGATTTGTAAGTACTGCCTCCAGGGGACTGTTTCATAAATTTGTTTTTTAAGTTATATACAGAACCTTATAAACACTTGGTTGGTTGCAAGTGAAATGTGTGTCTCATTAATTTTGAATAGCATTCGCTAAAGTTTGAACATCTTGATGTTGATTATTATTCTGTGCAGTTTCAGGGAACATATATTTTTTTGTTTTATTCTAAACCTAGTTTCCCAAATCGATATTTGGAAATAAAGTCGAGCTTTCTTAAGCTGTCGGGAAAATAATTTTGCTTTCATTTTGGCATGTCTAATTATAGTCATTCATAATGTAATGCATAAATTGTACAAATGCTTGTAAAGCATGACTCTTTATCGGGTGACGCAACATTTGCTCCTGCGACATTTAATCTGGTGTTAATGTCTCAGAGGGCATAAGGTAAGAGTTTGGATTGTAATAGAGTTTTATTTAGAATAGTTTAAAGATATGAATTAGGGTTTATTTAGGTTTAGAGGTTAGATTTTATGTTTGGCGTAACGTGTAGATTTTCCATCAGAGCAATTGTCGCTGGAGCAAATGTCATGGAAAACTTTATTGTTCGTTCATCTGTTGAGAAGTGAAAGGGCATTTTCACGCACTGAACTTATTAAGGTTTAGTAAGGGAAGATTGTACATGAAATCCGATAGAGCACCCTTTTTTAATAAAAAATTTTAGTAAAAACTTTTCTATGAAATTATTAATTTTTTAACAGAAAGCAATATTGAAATATATCCTGAAATATTTGTCCAATTCCATGCTTGAAAGTTGGTTCATATAAAAAAGTAAATATTGGTTGACCCAATTAAATTGAGATATCTTGATTTTAAACTTTACCCGTTTTTATTACATTTTAGATGACATCTCACACAACATACATTCCAAATCTTTCATTTTATCTGATAATGGTTAAAGCTTAGAAAATTGATAATCTTTTGATTTACCAAAGCTTGAAGTGCCTTTTGATTCAAGTCAATATCAATAGTACATTTAAGAATATGATGTAAGATTTATCTCAGAATTTGAATCTACTTCATATTAGAAACGATTCATTGAAATCAAAAGTCTTTTGGGGAATTTAATTACAAGTGCATCTTTAATGTGTATCCCATATTGTATTACTTTGCATACCAAATAGTATTAGACAGTGCAAGAGGTCTGATTAAAGCAATAATTTTCTTATATTGGAATTGTTGCTTTATAATAATCAGGTACTTTTTGTTGGGTTATATGACAATGCTTAACCTAGCCTTGAGGACTCTGCGATGATATTAAAAAATATTTTTACATATACTTTTACATCATGAAGCCTCAAAACCCTCCCCATACATGCCTAAGCCAACAAATTTATGTGATTTCTAGCTTTAAAGATGGATTTCCTAGGGAAATCCATCCGTGTTTATATGTCCTGCTTAGGCATGTATGGGGAGTGTTTCAAGGCTTCGTGATGTAAAAGTATGTTTATAAATATCATCACGGAGTCCTCAAGGCTATGCTTAACCCACTCTCAGTTTACACTGGTTTTGACAAAAGTAAGCTAGACCGACCAAAAGTACCAATAGCCCCACATGAGCTTGCCTTGAATAATGGAAGGGCTAACTCCTTACAGCGTACTTGATTTTATAGTACACAAGCTGGTACCGGACTGAAAATAATGTGTGTGAAAAGAAAACAAATGTCAGGCAACCATAAAAATCCTAATTGGATAATTTTTTGTTGTTAAATACGAATCAGATTTGTTTACATCAGATTATTTTCATGTGCTATTGTTTCATGTTTCAGACTGCATTTCCCATCCTGGATTCCTTAGATCCTAAGGGTTGTATCATGTATAGACTATTCAGAGATGCAACCAAGTATGTCAACGGTCATCATGTCAAGGTTTGGCATTTTATTTATTTTTCTTAATGATACTCTGACTCCTTCATTACTTAAATTTTTAGCAGATATTTAAAAAAGATAGCATCATAGGTATGTTATAACTGTAGGATCATTATACAACTGGGTTAGTATTTATTTTAAACTAGAAAAGGAAATCTACCCACAATTTGAATTCTGTTTTCTTGCAGAAAAATTAGAGAAACATAAGGAATCAATTAGATCAACTTTAAAAAAAGAAGTTATGAATGCCTAACAGTTACTTTATGCATCACATTATTATCTTATTATCTTATTCATCTTTATGTTATATGTTGTTCATTTTATATTTTCATTTATATTCTCAGAAAGATTATCCAATGAATTAATTGTGCATAAAAAAAATTCAGACACATTAATTGTACACAATTCTGTGTAAAGATCAGCCTTGGGTAAAGTTTTAGATATTGAATGTTTAGAATTTTACAACATATAGGAGAGCAGGTAGCAAGAAAAATCACAAAATTGAAACTGAAAAACAACAAAATGTTATTTTCTAATAGATTTTTGTACAAATTTCATTTATCAGGAGTCATATTTTTAAACCCTTCTTGTTACAGGATTTGTCAAGTTTGAATCGTGATCTTTCCAAGGTAATCATCGTTGATTGCAATGCTAGGTCATATCAGCTACAACCCAAGAATGCTCTTGGTCTCAAGAAATGGGAAGGCAATGATGATGACAGGACTCTCTTTGAATTAGCTGCTTTCCTTAGAAGTAAGTTTTCACTACTAGTCAGGTCTTTTAATGCTCCTTTTAGATTGCCTA
The DNA here is from genome assembly GCF_037042905.1 of Lytechinus pictus. NCBI lineage: Eukaryota > Metazoa > Echinodermata > Echinoidea > Temnopleuroida > Toxopneustidae > Lytechinus > Lytechinus pictus. Next base: position 24,171,194 of record NC_087251.1, read on the forward strand.
GATGAGATTTCAAGAAAAAATAAAGTAGCAAACTTGATTACAAAAGCATCTGTTGCTAATGTCTCTATTACATAAAAAAATGTCATACAAAATTGAAATAGCATTAGTCAAAACTAAATATTTAAAGTATAGTTTGTTTTTAGTACCTTAAGAAATATTGTCTCTTTTCACTTTTGTCACATCTGTTCCTTAATATTTACTTGATATTCCATGGCATTTTAGGTTAGAATATCATCTGTATTTGTTTCATTATGTGCTTTCCACATGCAAACATGAATTAAATCAAGAAAAAAAAGTAGGGTTCTTTAAAGATATGCTATGTGTGGGATTTGTCAGCCAGGCAACTCTGCCTATTCCAATTTTCAAGGAAGGTATTGAGCTAGATTGAAGGCTAGTCTCTGCAAGGGGTGATGGATATTTTTTTTGTCTGCATGGCCTTTAGGAATTAAAGGGGAAAGCAATCGCGAGATACTGTAGAATGCGCGATTCCGTAAGCCCCATTCAATTGTACACAAACCTTGTATGTCATGGGTGTTCGTCGGACTAGTCAAGCAATCTCGGAATGTTTCCGAAAACATCTGAAAGTGACCAAAGTTTGAGGCTACACGTTCAGAAAATTCGCAGCTTGCGCTCTCACTGGATGCGAGCTTGACGAAGCTGATCGATTGCACCGAACACCTAGCCTAGCTAGCTAGCTGTTTAGCCTGCCGCGGGGCACCGTGAGGATATTTCATGTGCATGTATGCTGCAATTATGTGAGTGTTGACAGACCGAGTGAGGTAAATTCAACCAAAGACAGCAGAATGTGGCAATAATGGATTCGTTAGAGGCCGAAAAAAGGACAAAACCCAGTGCAAGGATATATCTTCACAATGCTTACAAAGAGTGGGTCCGACAAAGGGACAGCTTTCTTAAATCCCGGCCCAGAAGCAGGCTTGGGCAATCTGATGAAGAGTTCGCCCTCCACCTTCTCCATGGCCATGGCTTTAGTGGACTACATGGCTTGCAGGCCCACAGCCCGGCAGGGGTAGCTTGCATGCAGCTGCATACGCGCCGCAGCGAAATCGAATAGCCGAGATATCCCAATTCGTTCAGTTCAATTTCACTGGTCCTAAATATGGAGATTATAATGCCTTCAGTCCAGAGAAAGCGAATTGCTCGCAAATACATGAATTACCCCTGGCTGGATGCTTTAATAGAGGATTTGGTAACCTCACCGCATTGGTCAACCTTTTGTCAATTTTGACATAGAATTGTGTGAGATCAGTTTGCAATTAAACTGAATCTCTATAGTTGATGTAGAAACTCCTAGTTCTTGAAAGGAGAGATGAGAATGAATGCTGTGATAGTCACATCCCATCCCATAAAGTTGATATAGAAACTCCTAGTTCTTTAAAGGAGAGATGAGAATGAATGCTGTGATAGTCACATCCCATCCCATAAAGTTGATATAGAAACTCCTAGTTCTTTAAAGGAGAGATGAGAATGAATGCTGTGATAGTCACATCCCATCCCATAAAGTTGATGTAGAAACTCCTAGTTCTTGAAAGGAGAGATGAGAATGAATGCTGTGATAGTCACATCCCATCCCATAAAGTTGATATAGAAACTCCTAGTTCTTTAAAGGAGAGATGAGAATGAATGCTGTGATAGTCACATCCCATCCCATAAAGTTGATATAGAAACTCCTAGTTCTTTAAAGGAGAGATGAGAATGAATGCTGTGATAGTCACATCCCATCCCATAAAGTTGATATAGAAACTCCTAGTTCTTTAAAGGAGAGATGAGAATTAATGCTGTGATAGTCACATCCCATCCCATAAAGTTGATATAGAAACTCCTAGTTCTTTAAAGGAGAGATGAGAATGAATGCTGTGATAGTCACATCCCATCCCATAAAGTTGATATAGAAACTCCTAGTTGTTGAAAGGAGAGATGAGAATGAATGCTGTGATAGTCACATCCCATCCCATAAAGTTGATGTAGAAACTCCTAGTTCTTTAAAGGAGAGATGAGAATGAATGCTGTGATAGTCACATCCCATCCCATAAAGTTGATATAGAAACTCGTAGTTCTTTAAAGGAGAGATGAGAATGAATGCTGTGATAGTCACATCCCATCCCATAAAGTTGATATAGAAACTCCTAGTTCTTTAAAGGAGAGATGAGAATGAATGCTGTGATAGTCACATCCCATCCCATAAAGTTGATGTAGAAACTCCTAGCTCTTTAAAGGAGAGATGAGAATGAATGCTGTGATAGTCACATCCCATCCCATAAAGTTGATATAGAAACTCCTAGTTCTTTAAAGGAGAGATGAGAATGAATGCTGTGATAGTCACATCCCATCCCATAAAGTTGATATAGAAACTCCTAGTTCTTTAAAGGAGAGATGAGAATGAATGCTGTGATAGTCACATCCCATCCCATAAAGTTGATATAGAAACTCCTAGTTCTTGAAAGGAGAGATGAGAATGAATGCTGTGATAGTCACATCCCATCCCATAAAGTTGATATAGAAACTCCTAGTTCTTGAAAGGAGAGATGAGAATGAATGCTGTGATAGTCACATCCCATCCCATAAAGTTGATATAGAAACTCCTAGTTCTTTAAAGGAGAGATGAGAATGAATGCTGTGATAGTCACATCCCATCCCATAAAGTTGATATAGAAACTCCTAGTTCTTTAAAGGAGAGATGAGAATGAATGCTGTGATAGTCACATCCCATCCCATATAGTTGATATAGAAACTCCTAGTTCTTGAAAGGAGAGATGAGAATGAATGCTGTGATAGTCACATCCCATCCCATAAAGTTGATGTAGAAACTCCTAGTTCTTTAAAGGAGAGATGAGAATGAATGCTGTGATAGTCACATCCCATCCCATAAAGTTGATATAGAAACTCCTAGTTCTTGAAAGGAGAGATGAGAATGAATGCTGTGATAGTCACATCCCATCCCATAAAGTTGATATAGAAACTCCTAGTTCTTTAAAGGAGAGATGAGAATGAATGCTGTGATAGTCACATCCCATCCCATAAAGTTGATATAGAAACTCCTAGTTCTTGAAAGGAGAGATGAGAATGAATGCTGTGATAGTCACATCCCATCCCATAAAGTTGATATAGAAACTCCTAGTTCTTGAAAGGAGAGATGAGAATGAATGCTGTGATAGATGCTGTGATAGTCACATCCCATCCCATAAAGTTGATATAGAAACTCCTAGTTCTTTAAAGGAGAGATGAGAATGAATGCTGTGATAGTCACATCCCATCCCATAAAGTTGATATAGAAACTCCTAGTTCTTTAAAGGAGAGATGAGAATGAATGCTGTGATAGTCACATCCCATCCCATAAAGTTGATATAGAAACTCCTAGTTCTTTAAAGGAGAGATGAGAATGAATGCTGTGATAGTCACATCCCATCCCATAAAGTTGATATAGAAACTCCTAGTTCTTTAAAGGAGAGAAGAGAATGAATGCTGTGATAGTCACATCCCATCCCATAAAGTTGATATAGAAACTCCTAGTTCTTTAAAGGAGAGATGAGAATGAATGCTGTGATAGTCACATCCCATCCCATAAAGTTGATATAGAAACTCCTAGTTCTTGAAAGGAGAGATGAGAATGAATGCTGTGATAGTCACATCCCATCCCATAAAGTTGATGTAGAAACTCCTAGTTCTTTAAAGGAGAGATGAGAATGAATGCTGTGATAGTCACATCCCATCCCATAAAGTTGATATAGAAACTCCTAGTTCTTTAAAGGAGAGATGAGAATGAATGCTGTGATAGTCACATCCCATCCCATAAAGTTGATATAGAAACTCCTAGTTCTTGAAAGGAGAGATGAGAATGAATGCTGTGATAGTCACATCCCATCCCATAAAGTTGATGTAGAAACTCCTAGTTCTTTAAAGGAGAGATGAGAATGAATGCTGTGATAGTCACATCCCATCCCATAAAGTTGATATAGAAACTCCTAGTTCTTGAAAGGAGAGATGAGAATGAATGCTGTGATAGTCACATCCCATCCCATAAAGTTGATATAGAAACTCCTAGTTCTTTAAAGGAGAGATGAGAATGAATGCTGTGATAGTCACATCCCATCCCATAAAGTTGATATAGAAACTCCTAGTTCTTTAAAGGAGAGAAGAGAATGAATGCTGTGATAGTCACATCCCATCCCATAAAGTTGATATAGAAACTCCTAGTTCTTTAAAGGAGAGATGAGAATGAATGCTGTGATAGTCACATCCCATCCCATAAAGTTGATATAGAAACTCCTAGTTCTTGAAAGGAGAGATGAGAATGAATGCTGTGATAGTCACATCCCATCCCATAAAGTTGATGTAGAAACTCCTAGTTCTTGAAAGGAGAGATGAGAATGAATGCTGTGATAGTCACATCCCATCCCATAAAGTTGATGTAGAAACTCCTAGTTCTTGAAAGGAGAGATGAGAATGAATGCTGTGATAGTCACATCCCATCCCATAAAGTTGATATAGAAACTCCTAGTTCTTTAAAGGAGAGATGAGAATGAATGCTGTGATAGTCACATCCCCCATAAACTAAAAATGTGCCTTGTAGAATGATCACCTATGTCAGAGAAACAAATCTTCAGTCATAATTTCAATCAGTTTGATATACTATGTTAGGCTATTTCTTTAAAAGATGACCATGATTATAAAGTATGAAAAATATTGATCTATATCACTCTCTTACAGTGATTCCTAAACATCAATGGTATTCAATTTTGCTGACGTTATTAGATGATTTACAAAAAAAAAAATTCTCATATTTTCTTCCCTTTGCGAAGCCATTGCTGCTAGTAATGTTGAAGATGTCAGGACAGTACTGGAATTCTACCAACAGTTTGATGACCCAATGGAAGCTTTCAGGATTAACCAGGCTAGATTACAGGTCAGAATAATTATATCATATTGACTGTCCTGAAAGGGATACCACACGTATATATTTCCCAAAGTAGTCTCATATTGCCCCAAGTTGTGACAGGAGTAATATGGGTCTTCCGAGGAAAATATATTTGTGGTATCTCCCAGAAACTAACGCCATTCAATATTATTAATACCTACAGCTGGATGATATGTCATTCAAGCAATTATTTGTAGCAGTTTATATGCCTGCTTGTTTTTTTCCTACTGCTGATTTCAGGTTATTAATGAAGTAATCCTGGCTACCGGTATATCATGTCATAAATTGTTATCGTGCAGGCAAGAACGATGCGCTGCATGCGCATCCAATGTGCACACAACCTTATGCTTGGGTTTGATCAGCTGAGAATATGGATATTATGGGCTGAAATTTAGTACAGAGGTGCAATAGGAAAATAACAAATCTCATCGAGGAGGGATGTATGAATATTACGTTTTACAGTTTAGAATTATTAGACCACTTTCCTACTAATGTTCCATACGGTATGGTCTAATAATTATTACCAAAGCTGTAGTTTTTTTTTTTTTCTGAATATTTTGTCAAAATCTAACACAAAATGAAATTTTCATTTGAAAAGTTATAAATTTTCCCCCCACTTCGCTAGCTTGGCACTTTTAAGAAATTTGTCACACACTATTTTGTGCCCCCCTCAATTTTTGGTTCACTAAACCACTGATTGTAACTTTGTCATTATGGCAAACTACTGTAGTAACATGGCTCAGCAGCCAATCTCAATCAAGGATATGGTGGTTGCCATAATGGCAGTGCTACTGAAGTTGTAACTCTTTATATGAAACAGGCCCCTGAATATTAGATCAACATACTCTTGATGATTAATATTTCATCTTCATTTGATGTATTTTAGAGAGAGCAAGAGGAAGAGGCAAAGAGACTAGCAGAAGCCAAAGAGAAAGGTGGTACATCACTAGTAGGAGGCTTGACCAAGGGATTGATTGGAAGAAGATGAAACTCCTTGTGTAAACAAATCCGTCTTGTCATCACCTTATTCATTCAAACTTTGCCTGTCTACTATCTCAGATGTATGTTTGTCAAGGAGAAACCAGTTTTTACCTCCATATGCAGCAATTGTATTTTCCTTTTGCACTTTCCGATTGGACCGGGGAAGACTCGCGTATAAGACACTACTGAAGAGTCGAATTTGGGGCTGTTCAGGTTTTGAAGAAATTTGTTTCTATGTTGGAGAATGAGTACCTATCTGGCTCTTGGTCGATTGATATCAAAGTCTTGCTGCACTTTATTCAAATTGATCTCAACTATGGAAAGCCAGTGACACCATAATTTGTCATCTAGAATGGAATTCGAGTGACCCGCTATTTAAAAAAAATATAGATTTTGATCAATACTTAAATATTCCAAAATTTTTGGCATGAAATGTTTAATTCAAGACAGCATCAGTTCCTGTGCATGTGCGTGCATCAGATGTGCATTCAGTCATATTACACTGTAATTGCATTGTCTGTGTTGATCTGTTTGTTCATCTAGCTGGTTCTTGTTTTTCCTGCAATTAATTTTCACAGAAGATGAAAATGAATGTATATTTCATGCTGCACTTCCCTTGTGTCAATAGGGTGAATTATCTGCACGGATTCATGAATGGTGGCAATAATTGAAAATTGAATTAGCATGATTAGTGATAATTCTCTTATTCAGAGTTTGCTGTGATGAATGCCAGGTAAAAAAGCTTGCTGGCAAAATGTTGAATTGCATGAAGTGTCCAAGCATAGTTCACTCATTTGACATTGATTCAACCAGTTATGCTCTATTTTGCTTATAAGAGGGCAAAATCATTCTATATGATAGATAGGTCATCACTGGCATTCCATGGGTAAGATTAATGAAATTCGTTGTGAATCCTTGTAAAAGAAGGCCTTTGTTTGTTTGTCATCAATAACTAGCTTTGCATACCAGTTGGTAATAATGTCCATATTTCCCAAAGCATCTTCAAATTCTAGTACTATATGTTTTTTTTTCTATATCTTCATATATATGTGTTTAATGGGGGTCCATCCTGACTTCCAAGTTGGTTTGATAAAGGGGAAAATGAGAGATTTAATGAAAATCCACCACAGACTATCAGAGTTAAGAACACATGAGCAGCAGCACCCGCTGAATGGAATGCAATATCACGATGAACCACATATAAAAAGTCAATTCATGAAATTCATAGAGCGGCTTGCATGTGACATTTCCCCAAAAAAGTCTTGGTGGACCTCCCCTCAAGACAATTGTCAATTGTGAGATAATTGAATTTGAATATTGAATCTGGTAGAATTAACCAGTGCATGTAGAATGTGTATGTATGTACTGTAAAGGAATAAATCCCTGCGCCAAAATTTTGGTCTCTTGGATGTAATTTAGATAGTGAATTGTTTCATGCCATTAATAATTAAATAACAATTCGCAAGAGAATGTGATGATTTTATAATAGATTTCAAACTATCAAAATATCTTCAGATTTTTGCAGTAATGACAATTTTTAATGGTTGTTACTTAAAAGCTACGTTCACATATACACCTCTACGATCACTGTACAAAAGATTTTATACCATTTATTGCTATGTATAAAAATAGTTTGTATGGTGTTTGTAAAGGTACATGTATTTGTGACTGTAGTACAAGTTTCAGGCCTTGGGAATTGCTGGTTGGACAAAGTAGTAATCTTGTATTTCATCTTAATAAACCAGAATAAAGTACTGATTTTTTTCTCAAGTTTATTAGCCAATCAAAACCAAGGATTTCTCTGATGTCAGAGAAAGACAATTTGTTAGTTTGTAGGGTCGAATGAAAATTCTATGAATTACTTGTTAAAATAGGCAAACGTGGCCTGTCTTATCCAGTAAGTATTTTATATATTGACACTATACATTTGTTATATAGGCTCATTATAACTGTTATATGGTTTGATTCTTAAAACCACACTGGTCATATGGGGTTTAATTTGTCTTTTTTTTAAATACAAGATTAGGCCGGTAGGTTGGTCAATTTTATCTTATTGAATATTTTGAGTGCATGACGGCTACAGAGCGCATAGAATATTATCATAACACAAGTTTTACCAACATTTTCGGAGCTTTTAAGGTAGATACTTTAAATTGGTGAGTTGAAGTCTACTTAAATGACCCCTACATTTTTGCTTGTGTAATATTTGTGTATTTATTTTCTAACCATGAGCAAGGGCAAACTTAAATTGTTGGGTCTGCTTCTGTATAAATGAAGTCCCACACTTTATACCTGTATTTTCTTATTTAAATGTGCACTTATGAGCAATGCTACATTAACCTTTTTTTTTTTAAGATATACATAAAATAAAATAATGATAGAAACTTGAGCACTCTTGCAGCTTTTTACAGTGAAAAACACCAAATAAAAATAAAATTACATATGGAAATTAAATGTAAAACGATGATAATTCAAAACGGTATTCAGTTTTTTTTTTTTTAGTTTAAATGACTACTTGCAAGACTTTCCTGAATTCCTCTGATTACAACAGGTAAAAAAAAAAGATGGATGTGCTGTTAAGGACTGGGCCAAATATACTGGTATATTAGACTCTTCAGTATTGTCTGACACCTGGGGCCCATAACGCAAAGCTTAACTATTGATCATATCACTGTCAAAATCTGCCATATAATCAATCACAGAGTTTTATGTAGCAGGTCCCAGTTGTCAGATTTTACATTTGACTTCAAACGATATTTTGAAGCAGATATAATGGTTACCCAGTACTAGTGTCTGCTGTCTGCACAATGCTACTATTACACTTGCATGATATTGGGCCACGACTAGTTCACGCATCGAGTCGTGCCACGTCATTCCATGTTGTGAAGTGTGCGGGCCAGTGCGGACAATGCTTGAAGTGTCATGCCAAAATTTTAGAATTTCTAAAATCTTGGCACGACAAATTTCTGGGATTATTGGCGTGAACTATTTGTAAACTGTGGTGCGCAACCTCGTGCCATGGCACGCATTTCATAACTAGTTCACGACTAGTTTACGAGTAGTTTGTGACAAGTTAAACAATAGTTTGCGCATAGTTCACGCTCGCATAAGAATTGCCTCAAAGTCATACGCATGCGCAGTTTTGCTATATCAAACAGCAATTCATGAAGTTTGATTTTATGCTCCAATGAATGATAATGAATTGAATGACGTGACCAATAGCATGTACAGCATCAACTTTGACAAAGAAATGTAAGGGCCATACACAAGCAAAATAGTTACTATTGTCCCCAGACAATATTGGGCCCATCTGATGCTCGATAAGCACCTGGTAACAGTGCACGAACTATTTGTAAATAATGCGTAAACTAGTCGGGACTATGGCACGAAGCAATGACCCATTTCATGCCTCACATTGTCACAAACTGGCACGATAAAATCGTGCCAATGCGGGAACCCAAAATCGTGCAAGTGTAATAGCAGCATAAGTCAATCTTCTTTTAAGATAGTTGCCAAGGTTAAAGCAATTTTTCTGGACTAGATTTTGCAAAGCATGTGTTATTCATATCTAAAGTCAAGAAGATATCTGTGGTCCTAAAACATGACTTCAGCAGGCTCACCTGTATGTAATTCATAATTATATTTTTCATTTGGCAGTGGCTATAACAATCATATCATATACCTTTTGTAACACGAGTGATAAGTGCAAAATTTGTCAAATTGCAGTTAGTAAGAAGCTCTTGCATATTGTATCAAGGCTTTTATTCAGCCTCTACCTACTTGATAAAAATGGTATCAGTATTTCAGTACACTATTTCATATAGAGTGGTGCTCAAAACTTGGTGAACCCCACCCAAAAATGAACATATTTAAAGTTGTTTAGAGTTCTGCCAGCATTTAGATTCCTCATTTTGAAGTCAGGTGATTAAATATTACATTCAATAAAGATTGTTTCTCTGGACCCACCGAACATTGCAGTGTTGTTGTTTACATTCAACACTTGGCATGGAATAATGCATTTTTTGAAATGGCTTACTAACTATCGAGCACAACTGTATGATTATATAAGTAATCGAGATAGAGAGAGACTGATACAAGAGACACTAGGTCAAGTACCAAACATCAATACAGTCAAACATGCTTATTAAAATGAAACCTGTTGGGGTGTCTCACAAAGATTTAAGTGTGACTTAAGTTGCACTTAAACCCTGACGCATACACGATATGCAACGCGCAATCTTATTAATAGTAATACGCGGTAGTGCACATTCTCTTGGCATGAACTGACCAATATGGTCATGCCTTTTATAACGCACGCAATTAGGCATTTAAGTGCGACTCCAAGTCATACTTAAATCTTTGTGAAACACCCCTTGTAAAATTAAAGATTTTTCATCTATAAAGGCTGTATGACCCGGTAGTATAGTTCTAATTTAGACAGCAAAGCTGCCAATGAAGACCACCTGCCTATAAGAACTACATTTTGTTTCTTTGAGTAGTATGTGCTATGCTGAGTTTTCTGAACATATTCTTGACCAAGTGAAAACTCTGATGAATTGTTTGTTTTCATCTTAACTACAAATTGCAGTAAAAATATTCTTTGCAAAAAAATGCTCTTCAGATGCCCTAACTTTCAAAATATGACAAACATTTCTGTGTGCAGTATATACATTTATAACCACAATAAAGAGTTTTTCATGATTATTTTTGTGATTAAAACAATTCTGATGGTATACACTCATTCTCATTTGCATCATAATCAAAATTTCCCAATCATTTGGAGGCTGCTTCTTCTACAGCTAAATTGGCATAATAATTCCAATTATTTCAACACGATCATATTGCATAAAAATTGAAATTCACTCATTTCAAATATGAACACTTATGAGGTCACATAGCTTTGATTGATTCAGTAGTCAACCACACTATGAACAATTATTTTATCCCCCAACATACACAGATGAGTTGTCATAGCGATTATAGGAAATGTATTACCTATTCAAATACATTTAATTGGAGTACATGCATGAAAAAGGTTTTCCTTACATTATAATTTATTTCACATTTGATTCAGATAAGTTCATGCTAAAAGTGAGAATATATATTTTCCAATCCTTATTATTTGGAAATAGGTATTATGTAATATACTACATTTACTACTTGTTTACTTATCCTATAACTTGGATATACCGGTATTTTCATTTACCACAAATATAACAAATGAAAGCATCTTTGACACACCTTTGTGATAACAAAACTTAATCAAATCATGATTTTCATCTCAACAGAAAAATACTGTATATATGTACCAGTATTCAATTCTCGTCATTTGTCATGTTGTCGTGCAATGCCAGCTTCATTTTACAAATGATAGATATCAGAAAAGTAAAAATAATATAAACAATGAGCAACCACAATTTTTTTTCACTTTGTCCATATGGCAAGATTTTTTCTTGGCACTTATTCAATTCCATCAAACAATATCAATCTCTCTTGATTCTAGACGTGTCATGGTCGTCAATTGGCAATACATAATAGATAAATCCCACTTCTCTAACATTTTAAAAAAGAGATACATATATATTCATTGATGAATGATACCGGTGGTTGTACAATAATGAATTTTGTATACAGAAAGAAAATAGTTCAATGTGATAGAAAATAAGGTTCAAGTTGAAGTTACTATTGTAGCCTGATTATGATCTTAATTTCATTTGATAAATTTTGTAAGACAAGATTTAAATTGAATAATTATAGGTTTTTCAAACTGCCCCACAGTTTTAGCATATTTTGCACAAAATTTTTTTTATATCCCCAAATCATTACATCTCTTTCACCCTCTCTCTCACACATTCTAGAGCTTTGTAAATTCAAAGGTATACCTTGAAGAAAAATAGTTAGTCCTTACAAGAACGAATAAAGGTGTAAGTTTTCATGTGAGAGAATGTGAAAACATTTCATGATTTTGGAAAGAAATTTGTAGCTTGGCTGAACAAATAATATTCCCAGCATTTTATTTATAAAAAAAAACCCAAAAAACAAATAACTCTCAGAAAAAGTAAAGGGGTATCATTTAAGTTCAAAGCACTATCCCCCCCAAAAAAAAATATCAAAGTAAAAATACAAGTTCTAACAATATAATCATGAAGACCTGAATTAACGAAATTGGTGTCAAAACCAATGAATTGAGTTTGAAAAATAGTTTTTAGATATGAAGGGTAGGTTCTGCACTACACTGATAGTGCATGCAAGTGTTTGACAGAGGGAGCCTAATTTGCTCTTGGTATTCAGACTACTGAAATAACCCGTGATTATTGATTTAAATAAACTTGTTTAAAACCAGAGCAAAAAAAAGCATATATTTAGCATCCAGGACATGTGTTCACATATAGGCCTACCAATGCATCCTTTTCTATCTATATGCTAAATCAAGCACAAATTTCAGTGCAAAAAATCTACAAGCATACTGCATATACCGGTACTGCATGGTTTCAAATGCCTTTTCAAAACCACCTTTGTGAATTCAAGCCCAATCATTGTGAAGAATCACAAAGGATTGTAGGGTTTCATGACCATCACGCAATTAATATGAAGCACTATATTATTAATGATTACAATTTTGGTTGGTCACAAACCTATGTCAAAGTATACTCCGGTAGTAGCTTAACTTGCTCAATGGCAAAAAGTGTGAAGAAATGTAATTATGCCAATTTTTTTTTTCTTCAAAGTGAACATTCTGTAGAATAAAAGAATCCCATGGTCGCAGTTTGACTGAACAATGATGAATATTATAATCATTAAACAAACAACAGTTCATTAAAATCCTCAACCAAGAAAAGCCATGGTTACAGCTTGCCTGAAACAATAGGCGGTGCTGCACCATCCCGAGTTTGCTCAATCTCGAGATTTTAGCCCGATCAGCCCTCTTCGCGATTAATCTCGAGATTCAAGAAACCCCGTCTGCACCATCCCACGAAGAGCGATTCCTGCTCGAGCAAGGCAACAAGCCCGATATTACGAGCATGCGCACTTTCGGATCTTGGAGTTTCAACGGCCCGCGCTTTTGAATAACTTCCCGCGATATGCAAGCAATGTACTCCTTTCACTAGCACTTTCGCCGAATTCAACCGGTGTTATGCAACAATCCTCTCAGCTCAGCGAGTGAAGAAGTGATGTATTCTTCGTTAAATATGATGGCGGAGTAGGAGGCAACGACAGAGAGAGAGAGAGGGAGAGAAGGAGGAAAGAAATGCTATTTGCTCACATTTTGCGAAGGTAACAACACTGCTGAATATGACCATCGTCGATGAGCGCCCCCCCCCCCTTCGGTCTGGTCTCTCCCAAAATCCATTCACTGGTGGGACACCATCGTTGCTTATGAACGCTATTCGCATGTATAAAGTTGACTTTCGCACGTGTTTATGTTTTGACCAAGGCGGAAGTGGAACGCGAATTGCATTATGGACTGACGTCATGAATAAATTACCCCGAGTCCAATCTCGAGTGCGTCTGCACCGACGAATTAGCGGGATAATTCGTAAAATAGCGCGCTATTTTGCAAATAAACCCGAGTTGACTTGGGATTGCAATCTCGAGATTAATCCTACGAACTAGCGCGATAATTGCGTCTGCACCGCCAACTATCTCGAGATTTTTCAGATCGGGATAATTTGCCGGATCAGAAATAGCGCGCTAATTTGAAAACTCGGGATGGTGCAGACGGCCCTTGAGTAGATTGGTGGCCACAGTACTCTGACCTGACACCCCAGGGGCTCATTAGTACACCCACAACAGGAACAAGAATGGTTTAATTATCACCTTAAAGTTTAATTACTACAAGGCTAACTTGGGAATACAACACTCTTTAGAAATTTGATGCTCTTTTCCAGAGCATGCAGGATACTAGTAGTATTTGTTGATTAGCCTCCAAGGTAACCATTGGTGCTCATTCACTAATGAAGATTCTACCTGGAAATGGGATGTCCACTTATTGTTGCATAACAAACAAGCTTCTTAAGTTACACATAATTCCTTGGAGGGACCTGGATGAGAAGAAATAAGATAAAAAATGATTTATTGGAAATCAAATGTTGGGTTTTTCCCCAATGGCTACACACAATATTTCTTCCTGATTTATTTATTTATTGAAGGGGGGGGGGGGGTAAGTAATAGATGAGAAATTGGATAGAGAAGGAGACAGATGGGGAGAGACAAGAAGAGGAGGGAATGAATAGGAGGAAAGGAGAACATTGCAGAGAGATGGGAGGGAAGGGTGGATGAGCAACAATGCCAATATCTTGTATGGTAAAACAGAAGATTCAGAAGAATATCCATCATATTGAAGTCATTGAACTCTTTGTTATTACAAAGTAGTAAGAGGTTCACCTCTATTAATCACTTTTTAAGAAGCTTAGAGAGATGCAAATAATGTCTATTATTAGTCACACATTGCTATTCAATCCTGTTATGCAATAAAAAAAATGTCACATGGCACAAAGTTTTCTGAATCAGATTATGATAGCTTATGTGAATTTCAGAAGTTCAATAATCAATATGTAATATATCACAGATCAGGGAATGAAGAAGGCTTAAAATTTTACTTCACAAAGGCGAGAAGCCGTCTATTTCATTACAGATCTTGTGATATACGTCAGATTAGCCAGTGGGCTGCATGCCTTTCCCTTCATAAGTATCCTTGACAGGAACAGTTAAAATTCTCTATTCATTTTCTGTTTATGTATCTTATAATTTCTTTGGCTTATATATACATACATAAAACAACATGTAGAACAATAATAACATTACTGTCTGATGCTAAAGAACTGAAAAATAATGCTCCAATGTTGATTTGGCTCAAAAGGTCCTGTGTGAGACTGTACTGAATGTCCATTAACTGTTTAAGATTCAATTTCTGAGTTGACTTGTAATAACCCCACCAAACGACACAACCGAGTATTGAATCAAAACCGAGACATTGATAAAGGGATTTTAATTTTATCAGAGTCCAACATCTCCCCATAGAATAACCTTTGACACCCATTAGTAGGGGCTATTAAGATTAAACATGGACATAATCAAGAGAAATATGTCAGCATCAGCTGCTGAGCTTCTCATGAAGATTAGAATGCAGTCCCGGAAAATAAATAAAATCCAAATGTGAAACAGAGACTCAATGCAATTGATAAACAAGGAACACGTTAATCTTCAGTTTCAAGTCACCAGTGTTACAAATTAATAACAGGCGGGAATGCTTATCAACTTGATTCACTGATCTTGGCTTCATGATTATTCTTTAATTTGACTTTCAGATTCAGTTATTAATTTTGTTATTTCTGTTTAAATGTGAATTGTCAATTAGCTACTTGGACATAATTATCATGACATTAATCTAAGAATGCTCTCAATCCATAATGATAATATTAATGGCTCTAACATTATGATCTATGAAAGAGCCCCATCTACTGGTGAAAAACAGACAACAGCACATGTTGATTGTACAACCAAAAAATCCCAACTTGTATAAAACTATATTTACTCTATTTGTAAAACATGCTTGAAGCTTGTGGGGATCCAATGGTAGGCCATATTTACTTATTTTGCATAATTATCAGTTATTGGCTCAGCCACATTCGTGTAAGAATGAAAAACTGTCCCGCGTTCCTGTCAAGTGTAAACAGACCAGACAAAGCTGTTTTAATTGAAATATAAACCCAGACGAATGTCCACATTAGTCTGTGTCCAAACCAGTGTAGATGTATACCATTTATGCACACTGCATTTCCACATTCTCAGTCTCAGCAGTCACTACCCCCCCCCCCTTTAACACTATTTGATAATTTGGCCATAGAGGAAATTTTGGAGAAGTTTGACTTGGCTTATCTGCAGAAGTCTGCCCATATTCAGAAATCAGATATACAAATCAACAAATACTTGCACAAAAGGAAGCCATCTGTATGATAATATAAAAGTATTGCATAATATTTCATAATATGAGTTCATCATACTCTACTGAAATCAAGAATTAATTGGAAATATACTAACGACTCTGGCATCTTAATTGGACAAGGACTGGGTCAAGGAAACATAATCGAATCTGTATCTATTCATATCATATTTAGGCCTATAGTCATATTCATAATCTGAAAAATCTCCCCCCCCCCCCACTTACTTCATTTCATTCAGAATGAAGGAGTGGAATTACCTCTGGAGAATATAGCTTAGAGATACTAATTACATGTTATTTGGAGTGAATGTATGAACATAATCATTATAATTAGTTCATAGTCCTTAATGTAACAAGACCTGCAGGTGCAACGTAATTGGGCCCTGGAGAGCAACGTATGATGATTATCATTGGCACATGCTCTGTAATGGCTTTGAATGAAGCAGGACAAGGGAGAAATAATCTGAGATAAATGACCCTAGCCAAGAATAGTTCTACAAAGAAATGTTGTGCCAATGAGTTCATTATAGGGCAATGGGTATACACAAAGGTTTACATGTCATTAAATCTTGGAAGAATGTTATAGGTGTAATGCAGCAGAAAAACTGTTTCCTTTTAAGTTTTATAATGAAATATACAATCTGTATAGTAAGGATTACAATAATGTGCAATTTGACGAGTATATAGCATGCTAACTTTTCATTCAAGAGATTGTAGGATAATATTGTGAGCATATACACATGCTTTTTAAAAACCCACATTGGGATAAAATAGGCATATTGATTGAATTTATAGTTTCATTGTTCAAAAAATAATTTATTTTGATATTACAACAGAGTCCCTACTTCTCTGCAATATGGAAAACAGAAAAAATCACAGAATTCATAGAATATCATGAAAAACAGTCTTTCAGGCCAAACAATTTGAATTGTGGATATACAAAGTAAAAATCATGAAAATCAAAGAAAAAGTTGTACTGAAGTGAAAAGTAGTAGTAGTAGCAGCAGCAGCAGTAGTAGTAGTGGTAGTAGTAGTAGCAGCAGCAGTAGTGGTGGTAGTAGTGGTAGTAGTAGTAGTAGTAGTAGTAGTAGTAGTAGTAGTAGTAGTAGCAGCAGCAGCAGCAGTGGTGGTAGTGGTAGTAGTGGTGGTAGTGGTAGAAGTAGTAGTGGTAGAAGTAGTGGTAGAAGTAGAAGTAGAAGTAGAAGTAGAAAGTAGAAGAAGTAGTAGTAGTAGTAGTAGTAGTAGCAGCAGTAGTGGCAGTGGTGGTGGTGGTGGTGGTGGTGGTGGTGGTGGTGGTGGTGGTCGTAGTAGTAGTAGTAGTAGTAGTAGTAGTAGTAGTAGTAGTAGTAGTAGTAGTAGTAGTAGTAGTGGTAGTAGTAGTGGTGGTGGTGGTGGTGGTGGTGGTGGTGGTGGTGGTGGTGGTGGTGGTGGTGGTGGTGGTAGTAGTAGTAGTAGTAGTAGTAGTAGTAGTAGTAGTAGTGGTAGTAGTGGTAGTAGTGGTAGTAGTGGTAGTAGTGGTAGTAGCAGCAGCAGCAGCAGCAGTAGTACTAGTAAAAGAAGTACATGTAGAAGTAGTAGTAGTTGAATAATAGTTAATATTAGCAGATTGAAGCCATATTAGTGGGTCTATTCCCAGGGATACTGAGCAGTTCTGGTTTATGTAACAAACAAAATATATTGAAGTAGGTGATAAGCCTATTGATTTATCCCACTGTTTTCAATGCCACATCAATAGCACTTTATGAGTACTAACTAGTACACATGGTACATGGACCATATTGTCAACAATAATTCACTAGTAGTTTAAAAATATTGTATTTACTTTGTATCTTGTTTTTAATACAGTAGCTAAGTAAATGCTGCAATGCTGTTCTTTATGGAAAATATAGAAAAAAGAGAATAATATTTCAAATATTCACAACTATTGAAGAATATTAGGATAGGATTTTGAATCGTTGATATAAAAGCAACAAATTTATATTTTGATTCATTGATATTTTTTAAAGAGTGGAAAGGGTGTACTTTCACTCATTTTGGATTAATCTTTGAGTAATCCCTGAGGTAGTTTTAGAATGAGTGAAAATATTCACTCTAAATTCACTTTTCTTCAAATTCGCTTGTTTTAGGGTAAACGTTTTCACTAAATTTTAGGAGATATCGATCTTCAAAAGTAGTTTAATATCCAAAGCCCCAACTCTCCCACAGGCTCTCTAACTACTGATAATGCAATCAAACAGGACTCTGTATTTTATAACCAAAAGATGAATGCTTAGTTTGAGTTCTAGTATAAAAATCTAATTTCAATTAGACGTATGTCATATTTTTTTTAATCATATGGTTGGAAGCAATCCTAAAGTGTTTATCATCTGCCAGAATGCTTATTTAGAACAACAAAATTTAATAAAAAACAATTCAGGCTTGATTGAAATTATATTCATTTCATCGCCACATGCTTTTCCTGACGTAGCTAACAGAGGAAACAACATGTAGAGCCACACTATCAACAGGCAGGCATTTTTTCAGTAATTTATCTGATCTTCATTTGCTCAATACTCTGCAATAATACATTTTCTTGAAAAATCATTTGGCAGATATCATTGATTTATAGTTGTTTTTTTTACAATGCTGTGTAAGTTTTGTTAAATACTGTGAACATTTCATTTTCTATTGTTTCCAGTACCAGATTTTATCTTTAATGTCACATCTTACTGTTCTTTTAGAAATGAAAGATAAATCTTGCCTATATCCTGACAAACAAAGATAACTAATGATATTTCCATCCTCCAACTAACATTTTGAGGCTAATAAATTCAGGGAAAAGAAACAAAAGAATTACAAATGGGATAAACATTGACATTCTAAAAATGTGGTTTCATGCACCACAAATTGAATATAAAAATGACACCTAGATTAACCATTTCCCACTCAAAACTGCTCGTACTTGACTCAACGCAATCATCCCACGAGATAGCCTACGTCATAGTTGATGAACATAACACAAAGCTTCCTATATACTCCTTGATCAAAATAGGTCAATACAAACGACTATGAATGAACCAGAGGAAACTTCTGTCATGACTTTGGTCCTTGCCATAGCCTAGGTTTTAACCAAGTCATTAAAGTATGGAGAACACTCGCTCATAATCATCAATTAAGATGGAACCATTTTGTTTCTAAAGAGTCTTGGAAGATCATGGGAGACTTCTATGGATCCTCCTAATATCTAAAGGAAATCTTTGCCTTGTTGCACCATAACGATGGGCAAACATCATTATCACTCGGCAGCAGAAGAAATGCCTGGTACTGCATGCACTTAAAGGCATGGTTAAACATCTAATCTTGGAGAGTCATCAATTAGCTACTATAATCAGTGTTGCTTAATTACATTAGCTGCACAGACAAGCGTTCAATTGGATGGTACTTGACTGTCAAAAATGAAGAGAGCCTTCTTCATTTTGTTTTGCTAATGGGTTTATAAACAATGGCATGCTATAAAGAAGGTTTTGAACCCCTACAACACACTTGCTTTAATTTTGAGGAAATGAGGCAATTTGAATGATGGCTGAAAGATTCGCAATTATTTTTTTTTCTGATGTTAATGAATTAGTCAACTAATGCAAACACTTTAATATATTACCTCAATCACTTGGCATTCACTACCTTTCATTGGCATGCATAGCAAATTACCAAACCAAAATTGGTACTTGAGGGTTAATACAAAAATTGGTGAAGTTCCACATGAGCACCAATCTAAGTATCTTGAATGTCCAATCTGCATGCAAGAAATTCATAATAAAAGTGGAATACCCCTGACAGTCTTGCGTACATTGTGCAATTTAAGTAAAGCAGTAGTGATGACTTTGTGAAAATGAAATATCAACCATTCTTCCTCTTTAATTCATCCTTTATACTTGTCACATTTCCCCACAAACTAAAAGGAATCAATGTATTAATTGTGAAATTGGGGGAAAATATCAATTCTTATCAAACAGAATTTACAAATGACCTTGATCAAGTCACTTGTGATTTTACTCACATCAAATTGCTGATATATGATACAGGCCTGAACGTTAGACATGCTTGAAACACATTAAAACAAAGAGGATAAATACATTTCAAAATCTGAGAAAACTGTTTATTCTTTTAATACAATCTAAATTCGTTGACCTCAAATGACCTTGACTTATCTTATTACATGTGATTTGCTATATTTTATGAAATAGCCATCTAATACAAGTTAGTATAAATTGTGAAAGTATAATTTTGAAAGTATACTTTTTTAATATTATATAAAGTAACCATACATATGGACATATCATTATTATTATTCCCTCATTCTAAACATTAATGAATAGGTTACCACAAACTTTTCCTGAAACTACTATTCTGAGCAATGCATAAAAAATCTAAAATATAAAATCCTCTTCACCTTCAACTAGGAAAAGATCTCTCTTTGTTACTATTTTAACCATCCCTACTTGTAACTTTTATATCTTCTTCATAGTGATGTCAAACAATCTGTTTCTGGGAAATACATGTGTAGTACTGTATATGGGAATTCAGCTTTTATGTCAAAGACTTGTTACAGAAAAAGGGGAATTATTCTACAAAAAAGGGGCAATTAAAAATCTATGGGGAAACATAATACCTGCAAATTTTGACACTATGCCAAATATTATGAAGCTTTACTTTTATGCTTTTCACACTGTACTTTTTTTCCTTAACCCCGGGAAATTGGTGGGGCTAAGGGGGGCCTTAGCCCCACCAATTTCCCGGGGTTAAGCTTAGCCCACTTCGTTTTCACACTATGTTTTAGCAAAGTGGGCTAGCACGGTAAATAGTACGGTACTATCTGGCCCTGCAAAAAAGCAGGGTTAGCCGCCTTACTGCGGTGCTAGCACCACAATTACGGTGCTGAGAGATGCAGTGTGAAACGAAACTGGGCTAAGGAAAAGTGGGGCTAAGCAATAGCCAATCACAGAAGTCGAAATTGCACTTTAATCACGCTCTGTATGGTAAAATCATCAATATTAATGAGCTGTGGGATAGTCCGGGGTTAAGGCGTTAACCCCGGCTAAGCAGATAGTATGGGGTTAAGAAAGACAGTGTGAATCCAAAAAAAGATAGTATGGGGTTAAGGATAGTCTGGGGTTAAGGATAGTATGGGGTTAAGGAAATGCAATGTGAAAAGCA
Source organism: Lytechinus pictus (assembly GCF_037042905.1). Lineage (NCBI taxonomy): Eukaryota > Metazoa > Echinodermata > Echinoidea > Temnopleuroida > Toxopneustidae > Lytechinus > Lytechinus pictus. The sequence goes on from NC_087251.1 coordinate 24,192,244, forward strand.
TATTTGATTATTATAGCCTGGATAATGAACAGAGTATATACCTGTAGGCAAATTGGCATCATCATTTCTTCTTATATAGGCCTACAGCAAATAATACAATAAGTCACACACACATACATTGTAAGCAATCAGATCATAATATGAGAGACCTGCAACTGTATGGATTGCTTTATATATATATTCACACACAAACAAATTAAACCAACAAAAAATGTTAAATCATATGGGTTAGATATGTTTGAAAAATAAATTTGGAGAATATATTCTCCCCACAAGAGAAATTTAAAGCAGCCATTAGCAAAACTGGTTAATGATATCACTCATCATTGTTCTCAAACAATGGCTAAATACTTCCAGCGAATATAACATACAATTTAAAGGACAAGTCCACCCCAACAAAAAGTTTGTTTGAATAAAAAAAGAAAAATCCAACAAGCATAACACTGAAAATTTCATCAAAATCAGATGTAAAATAAGAAAGTTATGAATTTTTAAAGTTTCGCTTAATTTCACAAAACAGTTATATGCACATCCTGGTCGGTATGCAAATGAGGAGACCGATGACGTCATCCACTCACTATATCTTTTGTATTTTATTATATGAAATAAGAAATATTCTAATTTTCTCCCCATTGTCAATTGAAACAAGGATTGATTCCTCCCGGAAGGCCGGAACATGTGGAATTAGCATTGTTCAGTACTATATGGTTCAGTCAAGTTGGTCCTCATTAATGTCAAATCTGTAAAAAATGAAATATTGTATAATTCAAACAATAAAAAAAAAAGAAATGGTGAGTGATGGAGAACATAGCCTGACTCATTTGCATGTCACTGAGTTGTGCATATCACTGTTTTGTGAAAAATAAGAAAAATTTTAAAATGCCATAACTTTCTTATTTTACATCCGATTTTGATGAAATTTTCAGCGTTACGCTAGTTTGATTTTTCTCTATTTATTCAAGTCAACATTTTTCTGGGGTGGACTTGACCATTAAGACAATTGGACTGGGCTTTTAAACTCAGATGTTTATGTTATTTCAAAGAAACAAAACCAATTTTCTGAATATCTTAAAAGGAAATTGAAACAACCACTACAAGGGCCAATACAATATCATTTTGAAAAATCTGTTCAGGTTCTCACTCTCTAAAAATCATAGATGAGACATATAGATCAGTATTTCTGAAATAATTTATATTTCTAAAACCATTTCAAACAATAAATTGTAGCCTTTGCGGTCTAAAATGTTAGCAAAAAGTATTTCTGTTTCACAGTTGTTCAAACCAATATAAAGATCTTTATGAATGTCAGTGTTCACCTAGAGGGCTTTAACATATGCTTCACTGTCCAATTCTCCAATTACAAGATACAATTGACACTGGTTTATTTCTCTTTGTTTTATTGTCAGATCCTATTAAGTCGTCTATACCTGATGTAATTCCTACCAGTAAAATCAAAGGTCAATGTAACCTTTGCAGAAGAGGTCAATTAAGGCACAATCCAGAATGCAAATAGATAACATTTGAAACGATTAGGTCATCTTAATAAACTGGAATTCACAGGCCATTTATATCTGGAAGTTTAGTTTTACCAGGGGATATGGAAGAAACCTTGGTTTCACTTTTAATCAGAAATTGATGTTAATTAAAGGTGATGTCTACCCTAATAACAAAATGATATGAATAAATAGAGTACAGTCATTGAACACAAGACTGAAAGTTTCATCAAGAATGAAAAAAGCTATGACATTCTAAATGTAAATGGATAACCTCACAACTCATTATTTCGTTTGTGTTTAATCATAAGAAATATCACTTCAATAATAAATAAATCCTTGAATGAGTCTTCAAAAGTAGGAATAATAAAGGTTTATACGTTCAGAAGTCTGACATTGGTGGGAAAAATACTTCATTTTATATTGTGAACCTAAAAAATCAACAGCATATATTAAATGTGTGACATCATTGGCTCTCTCATTTTCAAACCATGTTGTGAGGTAGAAAATTCCTTACTTTAAATTTTGATACTTTCTTATTCAACCTCCAATTTTGATTATATTGTCAGTGTTATTATTTTTTTAATTATTTTTTAAAATCAAATAATTGGTTTGCTGCTTATGCAGACCATTCATCCGTTCTTATTGAAAATTAGGAATGATTTTGCCTCATGAATAGGAGAGAAACAGTATTTCCTCCAAGATGCTAGAGTAAAGGAAGAGCTTGGAATAGTCAAAATTCAGATCCTTACACTGCAAAAACAGTGGTGTTAACACTACATTAACAGTGTTCACAGAGGATCACACCAAACAATCTACACCAGTCTTATGTTCATAGTGTTAATTCAACACTCATTGGTGATATCATAGCACAATGTGTTTGTTATTACTTATTAATAACACCAAGCAATGTTTGGTGTTATTTTCAAACTCCATGGTGTATTTTTAACACCTGAGAGTGCAGTTCTCTCAGAACTCTGGATGGAATGAATGCACCTAAGTTTTTAAAGTGTATCTCTAAATTCAGCATAATTGGAGGATCTATAATTTCCTTATCCTTGATACAAACTAGTCAGGCTTGAAAGATAATTAAACTTTTAACAACTTAATTAAAATCAGTAAATGGAATTGAGGTCTGGTCCACTTGCCCCATGGATAAAATGCCCTCAATCCTATAATTTCAAACATTATAATTCAAACAAATAAAAAACAGTAATCTTCATCCAAGCGACTCGCTGCATATGAGTGAAAAGGCATTGTGTATTAGTGATTTGATGAACCTGTTGATCGAATTGATGGTGTATATATAACAACCTTTTAGAGCTTTTGTGTCCAGCTATAAAAGGGTTTATACTGCACGGGGAGGTGACCACGCCTCAAGCCGTGGCCCGTGGCTCCACGTGCCAACCAGAAAGAATAGGATGATTACGTTAAGAGATGTAGGCTTTCAAGCGACTAACGATGGCATCCTTCCGCCATTAGAGAGAGTACCATGCTGACGATTAACAACAGGTTCCTAATTTAAAAATGTGCATTTCTAAATGATGCTGAAAAAAGTTATAAAGATGTTTTGAAAATGAAGGATTTTCTAGGAATTCATATGGATGATAAATGAAGATGTGTGCGCTCGTGCATACTGGTGATGGGGAACAACAGGTTTTTGTAGTTTAATGGAAAATTAATTTTATTTGTGATATTGAAAAGGAGTAATAAAGGATGCATTGGATAGGACTGATTTTCCAGGGTTATCCATTTTCTGCATCGATGCAAGTTTATGATTGGTAAGAGCTGAGTTATAGATCTTATCAGGAGCACTGGATGGAGTGAACCTTAATTAAAATCATAAAATTAATCTGAACATATTGTATCAAACTATTGTCAATTTTTATATGATTTTCATTCACTCGTATCACTATGATGAAGATCATTATTGCCATAAGCATCACCAACAGCAGCAGCAATTATTTATTTATGAAATGAAGTATCACAATACTTTACTTCTTTATTATTCTTTTCTATGACACAACCATTCTCTAGAAGTAGGCTGTACAAGGACAGTTAAAGTATCCAGGACAATGGATCACAACCTTCAAACTTCTAAATTCAGGAGAACACCATATTCTTTCAAAAAAATCTAAAAGGATCCTAATAATTAAAATCAACAGCATATTCAACCTTGATTTCATCTTCTCCTCCCTCGTTCCTTCTGTCATATTATCCTTCCTTTATCCCTTCTCTTCCTCTTCCTCCTCTTCATCTTCTTCTTCTTCATCATCTTTTTATTTTGTATTTTAGTAACTATTATATGTAGATCGGGAAAAATATACAATCTATCTCTCTTTATTTACCACATTTTAACCAACTAAACTGGGTTCCAAAAGAAACTTATCAAATTCACAAGCACACTACACAAATTCCACTCAGTCAAAATGAACAAAATTTTGACACAGGCTAGCTTTAATAATCTTCTCTAAGCACATGTCAACCAATGAAAATGAGATGGGATTAAACAAACTTACCAGTTTATTAAAGTTCACAGTATGACCATTGGCATGTTAAATTGATTGCCTCAATAACTAAGAAGTTAAAGAAGTTAAAATTAACATTTATAAACACACCTATTGAGGTCAAAGAAGCATAATGCATGAATGGACTCAATAGCAGTCAAGCAAAGAATGACCATTTGGTTTAATCGCATCTCATTTTCATTGGTCTTTCTTTTGCCATTTTGTGACTTTGGATTCCGGAACCAATTGATTTGAGGGGCTACAGCATCTTTGTTACTTAACCAATCTCTTAATTATTGACATGTGCTTAGTAAATATCATTGAAGCTATCCCGTGTCAAAATTTTGTTCATTTTGACTGTGTGGAATTTGTGTAGTGCGCTTGCGAAGCTTGATAAGTTTCTTTTGGAACCCACTTATTAACCATATTCTTTACAAAATTCCAATGACTCTTTGACATAAATCATCCTGACTGTGTCTAGAGAAGACAACATGGTGGTATCATCCTTGCATTGCTTAGCAACCAACTTGCTATCATGTAGTGAAGGCACGAGAACCATGCACATCTCACTGAGACTATGGACTTGTAGTCACTTACTGCTGAGACAAATACCACTATCATACTGTGAGAATCAGCAACTGTGCACCCATCTTATATTAACTCAACAAACCGATTCCTTTCTCTTAAAAGAAGTTTGAGGGTTGATTTGTTTGTGTTTTTCAGTGGGGGGGGGGGGGGTTCTAGGTATTTCGCCTTATTCTTCTTTCCTGAATATTTGTCACTCAAACATTTCCTTCAAATATAACATTCACAACTTCTATAGGATTATCAGTGAAAACACCCGTCTTATAACTGTAACGTGAAAAAAAGTAGCAACTAGTCATTTCCCACCAGTCTAATTTATTGTGATCAATTGGGGTCGTGGGCAGAAGCCATTGCTGTGGCTGCATCCTTTCTCATTTCTATACATATGCATTTGTAAACTAACAAAATTAAGAGAGCATAAACGCATCATTAATTCTAAATGCTTTGAAATGAAGTCATTACAAAAAAAAATTCCAGTTGGAGCGAGATCACAACATAAGAATACAACAATTTTCGAAACACACGGCGTATTTTGAGCTCTCCTTACAGGTAAGGGTAACACGCGTCTGGAAAAAAAAAGAAGCATAAAACATTACTCCATGAAAGTGTGATTACGATGAGAGTTTCTGCTCATTTTTTAGTTTCCGAGCATGGAAGTATAAGTGCAAGCCAAGTTCAAATGTAATCTCAGTGAAACAGATCCCTGATATACTTACATGTAGGTGATTCCAGGGAAAAAAATGACATGGGGACTCAGGGCAATTTAGCCCTTGAAATACTCAAAACAGCACTGGAAACTAAAAAAGCAGCCCAGGAGCGTTTCATCAACATTCTTGTCTGACAACTTTCCTTGATTCTGATTGGCCGACAGTCACTGTTACTATGGTAACTGTCGGAGTAAATCTCCGACAAGTCCTTCATGAAACGCTCCCCTGGAAAATCCTCAATCATTGCAATGTTGAAGCTTATCCAATGTTGCAGATGTAGGCAGTAAGTTGTGAAAAATTAATTTTTTGCCAGGAGGATTCTACCTTTAAATATTAGAGACATGGTATGATACCAGAAGCATCAATCTCGTTACGTGTTTATTGACCCCTGGAGAGGAGGAAGATTTTTGGCAGTCCTGTCCCCTCCTATTCTTACCCCATTCATATTCATAAAATAAACAGCTGGGAATCAGGATCATCGCAGCTCAGGTTTTGATTTCATCATTATTTGGTAATAAATGATTTTAGTGCAGGTACTGAAAAATAATAACTCACTTTGAAGTAAGTACTTGACAAGTTCTTCATGCTCACAGATTGGATTTGATATTTGTTTTATGAATATCTAGTGATACTGAAATTCACTGCAATTACTAAACTGAAGAACTTGAATTAATAACATCCAAATTTTTTCATGCTCTACAAAATAGAGCAAACCTTTGTTTCTTTTTTCAAACAAATTATTAACACTAAACATCTAGAAGGTGGTATTAACTTTTCGATATGATTTCTTGACTTTGTGTCTTCCTTGAAGAGTACAGACCTAGTTTCATACTGGTTCAATATTCTCTTGATACCAATAAAGATCAAGACGGAATGCTTACGGCCCTTTATTATCATTCCAAGACTGGGTGGAATTCTATAGTTACTTATGTTTTTCAATATCATGCATTTGAAAGATAGGAGTGGAAGAAACGCATCCTGTTTGTCTCTCATGTGCTTCATCATACGAATATCAAGTAAAATAAGATTTGGTGTAGGAAGTCGACAATAAAATTGCAAGTTTCAAATTTCTTTAGCGAGATATAATGAGTTATCAACTTACTTAACAAAGAGATAAGTCATTGATTTAACACTGAATACCAGAGGAGCTTTTTCTGGTTATATTGACATTAATACATGTTTTCTTTGTGTAATTCAAAAATTCCATTCATTCATCTACATGTAGAGTAAGTATAAGAAGCAGTTAAATATTTTCTTTTGTTCATTACTGGGGAAATTTCCAAGGGTTTCCATCACATCTAATAACCAATTATAAGACATTGTGAACAAAATCTAACCACAAAAATAACACGATAAATGACTATTTGGGAGTTATTTCAAGGGATGTTTTATCACATTAAATCATGAAACTCGGAGGGGGACTCATGTATAATGGCAGTATGAGTATGTGCACTAGCCCTTAAGCCTACCCCCCCCCCCCCCCCCCGTGTTCACACCTTGCCAGCAGTTCCCAAGCATATCTCTTTTACCCTTTTTCATTGACCATACTGCTTTTCCTAAGCCCCTTATTTCAGGTGTCAGTTCTCACTGACCCTAATTTCATGTTATAATTCCACTTCCCAAGCACCCCCATTTGCAAAGGGCCATTTAGTTCTTAGCCCCTCATTTTAAAGAAATTTCAGTTCTTAATGGCATAGACTATAGTTTCAGATTTCAGGGATGCACGCCCTGCCTTTTCCAAATCTGAGTGCCCCCCCCCCCTCTGCAGCCACATGTCAAATCAACATACAAAATCTAACACCAACTATATAAAAATCCATCAAAACAATTTCCTTACTTGTATTATCAGTAGTTTCCTAGTGGCTCTGGAGTCTTGTTCCTCGGATGATCCACCCCTTCATCTTATGAAACATTTCCACGGCTCTTGGCTATATGGAAAATAATCACATTCATGGGAAAGAAAATTATCAAATATTTATGGAAGAATGAAAATGTTCTTTACAGTTTGAGAAGCACCTCTACATACAGATTACATAAGAGAAACAGTGGACCTCTAATGAGGAAGCTAAAGGAACTGTATTTCTTTCTTCAGCAGCTCATCAAATATTGAACATATAGAACCCTTGAACTTGACCATAAAATTTATTTTAGTATATTAATTATCATTATCATAAGATCAACAACAAACTTTTATGCTGTGTTCAATCAGCATTATTTTGATTTTAGTGAGTTTTCATTTGTTGTAAAATAGAGCTCTACAAAACTCAAATATTAAGTGGCAAAAAGAATGGGGTTTGAAAAGGGATACTGCAGTGTCAAGCACGTTAAAATTCAATTCTACAGTACTACAAAGACCTCAATCATGATTCAATGATAGGACTTCTTCAAGTGCAGGGGCCTGTTTTATAAAAGTTGTTACAATAACAAATTTGTTTTGGTTTTTTTTTTCAATAACAGTTTAAAGCTACTGAAATCATTCAATTTGATTGGCTGATAGTAAACTTGTTATAGAAATTGTGCATTTGATATTATAACATGTCTTTATGAAAGGAGATCCAGGTAAAATGCACTTCTTTAATATTACAATCCAAATTTACCTTAGCTTACTTCAAATATCAAAACTGTCCAGAAAGAGCATGCAAGATAATATTGGGAACCAAGTATCTATCATATGACATGGCTCTAAATACCTTAAATTTGACATCACTTGAAAGTCGAAGAGTAAAACTTGAAAGTCGAAGAATAAACACAGATTTCACTTTAAAGTTAGAAATGAATCAATTGTACAAAAACTGGTTACCTCCACTGAAAACAAACGCTTTCTATTTACGACATATGAATAAATTTAAGGAGATTCCATGTAAAACAAAAATATTTCAGAACAGTGCTCTTCCAAGTCTGACAAGATTATTAAATTAGTACCATGGTAAATAAGTTTGCAATTTGTGAAATGAATGTGCAATATTGTATTATCTATAATTTTATTTTTATCCATTTTAACTCCATTTTTAGCTGCACATATGTAATTTTAATTTGTATATTCATTGTTAATCTTAGTTATTTTGATTATTTTTTATATATTGGCGTTGTGTAAACATGTACAATTCAGTCTGTGACTGCCAATCATGTTTTTTTTTTGCAATAAACCTAAATTGAATTGAATTGAAAGTGGGAAGTGGATGCATTTGAAATAATTGGAATCAATTTGAAAAAAGTACCAAATGTTTGGTCTTTAAAGTATGAAAATTGCAAAACAAAGAAATAGCTCATATTGCAAATGATACTATGGAGTAAAGATCCAATCATATTTCATGACATGACTCACATATTCAAATTGAATATCACTAAGTGGTAGATTTGTTAAGAATTTCCTCTCTACTATTGAAGAATGAAAGTACACTTTGAGCATGTGAATTTCCTGGTAGCTTTCTTTAAAAAGATCACAAAGCCGGATATCAGTGAAAATCGGCAGTAAAAAGAGCACTAAACATTGCCCTTTGGTCCCCTAAGTGAAGAATGAAACATAAAAATAACTCTGAGACTGTACACTTTTCCCTGTTCACACACAGAGAAAACAACAACAATGACAGTGATTTAATAACATGTTTATGAGTAGGTTTGATGGACCAATTCCTGACAAAGTGGTCACATTGTGTGGTTTGGCCAAATAACTTTGGATTTCATCACATAAGAACGTAAAAACTTACTATGTCCACATTTATTGAATCATTAGTTCAGTATCTTTCATTCCATGTTAAAAAAAAATCTAAAGAAAATTGATAATCGAAATCATTATCATGATCATCACATATTTTGAGATTCCTACAGGAAAATCAGTATTTTTTTTATTTTAGGAAGTACATAAATGATTACTATAATTTTGGATGGTCATATTTTTCAGGAATACATGGAAATATTGGCATTTGATGAAATAGGCTCCATGTATCCTACTCAAGGTCACGCAAGATTGTATAATTATTTAATTTGCTGAATATTAAAGGGGTGGTCCGGGCTGAAAATATTTATATCTTAATACATAGAGTAGAACTCACTGAGCAAAATACCGAAAATTTCATCAAAATCGGATAACAAATAATAAAGTTATTGAAGTTTAAAGTTTAGCAATATTTTGTGAAAACAGTCGTCATGAATATTCATTAGGTGGGCTGATGATGTCACATCTCCACTTTACGTTTTCTTATGTTATTACATCAAATCATATTTTTTTTCATTATTTCATACTTGTGTGAATAATATGTCTCCCTTACATAAGTTGCAGCAATAAATATCTAACGCACTAAATCAGTTGTCAATCCAATTTTTCTAGCTCTTGGAGGAAAAAATTTGAATAAACCTAATTTCATATAATAAAATACAAAAGAACAAGTGGGGATGTGACATCATCAGCCCACCTAATGAATATTCATGACAACAGTTTTCACTAAATATTGCTAAACTTTAAAATTCAATAACTTTGTTATTTGTTATCCGATTTTGATGAAATTTTCGGCATTTTGCTCAGTGAATTCTACTCTATTTATTAAGCTATAAATACTTTCAGCGCGGACCATCCCTTTAAAAGAAGAAGTTTTATTTAGACCAGGAGTTTGTAATGAGACTTTACATTCCATATCGTAACACAACAAATTGTTTGAAATACTGCATAATATCACACTTACTCCCTCTGCTCAAGGGCTATAAAAAAATCAAATCTAAAACAATAGAATTATTAATGAAATAGCGTATGTCGTTAGGTACTCTACATGTAGTTGACCATGGCTTCGGAGACCTTTTGTGACCCTGAGAAAACGGAAGTTATTTGATGATCCTGGTAATAAAAAGCATGGGAATTCACCCGATTGTTTCCTGTAATGACTCAAGTGATATGTATGCTCAATAATACTTTGGAAACAATCATGGGAATCTGCCTTGAAACAAACAAGTTTATCAGAATATGTTAGGTATCCATTGTTTTGTTTTGTTTTGGAGCTTGAGTTAAGGTCATGAAAAGTAGTGGCAAGCTTTAAAATAAGGTAATAAAACTAGTCCTATTCAATAAGGGATTCTCTATCTGTCCAAGTTTGCACATTTTCAAGGTTTTAACCTGACTAATTCTCCCGGGGGCCCAGTCAAATATATTGCTGTACACACGCGTGACCCAAAAAACGTGTTTAAAGGGGTGTTTTTTCAGTTTTGGACGAGGGCCGCACGTGCACTCTTTAAGTGTATCAAAAACAACGATTTAAAAAAAAGTGGTTTTGAAAGACTGGTCAATGGTCAATCGCGGGGTCAAACTTATTTAGGGTATTTTTTTTCCAAAGCTTTTTTTTAAGACTAGCCAAACGTGTTTGGGGTATGTTTTTTCCTCAAGCTTTTTCCCCGGGGTTTTTCCTCTTTGTTTCTGAAAAGTTTTGGGGTTCTTCCCGATTGTAAGCAACGATCCTGCATGGGAACAGGCCTGGGAAACGGGAAAACAGTCGTGAAATTTGTCAAACTTGTTTAGGGGTCATATTCTGGCGACAACTTGTTTAGGGGCCAAAATGTCTAAATGAAGCCCGCAAAAAACTTGTTTAGGGGGTTATTTTGCACACAGAGAAAAACTCGTTTAGGGGGTGTTTGGAAATAATTTGGTCACGCATGTGTACAGCAATACATTTGACTGCCCCCCCCCCCCTTGGCTAATTCTCCTAGAGATTAATTTCAGGATTCCAGAACCCCATTTTCATTGGCCATAGTGTAGGATTCCTGCTTGAGCCCAAATCATGGTCCATGAGTATAATGGGTTTCATGTTGAATAGCATGTGATGGTATGGTACTATAAATAAGCTATCTTATAAAGAATCTCAGCGTTTCATTCTGAATGGAAATTGCTGCTTGGATAATTTGATATCTTAAGGATGTTATGATAGAAATACTTTGGTATAAATGATATATATATTTATCTTTAGAAAGCTGAAGATCTCTCCTTTCAGAATATTGATATATTCCCATACTGTCATGGTTGTTGAGGTAACAGGTTACTTGTGACTATGGCTAAATCATTAAGAAATAAATTGGTCATGGCCATTGAGAGGATAAGTGGCAGTAGAGCTAACATGAAAGTCTACCTAACTAATGGGAATTTTCTGAAATCACACGGTCTACTATATCCCATTAGACCACTATTTTTATTGTTGCTTGATAACTTCCTGTGTTCTGAAGATAGCCCAATAATATTTCCTTTCACAGAGGTTTAATGTTTGGATTAAAAACATGGGAGATCTACATTTCTCATCGTAATCATGAGAGTTAAAATCCTTTTCTCACTTTAGGATGAAATGCTATTGATAATATTTTGGGCCGAATTTAGAAGCAGAAAGCCTTCACACATGTATCTTTTACAAGGATGTGAATAATGTAATATTTCAATTCATTAAGATGTAAATCATAAAGTCATTTTTAAATATTTTATTTAAAAATCATTATCAAGCTTTATCATTCATGGTGGTAGTCTTCTGCATTCCTTTTATTTGTCATTTTGTTTAATGAATAAATCATTTTGTTTCAATATTATTGATCCAATGCTTATACTAAAACTCCCGGGGGGGCCACTTCCATTGACGAGTGGAAACCATGCGCGACCATGGGGTCTCGAAAAGCACCCTAAACACGTATTTTCCATATTCTGAAAATGCACCCCTTAACAAGGATTGGTGTGTGAAACCCTACTCTTAACAAGTATTGGAAACAAAACAATACTCTTGGCAAGTATTCCCTGAATTGACCCCCTAAACAAGTAGAACGATACTTTTATTGTTATGTGCACTGTCGTCGGTTTTACCTGATTGGGTTTAGTACAGCCCCTGCACATCTCGCGCAAAATCATACTCTAAACAGTGTTGACTCTTGGGGCAAAAAGTACATCCTTTATAAAACATTTTAGTCTTAATTTTTTACACCCTCGCAAATTTGACCCTAAACACGAAGCTTTCCTAGCAAAAATAGATACCTTTTTTTCATTATTTTAGTGTTTTTGACACCCTTACTACGTTACGTACGTAACGTGCCCTATCTTGAAAAAGACATCCTTTTTACATGTTTTTTTGGTTGCGCATGGTATCCACTCGCCAATGTAAGTGGCCCCCCCGGGCTAAAACTACATTATTAATTTGTGATGTTACATTTATATTACCCTGCGTATGCAGAAATTAAAAGTAATCAATCTTTTTTTAAATATGGTAAAATATTCACAGGCATACACATATAAATCGATCTCTGATATTTATGCTTGAACCCCATGATGATTTCTGATACTGGATCATAGTAGAATCAGAGATACAAAAAAGTGGTACAAAGAATTTGCAATATTCTTATTATTATTATGTAATTGTTTAGACTGAATTTTTTAAGGAGTAGTGATAACTATATGATTATTAGCATAAATGGAGTTTTGCAGTAACACCATGTATGTTAGTCCTGAAAAGGACTGTTGGTTTATCTTTCTGATAGTAGCTATGAAAAGAACTGTTATTCTCAATGTTTCGAGCACATAAGCTTGATAATGAAGAGGAAAGCTTATGTGCTCAAAATGTCAAGAAAACCAGTTCTTTTCAGAGCTACTATCAGAAAGATATATCAACAGTCCTTTTCAGGACTAACCTACATGGTGCTACAGCAAAACTCTCCATCCACTCTTACAAGCATGCAAACCTTCAATGCTCACATTATTGGCATAAAGTTGATCAAAAGTGGTCTAATATTGTCTATATTCCATGAAAACATCTGTGCAAAACATCATCTAACATTCTACTCATGTATTCTGGCCGGGGGGGGGGGGGGGGTACTTGGATTATGATTGGACGGGGGTGTGAGGCTCGGGGCTTAAACCCTTACCCATTTCTGAGGGTCATTTGACCGTAAACAGGTTCCCATGTCTAAGGATATTTTTTCTCAAAATACAGACCCAAACCTAAGGATTTTCTTTAACATAGACCCATTTTGCATCAGACCGGATTTACCCGGGAATTTCATAAATTCTAGGGTAAATCCTGGGGTAAAAACATGCATCCGTTGCATGCGTGCACTATATATGTAAGGTACTGTATACAGTCGGCCGAGTGTGCCAGATATGCATAGAGTGACGTACCCCGTTGCCCATTGCTATCATACTAAGGTGTGGAAATACTACAGGTAGAATCTACTCGTCAGGGGGTCCCGGCTACTCGTACTCTTGACCGGGACTTAACATAGACATTTCCGGGGGCTTTTACAGGGGATTCTTATAAGTATTTGTCTTTTTTCAGAAATGGACCCATGTCTAAGGATTATTCAGCTGAAAAATAGGACCGATGTCTAAGGATGTTTTTTTGTGCAAAAATCGACCCACTGGAGCGTCACATCTCCGAATGCAATATACACGCGTGTACCATCCCCCCCCCCCCCCCCGGGTATTCTGGTGACATTTTCACAAAAATTATGCATATCAAGAGTCACAATTTATCCAACATTCAGATGAATGTGCAGGGAGCTTTTTACATCAAATGTGCGCACAGATCATCAAGCAGGAATGAATATTAAATTTATGTTTTTTTAAGCTCAAAATTCAATGAATTATTTATTCATCATACAAATATATTCAAACCTTGTGTTAAAATGAGCAACAGAGAGTTGATCAGAGGAAAATCCTGTGCACATCTCCCAAACAAAGAAAGAGAATGGAAAATAAGATAGAGAAGGGGAATACACTGTAAGGGAAGGAGAAGAAATAAAAATAAATCAAGCAAATAAAGCTGCAAAATGTAAAAGGTGAGCTTGTGACATAGTTTGGTTGCTACAGATGATATAACAAAATTTTCTTTTAAATGATATTGTCTGCTTGAAACAATTTCTCTTACGTCAGAGTTCTCATCTCACAAGTTTTATTGCACTTTTGGAGCGCTTAGTAAATAAAAAAATTCATCGTTTACTCCGGAGTGGAATCATAAAATTGATTTACACCTGGTTCATGAAGGCATTCATCATATTCCATCAACATGGCATGAACATCTATTAATCATCATGCTAGCTTACTCTGTGCACACTTGGTTGAAGTGACAAGCTCGTAGAAGTGCCATCACAGCTTCCGACCATAATTCATGGCTCAACATGGCAATATAGCGAAATCAGAACAATGACATTGACTGCTACACAAACCGGCCCAACTTTCTCTTGATTGTAATAATGGATGTATTTGAAAGACATGAGAAAGACAGTGATAGAACTCAACTTGTTGGCTTTTGTGGTGTACTGAAGTTTCAATACACCGAAATGTGATTTGTTTTCTAATCATCATTTTTTATCTATATCAATGCATATTTTCACTTGGTCTTCATCTATTCATTTTCTCACTCATCAATCCCTATCTCCTTTTTTTCCACAAGAATAAAAGTCCAAAAGGTGTCATTTATCATCCCAACCTGCAGCTGCTATCCCACACAGAACTGAAGATCCATGTACATAGCAACCATATTATCTCTCAACTTCTTCAGAGATCATTTATCACTATCAAACATTTTACAAATATTTCACCCAAAAAAAATAACCTTTGTATTGATCTAGTGTAAGATTATCAATACAGCAGATGCCATTCAAACTATGCTCAGAAAAAACGATTTTATTTTTCTTTTGTCACCAAACTACTTGACCCTTCTTTTTATATTAATTTCTCACTTGCTTATCTGGTAGTATTGTATAATGCTTAACCAGAGGTGATAGACCTGAAAAACAAACATGTATAACAAAGTCTATCACACCTTTTTTATTGACTGCCATATTTCTACATATATTTGAACAACTAATTGATAACGATTTAACTGCTTAGGCAGTAACATATTCACATCTGGGGTCCATTTCATAGTAACTGCTGTAACTTTGCCATTATGGCAACTACCATGGTAACTTTGATTTTGATTGGCTGCTGAGCCCTGTTGCCAGGGTAGTTGCCATAGTGGCAAAGTTACAACAGTTGTAACTCTTTATGAAACAGGCCCCTGTTCAAGGTGCAAAAGCACAAGACTTATTGTTCTGAATTATTTTTTTGTTGATATGAATTAATTTGTTCAAATACATTACGCACAAGAACCAACTTTTTCAAAAAATATTTCACTAAGAAAGAACAGTCTGAACAAACATTCCGTAGGACTTTAAAGAATACATTACTGACCCTGAAACTATCCAGAAAAGTTTGATCTTATTTTAGATTAGGTTAACTGTGAGACAAACCCTTTCATTTAATTCAATGTATTTGTGATAGGAATGATCTTGAATATATGAACATGATATATTGCATCTTATGTCACGCTATTTTAGCTTATATTCTGTAATGTATTACCCAATTCCTTATATTCTCAGGGTCAATGTTGAATTATACTATATACGCCCTTTTATCTTACCCCCTAAATCGTAATTGTGTTTCATTTTCGATCTGTAACTATATCTCATATGTATATTTTGCAATCTTTTCATATCATCTATGTTTTTATGGTGAATGGAAAATACTGAAACTGAAATTGAATGGAGGAGTAACAAGAATCTTCTACCTTATGTTCACAAAGCTGCTCCAGGGTACTTCCGTCCTCTGCCGCTATGTATTTAATGTGAAAGAGTTTGCCATCAAACGTGTACCATGGCATCAGTGATTCCATACGAAATGGAAGACAACAGGTTGAGTTGGCAAAGAGACCTGTAGTTAGGCCTCTCACAAAGATGGCTGCTCGGTGAACTCCCCTGGAACTTACTCTAGGAACCTGCAGGTACAATAATTAGGTTACACACCAGACATCAAATATCATTAATATCATTATTACTATTTTTCATTAATTATTATAAATATCAACATTAACATCATTCTTAATGTTCTTATTATAAAGATTGATCATATAAAGGAGAAGTGATTTTTCCTATGTCATGGTATACAGCAACTAATTTCACTGTGCCAAATTTGTTGCTAAAAGTCAAAGCTGGATAATTGATGATCCGCGAGTGAGCAAAACGAGCGACTGAAAAGTTTTGTCAAATAATAATAATAGAAAGGCATACTTTTGCCATCAAAATTGACTCTTCACCTATGAAATATGCAAGTGATTGCTCTAACTTTAGCATTCGGGCTGAAAATAGAAAAAACAACATTACATTAGGTTTTAAAATAGCGGGGTCACACCCCCCCCCTCCCCCTTGGATCATAGCTGATTATTTCAGTTTACATATTCCTTTCAAATTTGAGATATTATGTAAGGAAGGGGCCACTGAACACCGAACTTGCGAATTTAATTCACGCCCCCTTTAACAATTCACTCCAAAGAAAAAAGAAATGCCTTATCAATTATTACAATTATTAATGCACTTTGTGAATTCATCAAGCACTTTGCAGTGAGTAAACCAGGATGGTGACACATGCTCTCTTATGCCCAGACAGTGGGTTATAAACCTTTACTTCTACCCAAAACCTATACAGTGCGTCCCACAAAAAACGAAACCGAGATTTATCGATGATTTATCATAACTTAATCACAAATACAATAGACAAATGACCTACCATTGTAAAGCTTAGAATCTCCTCTTTCATCTGATATTACTTAGATTATTTCTCATTCACGCATGAGTGAGCAAAAACAATTTGAAGAGGGGATACCAAAAAGTCATTTGGCGGGCTGTATCTGGGTTTCAAAAAGAAAACCACATTTTTAAAAAGTTCAATATCTGCTCTTTAATTTGATACCTCAATTACAGAAAATGGTCAAGAAATAACAAAGTTCTGGTTATTTGAAATAAGGCTTGAATTTCAATAATTTCATAAAATGAAGAGGTTTTACAGGCTAGCGTCCAAACTCACTCGACACTGCGTTTTGTTGACGATCAGCCATGCATTAAGTCTTTTGTTAACCATGCGATAGCTTCTGTGGGAAACCGGTGAAAACACGTTTATTTTATGAAATTATGGAAATACAAGCAATCTTTCCAGGGAACATAACTTTTTTACTTCTTGACCATTTTTTGTGATTAAGGTAATAAAAGAGCAGATATTGAACTTTTTAGGCATGTGATTTTCTTTTTGAAATTCAGATACCCCCCGCCAAATGAGTTTTTGGTATCCTTTCTTCAAATTGTTTTTGCTCACTCATGCGTGAATGAGGAATAATCTAAGTAATATCAGATGAAAGAGGAAATTCTAAGCTTTACAATGGTAGGTCATTTGTCTATTGTATTTGTGATTAAGTTATGATATGATATGATATGACACTTTTGAAAACTAATAATCTCACAAACCTGCAATTGCTTCAGTGATGATGGGCTATGACCCTGGAAGCATATGGCTTGTGCTATGAAGGCATCAATATCACATGACCTTAGAGTAGACTCTGGAGCATGGAGGAGCAGAAAATGGAGGATGCAGCAGAGCAGGATGTGATGATCTGGGATGGCATCCAAGATTCCATCTTCAAAGAGCTTGGTACAGTACATGCAGGAGAAGAAGACCCGAAGGCGTAACCTTTTAACATCATCTGTGATATCATCAACGCAAAGGTCTTCTAATCTGGGATGAGGAGCTGGTTAATGATAGGAGAAGTAATATTCAACTGCCTCTACAAGAAAAAAATCATGATTTAATTTCTATTCTCCATGAACTTGAAACATTGAGATTTCACCAGATACATGACAAGGAGACACTAAATGAAAAAGATTATGTTAAAATAATATAGCAAAATGGTAAAGAATGACATGTAGAATTGATATTGCAATCATAAAGTGAAAACTATAGTAGAAAACCATGTGAATATAACTTCTACAATGACCAAATGGCAAAAAAAAAATTATTGGCTTATCTTTTATCAAAGACAGCCCTCTGTGTACTTGGTATTTAGTTAGAATTTTTATTCTTTCAAAGTTGGTCATTTGTTTATTATCATTTACCGGTAAATAAAAATATATCATGAGGTTGAAGATGAGTATTTACCAATATCTAGGGGCATCCCCTGAACAACATCTGGGACATCCATTGGATTTCCAGCATAAGCACACATTTCTTCCACAGTTCCAAACTGTACTGAAAGCCCTCCTGCATTCACTGGTCCAGACACACCCACCGCGCTTCCTTGAACAGGTGACTGTAGAAGGATGCCATAAAGGCGTTGGCGGATAGGTCTGTACACGAGACCAGAGGAAGGTGTGGCAGTGTCAGTGTCGTCATCCATGGTCATGTTACTTCTGTACTCTTGAAGGGCTATGACCTGCAGAACAAAGTCAGTAATGTCCAAATTCCTGTGATAAGAAGCA
Source organism: Lytechinus pictus (assembly GCF_037042905.1). Lineage (NCBI taxonomy): Eukaryota > Metazoa > Echinodermata > Echinoidea > Temnopleuroida > Toxopneustidae > Lytechinus > Lytechinus pictus. The sequence goes on from NC_087251.1 coordinate 24,210,826, forward strand.
ACCTTGTTCATCACAGACTGGTTTATGTTTGATGTACATGATGACTCAACAGGAGCTCTTGCTGGACCAGCAGCAGCACCACTTCTGGATGGGACATCGCTCCCTTGCATCTGGTCACAAGCATAGTCCTGGATGCACTCATACAAGTAATCATGTTGGAAAGCTCTTCCTACATCATAGGCAACAGAATGCAGGCTTGTTTTTGACAGGTCTCGTAGCTGTAAAGATCTGATATAACCTGCTACACTAGGAACAAGTGGATCACGTTTGCCACGAGTCACTCTTTTGTGGAACTGAGAGAGCATAGGAAAAGACACTGTGTCACAACCTAGTAAACAAGCAAGGAGAGGTAAGAACTGTGGAGGAATACCAAGATGGTGACAAAAGATATCTCTCCTGAACAGTTGCACTTCTCTGACATGTCCATTGCTGCAGGTTATGTATAACCACTGTGGCACATCAAAGATCATGAAGTCTGTGTCCCTACTGACAATTCCAAAGCTTTTACTATTCCTGCAATGGAGAAACAGTTCTCTATCAACCTCTATGGAAGAATTGTAGATGGTAACTCCAAGGCCCTTCATTGCAAAACGTGTAAGAGTGCTAAGACTTGTTGGGATGTGAAACAGCTTGTGGTCAGGATGCCGTCCTGAATGCTTGATGAAATCAAAGATTTTGGAAACAGATTTCCTTTCATTTTGCCTCCTATCAATCCAGGTTTTAAATTTCTTCTTTTCCACAACTCCGTCAAACATAACAAGAAGCTCAAATCCAGCATTTTGAAAGTATCTTATAAACTCTTTGATGTGTTCTAAATACTGAAGCCATTGCCCCCCAAAGGCAAACTCAAGTGATCCATAGATATCCCTGATGTAACCATTGCAGTCAATCAACAGCTGAGGCTTGGCGTTGTACCTTTGATAATACTGGTCAGCTAGTCTTCTGAGATCCACACGTTCAAAAGCATCAGGACATTGTCCTTGGACATAAGACAGCAGTCCTCTCACACCCATTGTGTGTTGTTACAGAGCAATATGGTTGAGCACGTCTTTTTGCAGATATCTTTCCCTAGGGAAGGAGAGAGAACAACAAAAGTATATACTGTAATATTAAGGGAGACTTTCAAATATGACTAGATTCTTTAATACCCACCAGTCAAAAAAATTACTTTCATATTGTAATTTACACCTTGATCAGAATATTGTAGGGGTATACCAATAGGGGGTAGGAGGTTACTCTGTTAGAAAAATATATGTTTTTTTTTCGTGAATCCCCTTTTTATTTTATATTTTCAATTGTTAGATTTGTTGGGAGGGATATTATGAGCATTTTTCAATGACCGTGGGTGGTATTCTGAGGTCATTTTATCTTTAAAATATTCTATTTTATCTCTTAAAATGAAATTGGTATTCTGAGATGACATTTTATATCTCAGATAAAATTCAAATTTTATCTTGTGTATCTATAGATGATAAGCCTACGTAGATTTACCAATAGCATATTTTTTTTACCATTGCAACGTGGATGATGTGCTTGCGTCCATGTTAATTTGTAGAAGAAAAAAAAGTTAAAAGAAGGTAGCGGCTATTTTATCTCCGCGACGTTGATTTCATCAGTATTTCTAGGTGAACTCCAAATGTTGACATGAAAATGAAGAAAAATTATAAATTCATTGAGAATAACACCTTAACGTTATTCTTGTACAATCAGGAAATACTTAATAAGACTTTTCTTGACTAATATTGTCTTTGACATGATGCTTGAAAAGATGTGATATAGACTTAGAAAAAAAAATGAGAGTATTGTCATTTTTTTTTAAAGAAATCTCTGTAAAGACATGCAAGCATATGGTGCAAGCGTATTTGAAGTCAATAACTTAACAATCTCACTCCTTTGCCACACCTCCTGGCGGAATGAATTTCCATTGGTTGAGTGAGATGAGAGAGCTATAAAAGCGTGTTACTCATTGGATATTGATTAAAAAATAGGTGTGTCTTACAGAGATAAAATTGTTCTCAGAAAACTAATTCAGAGAGATTTTAAGGGTATTTTATCTCAAGGATTTTAACCGAGATAAAATATTTTATTTCATCTGAGATAAATGGATCTCAGAATACCACCCCACGCCATTTGATTGACTTTAAAAACAAATAAAGAAAAAAAATTGATGTATGAATCCTTAATTTTGCAATGTTATTCTTACCTCCCTGCTATTACGCAAATACTGTCTCCTAATATCAAATAATATATTATTGGTAGAAAAATAAGTTTAGGGGTATACACAAGTAAATGTGTCCAAAATCACCCCCCCTTAAGAATAACCTACCCATCTCCTCATTTGCATGTCAACAAAGTTTACATGTACTACGAATGTAGGACCAACGAGTAAATTAAAATTCAAACTGCATCCTCCTACCCTATAATAGAGCTTGAAATACTTAGTATTTTGCCAGTGTTATGGTAGGCCTGCAACAAAATACTTGCATTATCCAAAGCATAAAAATAATGAAAATGTTTGCTTCAACTGTTCTAGCATGTGGATATTTTTAGCATCCAGATGAGATTCATGATATTTATTGGCAAATGCAAATTTTTTAAATCTAGCACCGCTCATGATTTTGCCGCCCTCTATACGCGTCTGGTGGCTAGGCTACATAACAAAGAAGACAAGATGGCGACAATAACAGATTGTGAGTAAACGCTCACGCTCTTAATTATTTTTCAATATTGTTACACTTTTTTAATAAATACACTCACCATTAGTGCGTGCGGGGGGGTAAATATACTTGTAGCCCATTTACATAAGTTTGGGCTCAAAACCCTAAACCACTCATTTTATTGAACAAGGTTACGATAAAACGGGCCTAAACTAAAGTTTTGATTTTAACTAAGTTTAATCGGGGGAAATGGCATGCCGTCCCTGGCTCCATGGAGATTAATTTAATCTCTAGGAGCCTCCTGGCTACACTAGTGTGAGTGAGTCTAGATTAAAACTTTCAAGTTTTAAGATAAAAAATAATCAAAGCCAAAGGACAAAGGTCAAATTCAAAGCTGTGCAGAAATAGATTAAGTGTTAGTTTAGCTCTTAAATGCCAGGTGAAAAAAAAATCAGGTCATCTATTAAATCAATATTGGAGAGTAAACAGTGGCGTACCGTGGGTCACGGCATTGGGGGGGCACCAGCAAAATTTCTTAGTCGCTTAGTGAGCGTGCGAAGTGGGCTCAGTTGCCAGGTATACTTACCTAATAGAGACATTTTAAGGACAGTGCCATTAAACGGATATGTATCTCACTGATCAAATAATGCGAGCGCGAAGCACGAGCTGAAAATTTTTGAAATCATAATAAGCATAAATAAGCAATAATTTTTGTAATCATGATACGTACCTGTCTCGCTAAACAAACAATACGAGCGCAAAGCGCGAGTTGAAATTTTTGTATATATTGACCATAAACAGGGACATTTTAAGGACTATATTTTAGGAATCAATTAAGAGTATACATATTTCACCATAGTCAAGTTCCAAGCGCTTGCTGATCTTGTTAGAATTACATCTAAACACATGAAGCACTTATAGTAATTGTAATCATGATTAACATACGCATCTCACTAATCAAATATTGCGAGCACAAAGCGCGAGCTGAAAATTTAGGAAATTCAGACCTGAAGAGGGGTATTCTAAGGCTTGTTTGTTGGAATTCACTAAGACCATACGTATTTCAATAACCAAATGATGCGAGCGCGAGCTGAACATTTTCGATATTCAGATCAGAAAAAGGGATTTTAAGGACTGATTTTAGGAATTCATAAAGAGCAGACATATCTCACAAATCCACAAATGCGAATGTAAGCACTGACAGGAAATGTTTTATATTAAGACCTTAAAATGGGGCATTCACTTTAAGTAGTCATGAAAAAGAATAATATGTCACTACATAAAACAATAACTCGAAGTGCGAGGAAATGTATTTGGGGCATTATCCTGGTTTAAGTCACAACTCCATTCACTGCCGTTCATTTCGTCAGCAGCGGTGACTTCTTTCATCTGCCATTGACTTTCTACACACAACGAGCGCACACACGAGAAGAGAGGTGACTTATTTCAGGATAAGGCCACATTTGGTGTAGGCTTATATTTACTTGAAAACAGGAGGTTATAGTACAACAGGATTATATATCTCGTTAAACAGACAATGCAAGAACCAAAAACAATGAAGACATAGGCCCTGAGCAAATTATGTTTCATAAAGTTATGAAAAAGGTGTTTCTTATGCAATATAACATAACTTAATTATAATAATGAACAATAATTTCTTCTTTCCCACTACATTGCTCTTCCTTTCTCCCTCTTTTTCTCCTTTTCCGGCCCCATTTTTTTTGCCAGCCAATGGGGGGGGGGGGCATGTGCCCCCCACCCCCGCAGTTACGCCACTGAGAGTAAACCTGGATAAAATTAGCTAAAGTTAGTTCATGAAACTTGGGCATAAGGTTAATCAAGTATTACTGAACATCCTGCTCGAGTTTCAGGTCACGTGACCAAGGTCAAAGGTCATTTAGGGTCAATGAACTTAGGTCAAGTTGGGGGTATTTGTTGAATTACTATCATAACTTAAAAAATATATGGATCTAGTCCATGAAACTTGGACATAAGGTTAATCAAGTACCACTGAATATCCTGTGCGAGTTTTAGGTCACACGACCATGGTCATTTAATGTCAATGAACTTTTGCCGTGTTGGGGGTATTTGTTAAATTACCATCCTAACTCTGAAAGTTTTATGGATCTAGTTCATAAAACTTGGACATAAGAGTAATCAAGTATCACTGAACATCCTGTACGAGTTTCAGGTCACATGACCATGGTCAAAGGTCATTAAAGGTCAATGAACTTTGGCCGTGTTGGGGGTATTTGTTGAATTACCATCCTAACTCTGAAAGTTTATGGATCTAGTTCATAAAACTTGGGATATAAGAGTAATCAAGCATCACTGAACATCCCCTGTGAGTTTCAGGTCACAAAACCAAGTCAAAGGTCAGTTAAGGTCAATAAACTTAGGCCATGTTGGGGTAATTGTTGAAGTGCCATCATAACTTTGAAAGTTTATGGATAGAGTGAATGAAATGTGGACATGGGTGTAGTTGACAGTCTTAAGTCTCTGTTCAAATGTCATTTATGGTCAATGAACGTGGTATTATGTCATTATATGAATGATGTTTTTGTGAATGATTATTTTATAGTAGTTTTCAAAGTTAGCACTGCTGCTATATTAAATTGCGTAATGCAGGCGAGACTGCCAGAGGCGTTCCACTTGTTAAGTTATGATGTCATTTCAAAAACTTAACCTTCGATTAAGATTTTGAAAATAATTCTCCCAACATGGTCTAAGTTCATTGACCCTAAATGACCTTTGACCTTGGTCATGTGACCTGAAACTCAGGCAGGATGTTTAGTAATACTTGATTGACCTTATGTCCAAGTTTCATGAACTAGGTCCATATACTTTCTAAGTTATGATGACATTTCAAAAACTTACCCTTAGGTTAAGATTTGATGTTGACGCCGCCGCCATCGGAAAAGCGGCGCCTATAGTCTCGCTCTGCTATGCAGGCGAGACAATAAAATGTGGAAACAGAAATTATGCACTTACCACGATTATATGGATGAAGGTCTATCATGACACACAAATCCTGACATCGAGGCACAGACTGGAACCTCAAAAAAACAAAAAGTTCTGTCGCGATACCTCTCCTTCTTTCAAAATTCAAAACAAAATGGCCGATCGAGACCGAGGCTATATTTGGTTTTTTTGAGGTTCCAGTTATTAGCTCACTGCAACCATCCTGCCTGTGGGGAATCTACAGGTAGGACTATCGTATGCCAATGCTATACAGAGCACACACTTTAAAAAATCTTTAAAATATCACTTTTGTGACCAAAATTACTAATTTCCATACAGTTGCAATTTATTTTTCATTAGTAACTTGGGAATAATTTTTGTATTCACCAGAGCGCTCAAAACTTGAATTTTGGGCATATTTTTGTGTATGCCCTCTACTGGTGGAAAGTAATATGGCAAGAAAATTTTCATTTTTCAATCTCTATTTTTAATTAAGAAAAAAATAATTTAAAGAATCAAATTTACTTAAGAGCCAAGTTGTATGATGAATAGGTGTAATGGAAACTGTCAGTGTAAAAAAATCAAGCATTTGTCCCAAAGAAAAAGAGAAAATAAGCCAAACATTGCCACCCTTAGCTTATTTTGCCACACATGGAGATATAACAGAGAACCACTCATTCAATGAACAAGGTTATATCATAACCTTGTTCATTGAATGAGTGGTTCCAGCTCCAGTCTGTGCCTCGATGTCAGGATTTGTGTGTCACGATAGACCTTCATCCAAATAATCGTGGTAAGTGCATAATTTCTGTTTCCATATTCTATTAAGATTACTATTGAGACCCCAATCTTACCCCAGTCCCGTGTCTCCTTCGTTTTGCACGGTCGACTCCTGGGGCCCGTTTCTCAACACATGGACAAGTTAGTCATATCTTTATTCACCAACCACGGAGTTAGTTCCAATCTTACTAAACCTGTTTCTCGAAAGGCTTCCTAACTAGAATACCTTGATATCGATACTATCGGTAAAAAGAGCAGACGAGACGTAGCCTTAGTCACAAAATAGCATAATTTTCAAAAAGAAAAATTATGACAAAATTGCAAATATTATGATGAATTGGGAAATTAATCTTTTCAAAATAATAGCACATGTGAATTATGCATCATACATACTTAGACCATGAAGACTGGAGCATTCAATTGCAGAGAAAATTAAATTATGAATAATTCATTTCATGACTAAAAAATCACTTGTGGACGTTTAGATGGGTACCCCTGGGAGACCCAATTTTACGAAAGTAAACCATAACGGTTTTCTTTGTAAAATGATAATTATACAGACTTTTATGATTCCAAACGTCATCAAAATATAGTTTAACTAGACATTTTTAATCATTGATACCAAAAGATACGATATTGGACAAATTATATGCATAAATTAGATATAGAATTCATCCAACTGTTAATAGGGGTCTGAAAACATCAATACAAGTTCAGTTATGGATGGCATGACGTGGTAGAATCTTTATCAATTAAATCATTTTACTATTTCAAAATGAATGGTTTTGTAGCGTTTACCAACACCTGAGTCGAATCGATTTTAAAATCGGTGTTCGATCGATGTCATCGAACACCGGTGCAGATTTTGCAAAATCAGCGCATCGAAAAAAAAAAGGAAAAAAATGTCGGCCGGCCGATTCGTTCAATGGTTCACACAATCAATTATCAAAATATCAGTTATGTCCAACTTGACTATTACTTACTTGATTTCTATTGCCCCCAAAATGAAACCGATTGTGTAATTATGATGCTTATTCACCATTAATTTGCAGTTTATTTCGATCATAGTTCGAGTCTTACTCGTCTGCTCGTGCCGAGATAATTTATGCACGATGAATTCATGAATGGAAGTCATGGCCATCGATCGTGCATGCGCAGTAGGATGGGGGATCGGGTGTCCGGACAGTTTATATTTTTGAAGCCTTCTTTTTTGTCTTTGGATTACACTATAAATATGAATTCAATACTTGTAATCATCTTCTATTTTGTTCTTTATAATATTTCCTAACATTTTGTACTAAAAATTGATGAAACTTCGCTTGTAATTTTTTCCAAATGACTTTCTAAAATTGATCGTCCGGACATACAACCTGTCCGGTCACACAACAACTGGGTATACTGTTCTTTAATCAAACCAGAAAATGGCCGGAAATTGACGCGATCAACGTAAAATAAATCTTGCTTTCATGAACAATATTAATATCATGACCACAGAACATTATTTAATCATAATATTTAACTATAATTTGCATATGATAATCATTAATATGAATTTAGAGCTTGATGTGAAACGTTTGTATTTCGTTTCAATTTTCAATGGCGGACATCTCATGACGATCGACTTGAGTCGAGTGAGTGCACTTGTCTAAAAAAAAATAATTATCACGTCAGGATTGATTCTCAAACATTGTCTACATGCAAAAACTCTTTTCAAAATCGTAATATCACCATATAATAACATTTTACATGACAAAACAGAGAAAATTGCGTTTTATATTTTTTTCCCATCAATTTGAAGCTAGTTTGTACCCAACTTTGGGCTCTGATTTCATGAATGGAAAATATGTCATATGTCATCGAATTAACACGCATGCGCATTATTCTTCTTTTCTCGGAGCTCGGAGACGTCCAGAGATGGAATAACAATAGAAATAATGCCAGTATTTATTCTTCCATATGAACATAACATACTTTGCTGACATTGTCAATATTCTTAGTATGACCATAAAATCTTGTTAAATCGTAATAATTTATATGAATCTAGGGCTCGATTCGAAACATTTGTATTTATTTCGATCGCATGCTCAATTGTGTCTAAAAAAATGGGTTGTCAGTATCAGGATTAATTCTCGAACATCGTCATAACTCATATTCCACAATCTTTCCTCACAATCGTTATATCAGCATTGAATAGCAATTGAAATGACCATCCAGAGAAAATTACGTATTTATTCTCATAAATTTATTTGGAACTCATTTTGGATCCATCTACACAATCTCAAGCAAGTTACAGCGCTCTCCGTTGGTTGCACTTGTTTGCTGGCGCTGACAAGCACGCCTGTCATTTCGGGAGAGTGAGTGTAGACTACGGGGCTGCGGACGGGACTGGTGAATGCGAGTCTGGACTGCGAATGCTAGTCGACCGAAAATCATTCGGATCGACTCTGCGTGATTCATGTCTTTATTATTGTTTCATTTTAAACTTATATGTTGTCATCTGCAAATATCATTGTTGAAGATATTTTGGGAAGAATTCTGAATTGGTCCCCCGCCTTTTTTTGTGTTTTGTGGTCATGGAAAATACAAACGAACTTTGCTCTGTCATCACATACCGTCAGTGCGTATAATGCATACATTCATTTTCCCCGCCTTCAATATTCGATGCATCGATCGAATTAAAGCTGTCGAACACCGGTTTTCAAAATAATCGATATGACTCAGGCTTAGTTTTTATAGTTTCTTTGTATTACAATTATCATTGAATGCATTAGCCCCCTTGTTTTGTGATGTAATTTCAACCACTATGATTGATTACGTAAGATTATAATTTTAAAATTTCTAGGCACTTTCGCATGTCATAGTCTACCCACGTACACCCATGGGTTCATATTGTCTCGCGTGCGAAGGAATATCAGTCATATGCACGCGACACACACGACACATCCAAAATATACTGGGCTTTTGCCAACATAAAATATCACGCATAATCTGGTATTTCACATTCTGCTATGACACTTACCGAATCATTTAGATCCCTCCGTGACTTCTCCTTGAAGTTTCTTTTAAAAAATATGTATATTTTCTTGATCTTTAGTGAAGATTTCACGGAGATAAAAATTGGTCAGCGTGGATATCAATTTTCGCCTGAAGAGGGCGTGCGATTTATATTCATATCAAAGACACGACAAGGGAAAGACAAGGCACCTACACTATTTTACACGCAAATCGACGCAAGGCATTACGCGAAGTCCGTGAAGTGTCCAATCTTTTCATCGTATAGACTTTGGTATAGTGCCTTATTATTTGACATTCGTTAAAGCTTGTACTGCTGGTTTCGTTCCAGGCATGTGTATTTTTTTCATTTTTTTTTTTATTAGTCATCGTTTTAAATTAATTGCAAAAAAGTGTTATCATCGCCAATAGTAATCTTGAATTATGTTTTTGAAGGTATTTCATTTATTGGTGCCCATAATTAGTAAAGTCATTATAAGAATTGCGCATTCAAAGAATTTAGACACAGTTATAAAATTACCGAGGAGCTGAATCAAGGTTGTGAAATTTATTAGCGCCACCAACGGGCTTCCTTGTATTTCCTTAGAAGAGACAAACGAAGTCACTTGCTAGGCCGAGGTAAGCGAAATTTGCTCTTTTTGTAATGAAATTACTTCATAATCATATATAGGCCCTATATGTATAATTTTTTGATGTATTGCTACTTACCGGAAAGAGCCCCGGTGCGTAGCGAGAAGGAGTTTCGGCAAATATTACTTCAGCACTGAAGCGATGTTTGCCGACTACTTCGAAATCCAGTGTCAAACACGGTCCCTTGTACAAGGTTAGTACCGGTATATACACTAACCTCGTATTAGTGTGAGTGACCCACGTAATGCCAAGTGCTACGTCATTAAGAAAGAAGTTAAGACAGGTTCGGAGGTGTCATAAATATTTAGTGAGGTTGTTGTACCCGATCTTGGTAAAGAGGGCTTCGTGAAACGATTAGTGGACAAGTAGCTCACTATCTCCGATTTAGTCAAGAAGTTAGACTTATGACGGTGTTGAGAAACGGGCCCCTGGAGTCACCCAAGGGTTCATTACATGCCGCCGCGCACAGAAAAATCAAGCCATAGAAGTCGTGTGTTGTGGACCCAAGAAGTGAGATCCCAGCACGCGCGACCCACTACTTAGAAATCCACTGCCAAACGTGGTTCGTGGTGCGAGGTTAGTATACGGGCTACTAACCTCGCAATACGTGTGAGAGCCTGGCTGGGCTCCGGCCCCTTCTTGGGTTACGCTAACCCAGAGAGCTCCAGCCCGCGTAGCGGGCTGGAGCCCAGACGCTCAGTGTGCAAACGGGCATTCAGGTGAGAGTACCGTGAAGTTTGGTCAAAATAATTTTGATAATACATAATTAAAACAGAAATTAAGCACTTACCACGATTGTATGGATGATAGTCTAACGAGTGGCAGTTTCCTGACATCGAGGCACAGACTGGAACCTCAAAAAACGATCAGTTCTGTCGCGGTGGCTCTCCTTCTTTCAAAATTCATAGCAAAATGGCCGTTCGAGAGGGTGTAGGGCGCATGCGCGAATTTGACAAAGTCTATATGCGCTAGTGCTATACTAGCCTCGGTCTCGATCGGCCATTTTGTGTTGAATTCTGAAAGAGGAGAGCTACCGCGACAGAACTGATCGTTTTTTGAGGTTCCAGTCTGTGCCTCGATGTCAGGAAACTGCCACTCGTTAGACTATCATCCATACAATCGTGGTAAGTGCTTAATTTCTGTTTTAATTATGTATTATCAAAATTATTTTGACCAAACTTCACGGTACTCTCACCTGAATGCCCGTTTGCACACTGAGCGTCTGGGCTCCAGCCCGCTACGCGGGCTGGAGCTCTCTGGGTTAGGGTTACGCCAAACTCAGATTACAGTACGTGGGACCATTATCATGAGTGCGTAAACTTAAGAGTACATTTTATCAGTTACCACGTTCATTTATTTGGATTAAGGATTCAAGTATCATATCATGTTATCACAAAACAATGAAAGCACAAAATAAACTGGTTACACTTACAAGCATAAGCAAGCTAACAACAAATTTCACGTATAATACAGTATAATATCTTCTTCGATACAGATTTCGTCGACTGCTTCTTCCAAGTTACGGTATCTTCAAAGATACATGTCAAGTTGAAAATGTACATATACATCGTGCTTTGTGCGTTCAGGGTGGCGTGTCAAGAAATGACTTATCCGACGTTTTATCCGTCAAGTCCCACTTTATCCGACAGTTACCATAATAAGGGAAAGATTTAAGATCTGACAACTTGTCGGACAAAAATGTTGATGAAACGCTCTCCTGCTCAGGCACAGACCCTGATTGACACTTTGATCAACAAGTGGGTCTCCACGCAAAGACTAGCACTTGCAAAACTTCGTGTTTCAATTCTGAGCGAGTAGAGATGGCCTTCAGTACACAATGCGTTATAGGCTGCACATTGAGACCTTTAACACGAGTGAAGGGTTTGCAACTTTGCACAACAGACTATGGTTCATAAAGCTTTTCCAAATTAATTGATTTTTTTCATAGGGTGGTTCTAAAATATTTTATCAATAAATTAAATAATCCAATTATCTAGAGGAAGAAGAAGAAGAAATCATTTTTTTTTAACACGAAAAGATGAAAAGGTTGTAAAGCCCAAGTTGTACGCATAATAAAGCAGGATAAATAATGATCACATGACTAAGACCTCTTTAAAAAAGTTTATATTATGTTATACAGTAATATCACTACTGGATGTTGTAATCTTTGTGTGTGTGTGTGTGTGTGTGAGGGTGTGTGTCAATTGCTCAGCACTCGACTTCCGATAAAATTACTAAGAGAAATAGTCTTTCAGTCATCTTAGTCGTAGATAATTACAAGAAATGCACATGAAAAAAAAAGAATTGTTATCGTTTTATGTAGGACTTTCATGCAAGCTAAACTTCCAATACCTACCCCCCCCCCCCCCTTATCTTTCTGAATTTCATCTCTATTTTAGGTGTTTCCTTTCCCGCCCATTTGTTACCAGCAGGTCGCTTAAGGGAAAGAATATCTGCGATAACACCATTTTAGTACAGTGATTTGGCGCACCCGCTGCTTTATGAATAGGCTTACGCGTTATTTATCAAACACAATGTTAATACCTGCAGTATCATTATTAGGGCAGGGACAGGTGCAGGTAGTGATTTCACATCGAAAATTTGAACCAGATCTTTTCTAATTTCTCAACATCAACTGAACATTATATCAGTAACAATGGATGAATCTATAAACACTCGGTCACTTTCATTTATTTTGCTCTGTCTTGTTTCAATATTTAATTTATATGACTGCATGAGTTAGAGTTATGTTTACACGACTGATTTTTGCTCCTATCACACCTTGGTCTATGTGATTAACTCACGAGACATCAGACGAAACAAAAACAAAAACATACGTGTTGATGGCATAAAAAAGGGCGTAGGCTGGGGGATGCACTGGGTGCACGTGGCACCCTCCCGCTGAGGCAGAGGATCGAGTTCCGACACTGGCAGCAAAACGAAATTTGTACCCCTTCTGCTTTCAACAGCTGATTTTCCAAATTTTAGTTCCACCTCCCCAAGATGTGCACGCCCATACCACTTCACCTCACAAGGATGTGAACCTTCCCATGCTTTAACTGACATTACGTCCTTGGGCATTATGTGAACCTCAACCTGATTATACCCCCAATCTTGAATGGGCCTATAACAATTAGTTGGATTATAATACTACTAGTTTGATTATGTTGTTTTTAATTGTATGGAGTTATGGAGTTACATTTAGAAACTGTTTTTCAATTTTGAACTTGACAAGTATAGGTTGCTCCATGGTTTTAGGTTGTAATCTTGCAATGTAGCCTATTGTAGGCCTACTATCACATGTATTAATACTGTGACAAGAGAGGAAATTTGACCAAAGTCAGATTAAACAAAATAATATATTCATAGTGCCTCGAGCATCTATGCCTATTGCTATCTCCTTTATTATAGTTAGTTGACAATAATTGTGTTCTTGTAAATATTGAGATTTATACCTATTTACTTTACAAATCGTTCGATTTACCTTTTTTTTCTTTTTTTTTAATACTAATTTCATTCATTGATTATAATGTTTTAGTGCTATATCAGATTAAATCATTAAAATTTACAAATTATTAGGAATTATAAAAAAAAATATTGTGCCCCATGTATGGTAACCGACATGCATGCAAGTCAGCAATCATTCATGCAGGCCTATTGGACATGCATGTATTTTTTCTAATGAAAAAAAAATCTATAGTTCGACTTTAAATAGATTCATTCGAAGTCTGGTCTTACTGTTACCAACAAACATTGACACGTGTCTCGCATAATGCTACAATCAAAGGATTTTAGCATGCTAAACGAGATAACAATTTTGTTCTTCACTGTGAGGTCAATTTCCATTCGACCCCTGCTTGCCACAACAAAGGTCTCTCTTGCGCAGGTCCCATTTTGTGATGCACCCGTCCATCGTTATGCCACAGACTGTGTTCGGGTAAGGGGGGGGGGGGGCGATTGGGAGAGAAAACGATATACAGACAGAAAGGTGAGAGACAGGGAGAGAAAATGAATGAAAATGAAGTCATTGGTGTAAATGGGAAATGTGTTGGTATAGCGATTGGCATGTCATGATTTTGGGCAAATGAATAGTTATGTGGAGGAGAGAAGGACAGAAAATACTGTTAGAGGAGGAGGAGGAGAGAAAGAGAGAGAGAGAGATAGAGGCGGAGGGAGAGAAGGGGGAGGCGACACGGATGTACGAAAGGTAATAGTCTAGTCCCTAAGTTGAGTTTCTTTTGGCGGGAAACTTTCTGGCAGCACCTGGTGAGATCGAAGTCGAAAAAGGGCGAAAAATAAATACCATAAATATCAAATGAGAATGAAAAAGGCAAGACACCTGTCCACCCCTGGGAAGATGATGGAGGTTATGAAGAAGATAACAAACAAACTAGAATTATTGGACTTTGGCACGGGCATCATGCTAACAAAACTCCGGGTCGGTATTAAGAGCACAGTCCGTTTCACTCCGTGTGCGCTCCGCCTGTTGGCGTTTTAGGCCTACGATGTGTCGATATTTCATTTTTTTTTTTTCAATTTGTTTCCCCTCCATCGATTCGTCTTCAAAAATTGTGTGTCTGAGGGAAAGCCATGTAAAATCACAATTGGAATTGAGAATCATATTAATGACAATATCAAAATAACGTCAATAAATGCTTCCCTCACTTGTCTTATATTATCAAAATAATGATAAAAGTATACACCCGCTGTTTCATTGAGGCATTATCTTGGATCATTCTGAACTTAAAATTAGCCGACTTGCTTGCAAATATGAGGTACAATGACAATTTAATGTGCTTTCCGATGTCTCTAAAAACTGAAGGACTGTGACATCGATTTTAACGCATGATTAATTTCCCCATTGACTGTCTTCAATTAACTGGCCCATGGGTGCCTGGATCTGTCTGCAGACGATATCACATTGAGCCCTAATTTTGGCGCGCGCGATTTTGTTGGTCGCGTGCCAGAAGAGGACGGTGGCACACGCTCTTGCATGCATCGGGGCACGCCCCTTGTTAACGGAACAGAGGATTCGGAGTTTATGGACAGTTTGTATCGACTCGTTAGTAGACAGTCAACCTTCAAAGCAAACGATGTCCTCTCAGCTGCATCAACCATGGTTTAGGTACGGCCCTATGGAAGGCCCACTTTGCTTCAAAACATATCACGAAACGGATACATTAAACATCAAATAAAAACAAAAACACTCTCCAAGGCAAAAATATTTTAACCCCCACTAGAACAGGTATAATCATTCAGTGTACGATGTTTTCTCCATACATGGTTCATCATTTGTTTCGAATTTCATGTGTTATTATTAATTGATTGATTTATTTATCTATCTATTTATTTACTTACTTATCTATTTATTTGTTTATTAATTTGTTAATTTATTTATTTTCCTTTCCATTTTCTCTCTCTCTTTCTTATTTTCTTTTCTTTCCACCCTTCTCCATTTTAGGAGAGATGGGTGCATGCAATTAAGGTGTTGTTTTTGTGCTGAAGCAGACGTATTCAATGTGTTCATTCATGGTTGGTTAAATGCGCCTACTATTCGTTCCATTCAAATAAGACCGAGAGGAAATTCGAAGTGATCACTATTCTGCCCATTGCTATTTTAAAGGTAGCCCCTAAATTTAAAATGAGAATAAAGTGATTAAACATCGTTGGTCAATTTTTTTTTCAATTTATTTATCTGGTAAAATCTAACCATTCCCTGACTAAAACTTAATTCTGGTATATGAAAAGATCTCTTGTCATAAAAGTGCTTACAGTTAATCTGTAAAACATCTGACAATGCAAATTCAGGACATATTCTTATCACAACATTTTTAGATAAAATAATGACTCTATTTTGGCCGTCGTATACGATCTGTTTTTCTGGAGGGGGGCCGGGGGGCTTAAGAACCTCTATCACTGTAAAAGGAATATTGGGTAAATTTTTGATGGAATTTTTAGCATTTTGCTCTGTAAATTTTACTCTATTTATTTAGGTATAAATATTTTCAGACCGGAGTACCCCTTTAATCATGAACTTAGGCGGAACAAATCAAGATCTTTGGGGGCACGAGTATATACCACTATTATGGTAGTAGGTCTATGTATACGGTATATGGCTAGTGATCTGAAAATTACATTAGAGACCTTGAACTAGTTTTATATATCCAAACGTGAACATAGCGATGAATATATCTCACCGGGGGATAAGCTATATTCTCTTCAGAATATTCTCTTTTGTACGAATGAAACTTATATGATAATAGAACAACCACTTCCTTGAAAGATAGATAAATTCAAACCGTAGATGAGGAGAGGATGCTATGGTGAGGGGGGGGGGGGGCGATATCCCTCTTCAAATTTAGTAATATAATGAAAGAGGAAATGAAATCAACAAAGACAATCATGCGTATTTCAAAATTGTTGCATATGTGCATGTGTGTGTATATATAATATTATGCCTACTTTTTTCGAAATTGTGAACAACACGTTTGTTTAACACTTAACATTCCACTTTGATTTGTATCGAAAAAAAAAATAGATTTTCTTTTTCACATTTGAGATAATTTAAATAAAAGCCTTGCTTGGTGTGAGTGATTAGAAGTTATTCTACAGACACAATGCAAGTAGTGTTGCTGTTTTGCAAAGCCTGTACTACCAGCATTAAAAAGAGAATGAATTATTAATATTGTATCGATACTAAGTACAGTTGCACGAAAATGTGTCCGTGACATGCTAAGGGTTAAAATAGAAATGTAAAGTTTTGAAAATAATTTGGAAAAAAATGCATATTTATTCCTTACGGTATAGGACCCCAAAAAAGTACAGTATCAGCATTGCTGTATTGGGCTATCCTCCGATACGTTTTATTACTCATTTTGTATATCTTTTTTATTATATAGGCCTATTTATTCTTATCTGTTCGGAAATAAGAAAAAAAAAATAAGAGACTCTAAAATAGCAAAATCATCAATATAATTTTATGCAATTCATAAATCAATTCGAATTTATCTTAAAAAAAAAACAATAGCCGTGAGAAGTTAGATATCATTAAACATGATATCAGTTTGCATAATATTCAGAGGTAATGGAATAATACAAACACTTATTGTTCAAGCACTTTCAATTTATTCTGTAAACAAATACATACACCGGTGAGTATATCATATTATTTTGCCGTATACTGCAACACGGAAATTGGTGTTTAATTTTACCAGACGTCCTAACCACAGTTCACTTACATCCCGTTTATCTTCCTCCGAAATTTGCAAAAAGTGATATTATTTGCAGCAAAGTTAAAACAAATTTTCCCACGGTATTTTGGAAAGTTTTGCAGGAAGAAGGTAGCTGAGTTTGGTGATTGGCCTGGGAATCTCCTAGGCAAGCCCCCTTATCGGCTGTCACCAGACGGTATCATAACACCAAGCCGGACCTGTTTAGTGCTCTTTGATTGGTGCCAAATGATGACTCCCTCCTCTACACCTCCAATAACCACTGTATCAACAACCACCCTCGTACCCCACCCGGGACCCCACCCAACCACCCCTCCTATCTCCCTGTACGGGTCTTATGGCCCTTATTCGAAAGACAGGATTTACGATTGTACCTTTAGCATGTTTAGCTTGCTTTAATCCGTTTTTATTATTTCCTGTAGTGGTCCCATAATTCTATCGCCTAAATATGAACGCCGAAAGGAAGTAGTTCAATTAACAAAAAATACGAGCAGAATGCAATATACTGTGTATCCACTGGAGAGACTGTCAGATCTCTGTTCTAACGTTTGTTTTTGTTCTTATTTGTCATAGTTTTATATATATATACCAGAGATTGAAGGGATATATTTATGAAATGAACTCATCAGATGCAATAATAATCACAACACCTATGAATTTTATGTGTTTGTGTGGGTGTTTTATGCGAATATTCGATAAGATGTTTACTCGCTCGAATTCCATCCTCGAATTAAATCATTTCGGACAAAGGTACAATGGAGAAATATATTATATCCCTATTAATTAGAATTTGATAATCAGGTCCAGCTTTATGTGGTGCTCGCCCGTACATATTGTAAATGTATAAATTGTCATTTCTCTAAAATAAAATTTTGTACATGTACATAAATAATCGGATATGTTGTTTCATACTTTTTTAATGGAAAATAACAAATTAAAAACAAAATGAAAAATGAAAAATTTATGATGGATCTGCACAACACAATGAGCGAGCAAGTATCAAGTGACGTCAAAAAATTAAACTTTCAGATTATACCATTATCTTTCGATATTTTTTTTCACCAATCCTTCATTTCTATAATACTATTTCTTCCATGCATGCTTGATCAGCCATTTTAGGTCCAATTACACCAATAAAAACACTCAAAACCTGCCGATGGTCATTAGAAACAGGGGCCGCGGAACGGTTTTCAAAGTGGGGGGGCTGAGCCAAAAGTGGGGGGGGGGGGGGCTGACCATGCTTAAAATCACAATCATAGGGTAATTTTTACGTTTTTGTACACGGTTTTGGAAAAAAGTGGGGGGCTGAAGCCCCCCAGCCCCCCCCCCCCCCCCCGGTTCCGCGGCCCCTGAGAAATAACGTAATAGATTTGGTCAGTCTGGATTCAATTTAGTGTCAGTGGAGCCAGTGTTAATGGTTGTGTTGTTGAATGAATTTATTGATGGAATCCTTCGATGTTATAAGTAAATAGGTACCGATTAACTTCTCGATACCTATATCAAACAAGGAAGCGATGCCACCTATTATTATCGGGAATGTTATGCATTTCAAGGAATACCTATACCATGCACGTCTCAGAATGCCGGTACCACGGAGTGGTATAAGGTCATTCTTGATAACATTATTTGCTGATGAAGCATGCTAACTCCAAAGGGGGGGGGCAGGGGCAGTTGTCCCATAAATTTTGAACTTACATTTTTTCACAGTAAATTTTTACAAAATTCATAAAAAAATAATTATGCAAGAAATCCTTCAATTTCACTTTACTAAATACAAAAACGCCCAAAATGACAAGTTCGGTCGCTTCGCTCCTATATATAGCTTTAGATTTTTTTTAAGTTTACGCGTCCTGCCCCCCCCCCCCCCCCGCAAAACAAATTCTGCGTTCGGCTATGCTAAACCTATCCAATTATCCTCATCTCCACCGCCATCCTGGCCGATCCTCCCCCTCTTTATCTACCTATCTTATATCAATCCAGTTTCATATTTTTCACTAAATTTATATAATTTCACTTTGCCGTAAGAGTCCGATGAACGGATGGTATTTTTCAATGACCAGACCACGCATCCTCAGAATTCAAAGTTGAACAAAGTAACATTAACTTGATAACAAAAATCATTCAAACACAATATTATGATTTCACCCAAATTATTCCAACATCTTGTCTTATCGCTGTAAAAATTATAAGACTATTTTTGGGGTGTTGTGTTGGAATGGTTCGGGCACGCTTTTTCAATAATAATCTCTTCCAAGTGTTCGAAAATGATGACAGACCCACATTTCTGTCGCGTGCCCGGCACATGGCCTCATAATTTGCGAACGCCACAAAGAAAAAAAATCCTTGTTTATACCCGTATTCAACAAATGACGGCAGTAGTTAGGTTATATAAACTTCAAAGAAACTGATGCTTAATAACTTGTGTTAATCATGATTATGTGTCCACTGAACAAACAACGCCTTTGAACCTTGAGGCCGTTTGATGATGGGGCTAATTACTCCAATGAACATGATGGTAGGAAGCTGAATGATTCGAACAATTCAAGCTAATCACAGCTACCAACCTCCACCACCAAAACGACAGATGGTAAAGGAGGAGTAAACTCAAGTATTACGTAACGGAGTTAATGAACATTTACTATACGTGGAGTTATTAATTAACACGTCGCGTGGGCTATGAGGCTACATCGCGTTCGCGTGGTGTATACAGATCGCGTCAAAACGTCGACATTTTGCATTTGCATGCAGAACTGGAAAAATGATGTATGCCTTCCAACAAGGAGGTTCAATAATCATTTGCACATGAACAAAGCATACAGACATTTGCACTGGAAAGTGTGCTATATAATATAGTTATATTACGATTTGATTACCAAAACAACCATTATCAGAAGATTTTTTTGGTGGGAGGGGGTGTGGTAAAGACCATTTATTGTATCATATATACAGTGTTGTCTAGTCCATGTTGCATTGTCTCACTGCGTTGTTCTGATACATTTTGTTTTTCTGTGTGGGATATTTTGGGGGGATATTTCAGTTCCAGGTATTTTCTGATCGGGAAAAAAATTGTATGTTTATTACTACCTACAACTACAAAAACAATGCAGGAATAACTACAAAAATTAACTTGATAGAAGTCAGATCCATTTGAAAAAAAAAATCAAAACATTAGGCCTTGACAGAACAACAATGGTGGTATTTTACGATTTCCTTATCAGTTTCCTCCAAAATAAAACCTTTGCAATCGACATTAATTTCACAAGGGACTCATATAATTCGGTATACGGGACAAATCTGAATCTTTAGTGACAAATTAACCCAAACATGAAAGAAAAGAGAAATTTAACCATGGACATATATGATTTAACCAAGCTTAATGCTGAAATATTTATCACAAACGGATGTAAAGTGAGAAAGTTACGCTAAATTTTACAAAGCAGTTAATCCTGGTCGGTATGTAAATGAGGGAACCAGTATACGTCGCCCACTCACTATTTCTGTATGTTATTATAATAAAAATAAAATATTCTAATTTTCTCTTCATTACAATGTGACACGACGATTGATTCCTCACAGATTGTGGCATTGTCATTGCTGTATAACCATCGTGATTTGATAAAGAGTTTCCCCAATGTCAAATCTGCAAAACAAATAAATATTGTATACATGTCATTCAATAAAATACAACCTAAATGAATTCTTCATTTGCCTATCACTGCGTTGTGAATAATAATTATTATAACTGTGCTGTGAAATGAAAATAAATACAATTCTAAGATGTCATAATTTTCTTATTACTAATTCGATTTTGATGAAATCTTCAGCATTATTATTTTTCTCTCTTTTTATTAATTTCTTCTTTTGGTGGGGGTGAATTTCCCCTTTAAAGGGTAAACGTGGATTAGGCTATACTGAGGGTCGTCTTTCGACAGATTTGGTCTGACTTGCATGCCTGATGTATTCGTTTCAGTAGAACTTTTGCTCTTTATCAACAACATAACGATGAATATAAAAATTTAAAGGTTTTTCGGGCTCTACAACTATTATAGGTTTCAAATCTCATTTCTATATAAATTGATTGACAATTAAGTTTTTTTTCAATTCACTTTATGAATATTCATCATAATAGACATCATCACTCGAGTTTTATAGTAAAGATATAGAAAAAAAAGATATAGCATTTTATCCAAGAACAATATATAGCGGCTATAATTATGTCAGTGACAGTCGGTTTGTAAATTGGGAGTCGTAGATTGGAAAGGATTGACCCCATTTCCGCTATTATACCTCTCACCCATGACCTCTCACGAGAATCTGAAGGAGAAAAGGAATGAATGATAAAGGCTTTTCGATATAAACCGAAAATACGATTTTTTTAACTTCTCAGTTTTCTTCAACACGTTGAAGCACGTATTATTGTTTGACAAAAACGAAAAAAATATAGGCTACTCGTATAAATGTAAATAATAATAGGACAGAATTCCTCATAATAGACATTTTATACTATGTGAAAGCAACAGATGTTCTCCTCAAACTTGACCGTTAAAATGACTGTCCGCATGGGTTGGTCAAGATTAACCGCCCCTCTTCATTCGTGCTTTTGAAGACCGACCCAAAATACTGGTTCATTGATCGATAACTGATCGATAATGCCTAATTTTTGTATTGTTCAGTGTTATGCTCAGTTTCGAAAGCACTTTTCCTATTTCACACATCGTGCGTATAGTTAGCGATTAAAAAAAATAGCCTATAGACCTAGTGCACTTTGTATCAAAATAATAAAAATAATTACTCTTACTTGTGTATTTTATTCTGAGCTGTTTACATAGTGGTTAAGTCATAAATTGCAATTCTAGGCTTAGTATGACAATGAAATAAAACGAAATAATTCCTGACAGATTTTCCGGGAGATTTTCTCTCCTTTCTCTTATTGAACAGGATGATAGAAATCCATCAAGGACCAAATACATCTTTCTGCAGGTGGAAATCTTGAGATGCAGCAACGAGCACGATACTTTGATCAGATCTATTTTGACATTCAGCATGAATGGTTCAAAGGTCAAGTGCAACGTCATGTCGACATGCTCATTCTGTTTACCTTGCACATGCGCTGTACTCGCGTTCAATTAAGGGGTCACGACCCAAGGGTAGTTTAGATGTCTTATCGGCGAGTGCACATTTTGGCAGATCAATTTATAGGAATGTTGAGAGCGAAAGAGAGAGAAGGGGGGGGGGGGTTGAGAGAGAGAAGGGGAGTGGGATGGGGTGATGGTTGAGATTTTATAATGGAAGAACCAGTTTTACATTGTTATTGGGCTGGGCAGGAGAGGAACTAAATTAACAGGTGGTTACTGGAGAACTACCAGCTACTATTTCGGAGGAATATTACACGTGTGCTCTAACTCCTATTATCAAGAAACCCTTTTTTTAATTCAGATATTTCTAGTCGAGCGGGGTTTCAAGAAGCAACATAAAAACGGAGAATTGACCAAAAGATTTACGAAACAAAAAAATTACAGTAAAAAAAATGGAGCTCAATCTTCTTGTAAATAATTTGACCTTTTCATACTTTGTTTTGTATTATTAAACCAGAGAATCGTTAGTGTTATGGCGTTGAAGCATAGGACTACATGGTTTCAAAATAAGGTTTCACTCATTGAGAATGACCCAAAACACAGGATCATAATTCGTCTTTCCAATCCATAGAAAATATATTTCGGTTTACACCTCTCAGGTGTTAGAATTTGAAGAAGCAACCCTTGAGGTAGAGCTTAGAGAGAATTGGTCTATTTCGATGCAGTGGGTCTTTTGAAGAGTGACGGGCTACACCAGGGGGCTTTGTCTATCTCGACCTAGTCGTTGATCGTTTCTACGTGAGCGAGTCCCGAATGGAACAAAGCTAATTACACTCAAATGTGGAGAAACAAAGAGACAGCACACGCTGTTGGTGTACGTCGTAAAGCCCTCGCGTGCCCCTCGCCCCCTCGCTCGTGCCAACGACAAAACTACATTGTCGTAGAAGTCACTCAAACAATAGTCAGCTACTGTAAGGGCAGTGCCATTACACTTTGTTTATAAAACCAGCCCTCGCGTGCCTATTCTTAATTTTATACCCTCCATTCTAGCATTAATATGCAGATGAGAAGTTAACTATCTCGGGAACTTATGCAGATGGTACCCAGCTCTATAGGTCTTAACTTTACGCTTGTTTGAATGGTTTCATTGACAAAAGTAGCCTTCCATCATTTATTTATTTGGGCTTCCAATGGTTATTGAATAAGACCAAAGAGCACAGATCGATAGTCGTTTTTAAGTCGCGTGCCCGGAGTAGATCCATTTTTTTTATTGACATGTTCTTTTGTCATGTAGATGTATTGATGCCTCCGGATGAGGATTATGACAGACGCTGACGAGAAGACGCCCCCTCATCAGCTCCTTTCTTGCCCTGTTGCGCAAACACCTCGTTCTATACGTCCTCAACCGACAACCATCATCAGGTTTTTCGTAATTACCAGTTAATCCACCATGTCCAGAGGACAATTGCCTCCAGCTGGACAAAGCAGGGGTCTTCGCGTGCCGTCGCGTGCCTAAGTCACTCCTTAAAACAGCTTAATTAAATATTCATAAAGGGACGCGTGGGGATCGACTTCTGAACTGCCCATCCAAGAAGCTACTGAATTCCTACAGCTCCTGCAAGACCATATACTGAGGATCTAGAGTTTAACGAGTTACTAAGTTACTAAGTCGCGTGCCGTGCCAACACTCTTGATCCCTTGCTGATCTTTAGAACGGGAGATGTTCTTTATCTCTGTAATAATTTGTACCCCAGAGTGCAAAGGTATTTGTTCTTATCAGCAGACTTTATGCACCTGTCGCACGCTTGTTGCTCCAATAGAGGTAAAATTGACATCTTAAGATGAAAACGACGATAACCCGAATTGAAAATATAGGCAGTTGTAAGATGGTATACAGCAAAGTCATCCGCCTAAGATCGAAACCCAGTAGGGTTGATTTTTAGGAAATGTTATGGATTAGTGGATAAGTTCCCGGACTTTGAACCACTGTGTCCAGAGTTCGAATCCCACCGCAGTGTTGCCCTTTGCCGAGACGTTAATCATGTTAATCCACAGGTTAATAATAATAATAATCGTATGGCGCTGAGAAACATGAAGCAATATGCAAATGTTGCATATTATTAAGAAAATGAAAAAAAAATGAAAATCCCTAATATGTTGTTGGAAATGAAATCTGAAGCGGAAATAGAGCGAAAATTATTTTTGTCCAGTTGATCGTGGGCCCGGTAGCCACTGTGCAGTGCAAGATCGATGTAGCACAATCTCTTGGATTTGTGAATGCCAAACATGGTAGCAGGCTACGGCAGCAACTTTTTTTTTTCACTTTTTTTAAAGTTTTTATTGGGTTTTCATGATTTTATGTTTTTGTTTGCCATACCGGATGGTAAACACTCACCACATCGACCTCGGCTACCCGAAAACACTCTGTATGTATGATATAAGCATGATGAATATAAACACAGTACTGAAACCACTAACGAGAATGGGTGTATCGACAAAATAAAATATAAAAAATCTGACATTTAGAATGAAAATAAACTAGATATAGTCATAAGGGAAGTTTAATTACTTTGAAAATAAGCTTTCTTAGGTTTAGGATAGCACAAATCATTTTGGACGCAATGCCACCATTTAGTTACATCCATCATCCATTTTGTCATTTGATTGAGAGCTCCAGTGTGAAACCAATATACATCCTACACATCAGCATTGGTTTGCTGTTACTGTATGAATTCAATGAACATTCAAGTCGTCCCCGTATTGTAAACGGTCATAACTCTATGGTTATAGCCCCCATTCACATTATTGAATCAATTGCACAAGCCCAACTACCATGCAACCATCTAAGGTGTTGTCCTAAGGGTTCGTAGCATGATTTATCTCATTTTCTCAAAATGGATGAAAACCCGGCTAACACGACAACATCTGGACAAAAGATGAATCTATATGCTTGCGTTTGATTAATTTCATTCTAGTCGCCACGAGGACATTATATTTGGGTTTATCTCATTTATTTCCATTACCAAAAGCAGAATGATAGATAGCCTTATGTTTTATTATCCTCTTTGTTATAATTTTACAATGAGCACGCGTTTCATTTTCTTGATGCACTAAAAATGGAGCATGGAAATAACGAAGATTGATCGGTTGGAACTTCTGACACCCTCTCCAGTCTCTAGAACTAACAATAAACCCACACTAATCTCGAGTTCGTTCCATAGATTGGGTTGACTATATAGCTAGATTCATGTATTACGTGTTTAAATCATAATAACACGGCAAAGCAAACAGTTATAACCGACTAGTTGATACGAACAGTTTACAAACTAGTTTACAAGGTTCCCTCTTTAGTTTTGTAAAGGCTCGGATAATAAGCAATTTTCGGTCAATTTATCATCTGTGAGTTAAAGAGAGAAGATGCGGATATTGGCAGGATAAAAACTCGGTAGCTCTGTCATGTCTGTAGCATCTTCTGCAGTCATGGTGTACAGTAGCATCTTCTGCAGTCATGGTGTACAGTAGCATCTTTTGCAGTCATGATGGTGTACAGTAGCATCTTCTGCAGTCATGATGGTGTACAGTAGCATCTTCTGCAGTCATGGTGTACAGTGGCTGTCGGTAAGAATGAGACGTGTAGGATAATAATACCCCGTATTGCGGTACTATCTGCTTTTTTTTTTAATTCATAATTGCTACCACTGGCAGACAGATGAGGGACTTGAGGGCCATATCGACCCCGAAATTTTCATGACTAAGGGAAAAAGGGATAAAAAGAAAGAAAAGGTAAGGGAAAATGTGATACATGATTATCACAAATTAGATTTTTGTATAAAAAGTAAAAGGTTATTTGGATACTAAACATTAATAGTTTTTCTCTTTTCTATTAAAAATATCTTGATATCTGGACCAATTTGAATTGATGCACGTAATCGTAATGTGTGCAATCTAGAACGTGGATTAAACAATCAAAATTTAACCACCCAGCGCGATGAATAATCATAATTATAATACCCATAAATCAAGCTTTGCCAACATGCAAAAAAGTTTGTGGGTAGATCCAAAGCAATAAATCTCACTCCCTTGTCACCTACCGGAAGAGTAACACATTTTGCGGTATATAATCTGAATACCAGTAATTAAAATATGATTATTCACACACCAGAGTGTGTGTCTCTTCTAAATAAAGTCAGTGACATTCTTATTTCATCTAATTGTAAGTCAGTAACAGTACTATCATCTTCTACAACTCTATACGCTTGTCTGTATTGCGATGCGTAGTTCAACATAATGAATTAATGTTTCCACTAAATCATAAAAAATGAAAAGTATGGAGTCGATTTCAACTTAAAATTTTACTAAGCAGGAAGCAGTAATATGAACTTAATTCTATAATTGTCCATGTGCAAGATCAATCTTCTCC
The DNA here is from genome assembly GCF_037042905.1 of Lytechinus pictus. NCBI lineage: Eukaryota > Metazoa > Echinodermata > Echinoidea > Temnopleuroida > Toxopneustidae > Lytechinus > Lytechinus pictus. The sequence goes on from NC_087251.1 coordinate 24,237,590, forward strand.
AAATAAAAAATAATAATCTGAATACCATCAGTTATTAAGATCACAGAATGAAATCATAAATCACGGTTACCCTTTACATTCATTTCATACATGTATGATAATGACCTTTGCACGAACATTATTAAAGGCACACCTGTTCACCTGCTTCGGTGTTTAAAAAGAAAAACCCATTATACATTGTCGATTCACTTCATAAACCGACAAAATATCGTCGCATTATTTTATTACCAGGGTCGTCGCGTGGCGGCGTCGTGTATTGATATTGCGATATGGTATCTAGTTTTACAAGGCCTCAAGCAAAGTTTGTCTGTTTAATGCCCGTGTTTGCCATAAGTAAATTTCAGTGTGTCATGTAAGATAAATGTTTAGTTTCAGTGTAATATAGGACAAGATACTTCAAAATTTATCATATTCATTTATCATTACTACTACTACTACTACTACTACTTCTACTACTACTACTACTACTACTACTACTACTACTACTACTACTTCCACTACTACCACTACTACTACTACTACTACTACTACCACTACTACCACTACTACTACTACTACTACTAATGCTACTACCTCTATACCACAACAACTACTACTACTACTACTACTAATACTACCACCACTACTACTACTACTACTACTACTACTGCTGCTACTATTACTACTATACCACTACCTTTACTACTACTACTACTACTACTACTAGTAGTACTATACCACCACCACCACCACCACCACTACTACTACTACTACTACTACTACTACTACCACTACTACTACTACTACTACTGCTACTACTACTACTATATCACCACTACTACTACTACTACTACTACTACTACTACTACTACTACTACTACTACTACTACTACTACTACCACTACTACTACTACTCGACACCATCATTGATTATGCCTACGATACTCGATTGATTTGTATAGAATTGACAGATTTCTGTGGATCATTAATAAGACCATTAAGTCAGATAAGAGCTATCATCATTCATTTATAATTTCATTTTTCTGCAAATTCATCGACTGCATTTTACCCAGTTACTTTGAAAAACATATGGTAAAGCAATGTCAAAGTTCAAAGTTACATAACTTAAGATGATAATTCACATATGTTTTGCATTATATTCGTAAATAATTAATTAAGTAGTTCTCCTTCTAATAACGAGTTAAAGTCATACGTTCCTGAACACAGCTACAGCGACCGAGCAAATAACTTTTGACCCTTGACCCCCGGTCCCGTCTATTGTCTCCATGAAAATATTCAGCAAACAAAAGGCGCACGCTCGCGCACCTGCCCGCTGAACTAATAGCACATAAAGGGGCTTATGTTAAGTACTCAGGACTCGTGCCAAAATCGACCCTATGTTTACTCGACCAAGTCCAAACGCACAATTTTATCGTTCTTCTACTTAAAGGACAAGTCCACCCCAACAAAAACTTGATCCGAATAAAAAGAGAAAAATTCAACAAGCATAACACTGAAAATTTCATCAAAATCGGATGTAAAATAAGAAAGTTATGACATTTTAAAGTTTCGCTTCATTTCACAAAAGAGTTATATGCACATCCCGGTCAGTATGCAAATGAGGGAACTGATGACATCACTCACTCACTATTTCTTTTGTATTTTAGTATATGAATTATGAAATATTTTGATTTTCTCGTCATTGTCATGTGAAATGAAGTTTTATTCCTCCCTGAATACGTGGAATTCCATTATTTTAACATTTTGTGGTTTAGGCAAGGAGATCCTAATTGTCAAATTCGTAAAAATTTAGATATTGTATAATTCAAACAATAAAAAACAAAAGAAATAGTGAGTGAGTGACATCATCGACTCTCTAATTTGGATGTAACTGGCTCGTTCATATAACTATTTTGTTAAAAATAAGCGAAAATTTGAAATGTCATAACTTTCTTATTTTGCATCCGATTTTGATGAAATTTTCAGCATTGTGCTTGTCTGATTTTTCTCTATTGATTCAAATCAACATTTTGTTGGGGTGGACTTGACCTTTAAAGAATTGAACTTGAAATCCGGCAGTTAAACCATAAGAACGCTTCTAAAGGGGCTACAGTCATGCTGTACGTTTTGTTTTTGAATGGCTCTCTCTTTCGTCAAATTTAAACCTACATGTTTGTTTGTTTATCTGAACGACAAAACACGATATAAACTAGAATGTAAAGAAATAGAAACATACTGAAACAGGTATTTTGTTTTAAGAGGAAAAAATGGCATAGGCATGATTTAAAAAGTTTATTGACAAACTTATTAATGCTCATTCAGTTCTATTTTTCAGTTCCTAATTTTTTTCAACAGGTTTATCAAAGCTGCGTAGCAACGATATTGATGAAAATAATATTAATGGTATTATCTATAATGATGATGATAATAATAATAATAACAATAATGATAGTAATAATAGCAATGATGGTAATATTAATCATCATCATTAGTAATAATAACAAGACTCTGAGAAGAAGAATAATAATAATAATAATTATAAGATTATAAGTAACAACAATAATAACGATGATATTGATAATGTTGTTGACAGGGGTCATTATGATAATTACAATACAAATGTTGAAAAATCACAATTACATGATTTTCTGCTATAGGCTAGATCGACGCATGCGCAAACATTGCTTGGTAAAATATCTAATTTTCTCCTCTAATAGGAACTTCACCACATCAGTTCATAAATGAGTAACACATTATTGCGTATATTTATTGATTCACGGGGTCTAAATGCAATTTTATTGTGGTTAGAATTTAATACTTCCTCACTTCACTACCCATCCATGAAAATTGTTTGTTTTCTAAGCTTTATTGTGGGAAAGAAAAACAAATATGAATCTAACAAAACATATAACTGCAAATCAAACAAAATGTTCCCCAATCTCACACCACAGAACAATAACTCTGAAATGGTCCGTCGAATTTTTTTTCCGGGAGTGAATGAAGCAACAAATGCCATATGCACGGACATTTCGAACTCACTTTTGAAGAAGAAAAAAAGGCTTACATCCTGTGTGCATGAGTTTGATGCGATTTTCAGCATTTTGATTAAATAAATTTTTAAAAACGGTTCAAAGTCCAACAGTAAAATGACATAGAAGACTAGTATACACACTGATATATGCCTATAACAAGCAAAGACTATATATAAGTGGACAATGTTTATCATCGATATTAAACAAAATAACTCAATCTTGAATTGACCAGTTCGGTATTTATTACCTCATGGGCAATTTTGGTCAAATGACCTTTCATTTTTTTACATTCATATAATGATAGGCAGATTTCAAATCAAGATATTATGCAAGCATGCCTTACATAGCAGGATGCATAAATTGTATAGACTAGCAGAACAGCACACCAATGAACACTCTATGAAAGTACTTGTCACGTGTAGTTGCTGTAACGATGTACTTGGCCAACTGTGAAATACCAGTCGTTAGTGGACGCATTTTTTTTTTCTCGATCTAATGAAAAACAAAATTCAAAAGAATATAATGAATAATCAAGACATCAACATTGGTGCTTATCTCATTAGATATTAAACCACTATGTCACTTTTTCGTCCGAATGACCTTCTTCTGATCATGCGCAGAATGGAACTCCGAACTGGCTTATTGCTTTTATTCATTCGCTCAACTTTGTTTACAAGGTACAGAGGGTTTCGACCTGTATGAGATTCACTACTTTTTACAGCAGCGTTCGACCACAACCTCGCTGATGGGGGAAGTCATAATGAAACATAAACATAAAGACACCTCAGAAGATTACAAGAAAATATGGAAGATATAATAAGTTTGGTACACATTGCCATATTATCACTTTAAAGGATTAACTCTGAGCTCGGCAAGTGTCCGAAATGCTACAAGCTAAAACAAGCACCAAAAACGTGCGTTAACGCAAGAAGAATGCTGGGATAAAAGAAAAATGTCCCGCGCACTCGCACTTGTCCCCTTCAAAACACGAAGATCACGTTGCTGCAAGAACGCACAAACACCTCTGATTATTCTTTAAAGAGGAACGCCGCCAAGTTTTCAAAATAACGCTCCTTGCTCTTAAACCAGAAATGTATCCTCACAAGAAAAAGACAGAAAAGGGGAGAACTGTCACGCGCCCGGGAGGTATGAAAGATGAATAAAGAAAAGTGAGAAGAAAAGTGAGTCCAAGTTCGTGTAATATGAAGGGTTTGTCGATCGCCGCCCATCAAACTCAGTGCCCTGTTAACCAACCTGCTGTGTAGCTATAAAAGAACGCTCTTATTCCGTCTAATTGTGCTCAGCAGGAATCGTAATAATCATTTCCCATGCCACTATAAATATAACCGATGGGAATTATGAAAAGAAATAATAAATACATCACGGAACGAATCACTCAAGTTTTTTTTCACCCTTCAATGTACCGCAAGCAAGACTCCAAATAAACATGATCAGCGACTGAACCACATTATCGTGATTACGTCACCTATGTGATGGTGATTAAGAATTATAATGAGACTGAATTGACCACTGATGGTATAATAATTTAGTAAACTTGTGGCCAAATCGTATATAAATGAATAAAAACAAATCTCACCACCTTTGTTACGTTAAAATAATGTTCATCGAATAAATGAGTGTTTATAGGCCTTTCGTGGATGGCCCCGCTCATTCCAATTGCTGTTATTTACAATGGACTTACATTTATTCTGATTTACTAATTAACAAACGTAAATCGTGATAAAGTTGGTCTTCGTTCAAAAAAGTGGGGGGGGGGGGGGGGGGGGGGGCTTCACCACAGCCCCCGGTTCCGCGGCCTCTGACTTTGACCGTATTATATATCTTCAGAGAAATTATGGTAGGATCTCTTGCAGGAGTCCAGGTCCAGATGTTGGGTCACAAAGTTGGTGTTCTTTACTCACATGTATAAGCAAGCATCGACTTTAGAAAGAAATTTTAAAAATCACCCTAATTAACTATTTTACAGGCTAGACACGTGTCCGTGTACCTGTGTTTTAATTTATTACCAAGGGTTTGCCTGTCATTTGACTTGTCTCAGGTCATGAGAAAAGCTATATCCGCAAAGGAAATCAAGGTGTGTTGTAAGAAGGAGACCGCATGTCGCCGGATGTTCATTGGAGGTGTCGACTGCGGCAGCCCTTTTAGATCGGCTGCAGGCTACCACCACTAATTGCTCTCCAACCATGACCCAAACCCGTATGGAAGAAACTTAAAGAGAAAACACACCTAATATACAAAATTGTCAGAAGAGACCTGGGGTTGAAATTCGATTAAATATGAGACTTTCAAATACTGATTGCTCATCTCATAAAAAACAGCCCTCGAAAAATAAATCGACTCCCGGACCTTGTAACACCCTTAAGGATTCCACCTCTATACACACACTATAACATTCGAAAAGTTTAAAAACTCCGAACGAAAATGTATTTGAATAAGTTAATTATTAAATATTAGACTTTGTCAACTAAGTTAAATTACATATTGCTTTGTAATAATCAAATATATGATATTGGACTACATACTATATCTTAAACACATAAATTGACAAAATAATTGTGCTGAGAGTCGACTTCGTGGCAGTTAACATGGTTAACTCAATGTCTCATTTTGTGACAACTAACATGACCGATGAAAATGGAACTTTAAATTTAAAGATAAAAGTTTTGATCGCAAACGTGACCCCAACCAATCAGTATGTAATCGTTTTCATGGTTACAAAAAGAATGGGCTATATTCAATCACTTTTGCCGGATCCTTTCCAAGTTTGGTTGTCTTGTAAGGGTATCGTTCTACTATACCCCGCTATGAACAGATGAAATCGTGTTATTGCTAGGTTTCGACACCCGCCGGTTCACCTTATGATATATTTACTTGATACAATTAAAACTTACTTGATTGGAACCCAAAGGCATGTATACTATTTGTGTAAATTAATCTTTTGACAATATTCAAAGAGTGAAATCGATTTGTGATGAATTATGATATCCTCGATGTGAAGGGTAAAGGGGCAGTTAATTTAAACAAGTGGAACGCCTCTGGCAGTCTCGCCTGCATCACGCGATTCGATATAGCAACAGTGCTGACTTTCAAAACAGCTCATGAATAATAATTCACATAAGAAAACATTCATGATAATAAAATACTATGTCCATTGACCCAAAAAGACCTTTGACCATGATCATGTGACCTAAGATGTGTACAAAACAGTCATTCACATTTGATTACCATTGCGTCTATGCTTCATGGCCTAGATCCATAAACTTTCTAAGTTATGATGCCAATTCAACAAATACCCCAACACGGTCAAAATTCATTGACCTTGCATGACCTTTGATCTTGGTCATGTGACCCGAAATGCGCACATGATATTCAGGGATACAAGGCTGCTCATATGTCCAAGTTTCATGAACTAGATCCATACACTTTTAAGTTAAGATAACAATTCCACAAATGCCCTCAACATTACCAAAGTTTATTGACCCTTAATGACATTTGACCTTGGTCATGTGACCTGAAACTCGCACAGGATCTTCAGGGATAATTGATTGCTCTCACGTCTAAGTTTAATGAACTAGATCCATAAACATTCAAAGTTATGATGGTAATTCAACAAATACTCCCAACATGGCCAAAGTTCATTGACCCTAAATGACCTTTGACCTTGGCCATGTGACCTAGAACTCATGCAAGATGTTCAGTTATACTTGATTAATCTTATGTCCAAATTTCATGAACTAGGTCTATATACTTTTTGAGTTATGGTGTCATTTCAAACACTTAACCTTCGGTTAAGATTTGATGTTGACGCCGCCGCCGCCGGCGTCGGAAAAGCGGCGCATATAGTCTCGCTCTGCTGTGCAGGCGAGACAAAAACGACTGTACAATACCTTGTTTCTTGTTTCGTTTCTGTCCTAGATTTCGAAGTTTTGTGGTTTGTTTTTGTACTGAATCTTGAATCGTGCTATCGACCTCCAAGCTATAGGCCCAACATTGCATAGAGCTTGGGCGTCAACGGCTATGAAGAGAGGGGTATTAGCGAGGGAACGAAGCGAGCGACGCTCACGATCGAAGGGGAGGGGTGCAACACCCCATGGTAGCAATGGCGTAATGACCCCAAAATATTGAGGGGCCAAACATGGTGTATGGATAGAAAAGAAATAAAAGTCGAGAGCAAGTGAAGCGAGCGAGCAAACGCTTTGACCTTCGTGAAACGAATCGCTAATTTTGTGACAGAATTTACAGTATTCAAAAATAATATATGATACCTCTTTCCTGTCAGTTTATTTACTTTTTTTTCATATATTCCTCGGTGGTTTTGGGGGGTCATGTCCGCCCAAATCCCCCAACCAACCTAAAGGCAGTGCACAGTAAGTTGTTGTTGCATTTCTCATTCAAAATAATGCAATTTTATGCATATTTACATGGTCTTTTGTCTGAAAAGTGGGGTCAACCGTTAGCGACATGAGCGAGGGGGGGTGAGATCCTTTTGCATTTCTTGCTTGGAGTAATGCAATTTGGTGCTTTTTTCTACTTCAAATGCTTCTTTTTTTTTCTTTCAAGATACAAAGTAACTGACAGGATACTTCTGATTAAAAAAATGAGGGACAAATGATATGGTGCCCCATTCCCCCGCCTGTTGACGCCCAGGCATGCAAAGAGCTATAAACAATGGTATAATGGTATACTCTGGGTAGCGTCATTCAAGGCAACGAGTGAGAAAAGAGAGTATGTTTCACCTGTTGACATCACATAGTGGACATTTCTAGTTTTAAATACGGAGTCCTGTTTTTTTTTATTTGGATAAAGCGAAGCGAGCAAGCAAGGAAAAATATCTTTCAATTCTGTCACAGACTTTGCCTTGAAATGAAGTAAAACAACCAGAAAGTAAATGAAATTTGATGACAATTATTGTTATGTTAAATAATCTAAATGATCTAGCCCCCCCCCCCCCCGCCCCCAAAAAAATCCTTTCAAACTTTCTTGGGCTGCTGACCAAAAACTGTACCCCGGTGGATTAGTTGTAGGAAAAGCTTTGACTTTCTATTTCATTTTTATTTTTAATTTAAATATCACCGATTCCTATCCTATACTGGCTTTTGTATGTAGGAAAATACAAGTAATTCATCACTCACAGAAGCCTTTGTCTTTAAAATCGTCAACCTTAATATTTATTTCCAATCTAGGTTTACTTTGTTTCTATATATTTCGTATTATTTTATCTATTTATGTAATTTTGTTAGTGTATCATATTTGCTTCATTTAATTCTAATTTATTTATTTTGCATATGTATACTGGGCTCTTTTGTTAAGCAGGGCTTTTGGCACTGAAAAGACTACCCTGTTGTTGTTGTGTTTTGTTAATATCGATCGCCATTCCGGGATTCTTGTTAACCAACTCTGCTTGAACGAATGGTAATTAACTCTTCATAAAACTCTGTTTAATGTACGTTTATTTTGTAATGACTGGCTACAGTGGATATGTGAGAACATGTAGAAGGACATAGGGAGGATTTTGCAACATGGAATTGTGAACAATATCAGAAATATGAAGTTTCTCTTGTGACAGAATTATACCAGATTGCTGTCAACCATTGACTGTGGTCCCATGTATGCAGAATTTGGTTGGTATATATATATACTCTTCTCCTCCATTCATTGCCCTTTTGGGATCAAGGCACTGGCCTGTGGAGTTAATCCATATCATAGCTATTGTGTTAATCCATCCTCATCAAAGTTACCCTTTGTGAACACGGATAATCCCCGGCTAATACTGTACAGTACCCTGGAGGAGAAAGAAAGACATTGAAGTGGATATACTCAAGTCTGTTACTGCATGTAGTATATATATGGTTCTTCATCATAGTTATGGCTGGGAAAGGTAAAAAGGAAAGGAAAACAAGTGCTGCTACTCCTGTTCAGGATATAGAGAGTGATTTCTGTGAACAGATAAGTGAAGAAGTAAGAGACTACTTCAAAAGTGTGCAATTCAAGAAGTTATTCAAAACTTCTTTGGGAGAGGCTGTACATAATGAAATGATCAAGCTCCAAACTCGACTGGAAGAAGCAGAAGGGAAAGTCTTGGAGATGGAATGTAAAGTGGATGAAAAGACAGCTATCATTGAGTCACTACAAATACAACATGAGCGTGATTCAGAAGACATTGAAAAGCTGAAAAGAGAAATGAACGATGCAGAGCAGTATTCGCGTCGTAACTGCTTGCGGTTTTATGGAATCGCCGAGAAGCAACACGGCATGCATGAGGATACTGACCAAGAGGTGATAGACCTAGCAGAAAAGAAACTGAACATAAAACTTGAACGACATGAGATTGACAGGTCACACCGAATTGGAGCTCCAAGAAATGCACGAAGTACTGAAGGGAAAGCACCATCACCGAGACCTATCATCGTGAAATTCAGCACATATCGTACAAGAGATGTCATCCTGAAAAGTCGAAAGAAACTAAAAGGAACTCACATCGGAATAGAAGAGGACTTGACGCTGACGAACCGCAACCTGTTGAACAAAGCAAAAGATGAAGTGAAAGTAAAGGACAAATTAGTCGCTGCCTGGTCTACTGATGGCAAAGTCATCGTACTGATGAAGACGTCCAATGGATCAACTGTAAGGAAAAGAGTATCATCAATAAGTGACCTGAAGAAACTCTAAATGTGAACTGAGAAACTCGAAATGTGAACTTAGAACGTTTAAACGATAGGAAAAGCTAGGAATATGAATACCAACGTTTAGCTACAATTCCTTGTTGCACCCTCATTACATATTGTGGTATTATTATCTACTAATATTCTACGTTTGTAATGTCAAGTAAATGTAAATGTTTTTTATGTCGCAGGCATCCAACTTCTACTTCTGAAAATTGTATATTGTGTAAGAGTACATTTCAAGATGATTTCTTGAATGATGACAATGATCATTGTTATGACTATACTCCTCATGATAATTATTGTCCGCAGATACATATTGAAAATGAATACTACACACCAGACGAATTTAAAAGTGATGTTTTAAAACATTACAACCGGTCCTTTTTTAAGGCATATCATTTCAATTGTCGGAGTCTAAAATCTAACTTCGATGAATTTGTAAGTACGGTTGATGTCATACAAGACCCAATGACCATAGTAGGAGTGACAGAAACTTGGCTAAGGGACAACGAGACGTTAAACTATGGTATACCCAATTTTGAATTTGTTGCAAATTGTCGCCTGGTCAAACGAGGTGGTGGAGTTGGATTGTATATCCATGAGAATATGAAATTTAAAAGGAGACCAGATCTTGATGTTCTTTGTGAGAGTCTGGAAAGCATTTTTATTGAACTATATGCTAAACATAAAAGATGTGTAGTCGGTGTTATGTACCGTCCACCGAATAGTAACTTTCAAGATTTTCTAGAGAAAGTTGTTCAAAACCTCGATGCAATTTCAAACGAGAAAAAGGAATGCATTATTATGGGAGATTTTAACGTAGATATAAATAACAGTAACAATCCACTTATGTTTGACTTTCTTAATACATTTATTTCTTACTCCTTTGCTCCACAGATATGCAAACCAACTCGCATTACAAATACATCTACTACAACTTTGGATAATATTTTTTATAACAATTCTGATATTGCTGTGAAATCTGGAATTATCACAACTGACTTCAGCGATCATTTAACACCCTTCATGGTCACTGAATTTGATAATGTACCAACCAATGACACCCATAGTTACACTAAGCTTGATCTAAGTGAAACAAATATTGCTTTATTTTGTACCAAACTGGATTCAATTAACTGGGAATTCTTGAACTCTATACAAGATGTGAACAGTATGTATGATACCTTTATATTCTTATATAAGCAATTGTATGAAGAATGTTTTCCTGTTATTACAGTTCGCAATAGATTGAAGCACTGTAAGAAATCTAAACCATGGATATCAAAAGAGACTAAATTATTGATAAAGCGTAAAAATAGGATATTTAAGAAGTTTGTAAAAAACCCTTCCCAAGACCTGCATGAAAAATACAAATGTTGTAGAAATTGTGTGAACAGCAAAATAAGAAGTGAAAAGCGCACTTATTATTGTAATAAGTTCGCCACCGCTAAGCGTGATATGAAAGCAACTTGGAAAATAGTCAACGATGTCTTGAACAAAAGAGAAACAAAACAGAACAGTGTACGAGAAGTTGAAGTTAATGGGGATAATATTTCAGACAGACTCGATATAGCTAATGCCTTTAACAATTTTTTTGTACATATTGGACAAACTGTCCAAGATAAACTCAGTACTACGTGCACAGAAACTGAAAATAATACGCATATAGATATTTCACAGTGGTTAAAAGGAAATTATAGATCCTCTGTATTTATCAAACCTGTTGCTACTAATGATGTTATATCAATTATAGATAAGTTAGATCCAAATAAGAGTCCAGGCTACGACAATATTCATCCAAAAGTTCTTAAAAAATCAGGCTATGCAATTGTTAAACCTTTGTGCAATATTATCAATCTTGCCATTGAGAAGGGCGTCTTTCCTGACTCGTTAAAGATTGCCAAGGTGATACCTATTTTTAAGAAAGGAAACAGATTACTTTTAACTAATTATCGTCCAATATCAGTTTTATCAGTTTTTAGCAAAATATTTGAAAAAATAATTTACAATAATTTGATATCTTTTATTGATCAAAATGACATTTTATATCGTCGGCAATATGGTTTTAGGCAAGGTTATAGTACTTTCCATGCACTTATTGATTTTACTGAAAAAATTATTGGATACGAAGGACCTGTCATCTGGAATGATTTGCCATCTGAAATTAAAACTTGCCCCTCACTAATCACTTTTAAACGTAAATATAAATCATATCTTGCCAATTCACCATCAGTTTTTAAGTAAAATGGAGCCTTGTGTTTTTTTTTTTTTTTTTTTTTTTTAAACGTTTTTCTTTTGTTTGTTTATGTTGATGTTATAACTGTTTAATCACCATTAATTTGTTATATTTTAACCAATGCGCGGAACCAAGGGGGATTGGCCTCGATAGGTCTTTGGCCTTTGCCAATCCCCTACATCCACCGCATGTTGGTGCTACTCTTTTTATTTGTAATTATATTGATTTGTTTATGTATTGATTGTTTCTTATTGTTCATATAATATTGTATGTTGTATATTTTTTAATGGATGTGAATAAAGTGAATTGAATTGAATATTAACAAAAATGTACATGAAATAAACTCCCATCACTCTTTAAAATGAAGTAAAGCGTCTCACAATACAGGACCACATAATTCACAGAGTCATATCCATACGTTACTTACTTTTCCAGTGCAAATAACAACTTTAATAACTTGAATGCTGGGAAATACATCTAAAAGAGAAGAAAATATCCGAAGTCGTGCGCAGAACCATTGGACTGGGGCGCAGGGGGATGCAGTTCCCCTGACTGTTCCTAGCGCGCTTGACGTTACATGGCGTGTGAAAAATAATGGTACAACCGGCTGAAAATAATTATATCGAATTAAAAGAGTAAAATTCAACAAGCGAAACGCTGAAAATTCCATGATAATCTGATAAAAGATGATCAAGTTATTGAATTTTAAATGTCGGCAATGTTATATGCATGCGGTTATCACTATAAAATAGGTGGACTGATGATGTCATCTCCCCCTTTCCTTTTCTTTGTGTTTCTTATGTTATTACATAAAATCATGATTATTTCATATTTTCATACATGGTGTGTGATGTACGTTTCCCTTGTAATGAAACCGGTTTCAGCAATTATTATCTTGCGCAGTATAAATCAGAAATCAGTCCTATTTTTAAGGAAACAATTTTAATAAACACGGTTCCATATAACGAAATGCAAAATAATAAGTGGGGGGGGGGGAATGACATCATAAACATGTTCATTGTATATTCACGAGGACATGCATTTAACTGTTCAGCCGAAATATGCAAGCCTTTGAAATGTCCTAACTTTTGTTATTCCTTGTCCAATATTGATTAATTTGTTAGTGTTTAGATCTTATGTTTTTTCTCTATCTATTATAACAATATAGTTTTCAGCCTGGAGTACCCTAATCGCGTTCAACAGCTCCACCTTTAAAGAAGTAATCTATTTCTTTTTTTTATGTTCCAAAATGATAACAAGGTGCGCATATATAGTTTCGTGTTTAAAGAACTATATCACTTGTTTATCTTATTATCTATGATTGCTTGTTTTCTATGAAAAACTATCGTTTGATCCCCGCAATTAGTTTTTTTTTCTGTGAAAGAGAAACTCCAAGATGAGATTCTTTTCCCACGGAAGGATATTGAGGTTCTGGACCAGGATATATAGTCAAAAGAATAAAAATTACTGCTTGGGAAGAAGACTTATTCATATAACTTTGATCAAAATAAAAATAAAAACTTCTGACTTTACCCTTCAATCATATTTTGTTTATTCGGTTATTTCCTTATTTGGTAGATCCTTAAGTGTGATGTTTAACTGATGGTGATGGTGACCTACGGAGAGCGGTTCGAATCTTTAAATTCTGGTTTATGTTCGAGTTCGATTTTCAACTTGACACGAGGAATAAATTACTTGTTTCCCTTTGTTTCAAATAAACGTCGTAAATCAACACATATAATATGACGTGTTTTTTTAATCCTCACTACAATGAACGAAATAAATGGCAGTTTTGATTATCATGCATTATTCTTGAAATCCAGGAGGTCGTTGGCAAGTTCGAGGAGACTCGTGTCTCCATATTGAAAGAAATGAAAGACCATTTCCAAAATTTCATGACATATCGAGATACTGAGAAACTATCGTGCACTGTAAACGTAAAGATTTTCTTTGTGAAGAGTCTGTGTTTCAGCTATAGCTAAGAGCTTGAATCTCGTTGGTTTCAGTGGATGACACCGGATAGATCTAAACTTTTGGTGAGAAGTTGAGAAATCTGATGCGAACTCTCTTCCAACAAACAGGTGGTTGTTGTCCCCTTTAGCTTCTCAAAATTCCAAGCTTCATCCACTGTTCACTTACAAATTCTAATGTTTAATTTTAATGCTGGTGTTCCAATTATGGACCAGCTAGTTTTTTTCTCTGTCACACATTTTATACTGTAATATTATAGTTCCCACAACGTATAGGCTCTATGCCAGATATACGAATGATGAAATAGACAAAGAGAGTGAGCCCCGGGAGTGAGCCTAATATCAATTACTGATATTACTGAGATCGATGGCATTTGTTTCCTCTTCGTTATTCGTCTCTAATTTCAAATTTTGTCACAAATAACGAGGAAAAGAGGGATTCAAAATCTCAATCACCACTGTATACATGTTAGGCATATAGGGTACACTGCCCACGTGTGCTGCATTATTCCAGTCGGTGTCCAATTCATCGCCGTCATAACTTGAGGCCATTCGATATATGTTTGCGAGCTCCATATACTTTTATGGTCATTCCCTAATTGATGTCAGCTATTGACCTTTGCACTGAAAGATTGTAGGCTATGAATTTAGATGGATGATTTGCCAAATGACTGACTAAACATTTGCGAGTTCTCATTCTACCAAGTGGGATATTTCAATTATAAATTTTAAATGATAATAATGATAATATCAAGAAAATACACTTTTTTCAAGTTGGTTTAAGATATGAGATTGTATATTTACAATATCATAATAGTCGGACATGCAAAGAAATCTATTTAAAAATGACATAACAGGTGAACAAGTAAATTACTCTCGACAATCACCTACATTACCTATTTGTTTACGAATACATTTTTTCTTATTTATTTCATTTTTTTACTGCTTTAAAGGTATTGTTTAACTTTGTGAGCAGCCGATTTAAAAAAATATCAAACCAAGATGAAACATGTGTACAAGTGCATGTATTAGAACGAATAAACCCTGAAAACAACCATTATTGAGAATGAAAAGCTAAAACTGCAAGGCAAACCCCGATTTTGTAAATAGGCGTCTTATAGACGCCTAAATAGTACACATAAGTGTATGGGATGAAATTAAAATGGTGTTTTCGGTCACTTTATATTTCAATTTTTGAAGCACTAAATAATTATTTTCGAACGCAATTTTTTCTGGGCTTTATTTTTGTAACATATCACAGACACAGGTGACAAGTGTGACCTTCTAGCTCAGATTTTTTTTAAAGTCAAACCAATGTTAAACAATCACTTTAATGGCCGACCTTCGTGTATGATACTCAAATTCAACCACAATTATGATTGGTTTCTATAAAACCCGGTATCATAGGAATAAAACTCATCTTCCTGTCTGCTTTGTTTATCCGGTCAAACCAATTTCACTAAAACTTAAAATGCCCCCCCCCCCACACACATACACAAATAAATAATAACAATAGTCATAAATATTATTGACACATGTTCACATATTTCAACATTGAGTACTGAGTATTTTCATTTTGTTTGTTTTCAATCATATATACATTTCAATCTTGTTGAAACTATATAGGCCCTATATCTGACATTCAACTTTTTTTTTCCTTCAAAGTCTACATCTCCAAAATATTATTTGCAGTTCTGTTACTTCATGGGTAGCCATTTCACTTAACTCTAGTGTGAAATTCAACATTAACATGTTTTACAGTCGGGGTTTTCTAATTGATATGGTTTTGAAAGAAGGAGAGGAAATAACCTTTATCGATTTCGTCACCCTAGTATCACGAGTATTAAAATTTATCCTAACCAAAAATGTGACTGATCATAATTATACATAGTCATTATTTTAAGAGAGAAACACGTGGAAAGTTTTGAAATATCGTGGAAAACACCTGAAACACCCCGTTAGGAAAACACATACAAGGAAGTAGGTATTCAGCGTATCAATTTGGAAAGTTTTCTTGGAAATTATTTCACTGTACATTATTTTAATCACGATCGTTTATTTGGGGGGGGGGGTGGTATATTTGTTTTTTGTTTTGTTTGTAAACTTTCGTTTTTCTTGCTTTAACTAATGGTGATATTGTTTTAAAAACCCACCAGAATAATAGTAATCGGGAATTCTGTCCCACATAGCAACATATCCCATCTCTTCAACATTTTTCTGAGCCCACATCTTTACAAAAAAGCTGGGTTTTGCAGATGGATAGCAGTCGCCGAAATCCCAGGGTTTTTTTCCCTTGAGGTCTGCATTCATTCAAGAAAGAACATTGTGATCCCATGAGTACTTTCTCATCCACACAAAGAAATCGCAACAGGAGCATCTCGACCGAAGTCAAATATAGGAGTTCTTTATGGTGGACTTTGTTAGTCTCTCCGTGGTCTGGTAATGATGACATTGATAAAGTTAGTGAAGATATGATTAAGGAACCCTGAAAAGATTCATCTTTATGATAACGAACAGCACATTTTAAAATGACACCTAATGTTAAAGGGGACGTTCACCCCGACGAAAAGTTTATTGCAAAATAGCAGAAAAAAAATAATAAAAAATATTGCCGAAGGTTTGAGGAAAATCCATCAAAGAATAAAAAGTTATTATAATTCAAATCATTTGATTTATGACGTTATGTGCGAGCAGCTTTCCTACATAATATCGTATGGTAAAAAAATCTATGAAATGTCACTTTCCCAGAAAATTCAAAATCGTTTTTACTGTACCTTCAGTATAACAATAAACAAATCATTTCACACCGTTTCTCAAAACAAAGCAAAAATAAGTCATCACGAACCATTAAAAAAAAAATGAAATTTATGCATTTTATATTACATAACACAGCTGCTCGTTTATGACGTCACAAATCCAAAAGTTAAAATTCTTTTTCCTCAAATCTTCATCAATTCTTTTATTATTTTTTATGCTGTTTACAACAAACTTTTCTTCAGGGTAAACTTCCCCTTTAAGAGCCAGGGGAGGGGGTAATGTTATTTTACACTTGTTCTTTTGCTTTTTCGAAGGGGGTTCAGCTCCTTGACTTTACCAAAATACAAAATTACTGAATTGAGGGTTTGTGTTTAAAAACACAATTAATCAACATAATATATCTGGAATTGGTTGGTTTAAAAACCCTTTCATAAAGTTCAATTTCGGAATAATCCATATCCCATTATGTTTCTAACGAAAGTTGTGGATAAAGACTACGATGCCTCGTGCGATGCATAGTTATTTACATCCAAGATCTACTTTGCATACACCTTGAGCACTTTGAATGAATGAATGTCTTTACAGCAACAGCTGGGCACGCGACCAGAACAATAGACGCAAACTTTTCCTTTCTTCGGACCCAATCTTTTGGTACGTGTGTGCAACCTGTTCTTAGCCAAACAATGCACACACCCGCGCCAGTCTAGGATGACCGACAAATACTCAGTTCAAAAGAAAAAAATCACGAGGAGAAAAGGTCAGGGGTTGTGAGTAAGATTTGGAGAGAAGAGAGAGGGGGAAGGATAAAGAAAAAGAAGTTTTGTACGCTTTTGTGTTGGAATTTCCATACACAAGTCTCTTTGTTGAGGAATGAATTCCTTTGTCTAGCTCGCCTTGTTTACCTCTGAATTGTTCAGTGGAAAAGTGTGGCTTTTCTTTACAGGTCTCCAAATCACTCACAGTTTTACAACCCATCTGTCGAAAAAACATTTTCAAGACCGATGGAGTTCTTCTAATTCTAAAACGTACCTAAACATTCGTACACCGAACTGCCACATTCAGTTTGAGTGACAACCTGTCAGAAGTTCGATTTCTTCAAGTTTACAATTGTGACTTCATAACAAAAAATATTCGAAAGTGAACTACATAAACTACGTGAATTACATCTCTTTGAAGTAGAAGTATATACCTTCACACACAAAAGCCAATAAGAGAACATCGGCACGAACAAGTCAAATGAAATATTATTGTTGAGAGGAAAGTTATTATTTAAATACGTTTACACGTACCGTATAATGTAGCTATGGGAAGATAAATTCCAACTCGCAATTAAATGGCCATTATGAACACAAAGAAAGGGAACACACACATACACAAAGAAAAGAAATGGAAAATAGGGAGACAAGACAAGGGGATGAAACCTCACTTCTGCAATATGTCTCATCCCTTCCCGAAATAATTACACCCCTTGAAAATGCTTACATAAAAAGGGTAAACAAAATACTCATACAGAGTAAAACACATGTCAGTAGAAATGAGTGTCCAGCTGCAGGCAAAAATGGCAAGGAATAATCATTAATTCTGGCGGGAATCTTTAAATCGGATTGCAGCGAGATGAAGCTCCCTAAATGTTGCATTCCGCTAGATGAAGAGCCAGCAGCTGTATGCAATGTTCAGCAATTCGGATCTCTGCACATGAAATCATTGAATAAAAGTCTAATAAGCTCAAATTATCGCTCCAGTATCACCATGTCACGGTTTCGTGAACGTCATGGATGAACCATCACTATATATATATGTTTATCTTTCCCTATCTGATCTCATCTATTCATCTATCCCCATTTTTTTGTCTGAGATGATTAGGGTTTGAATACCGACACACCTACAGCTGCTTCCAATAATCATAAAATTACTTCTTCACAAAGACGAGATTAACATGAAGTTTCCCGCCTATAAATATTACCATTGTTGGCGTCGTCAATACTTCCATAAAAAAGGCAATTGAAGGTGCGTCGTATGAACTAATCCGACAAAGAAACTGTCTATCAATTATATTTCAAACTTTTATAGAGATATTTGTCTGACGACACAAAATACTGCATGTATTCAAAAAATATTATATTGCTGTCCTTGATCCCTTCACTGATTGAAACGATTAAAATATAAATACATATAAAAAATTTCGAGAAACGTAATTTTTGGCTAGTATCAATGGGATCCCATATGCATGATAATCTTTTCCAATGTGACAAGATAGTTTCGAGAGTTTATTATTTGATTATTAAGTGTTTATGATAAATAGATCTGTCGCTTTCGAGATGGTGTTAATGCATCGTTTTTCTTCCTTTTTCAAATCCTCTTCATGAGTTTATATATTTCTATTTCCCCTTTTTATTTTGCTTTTGTGCCACCATAGATCCACATTTAACTATGAAAATCATAATTATAATGAGGGTAGGAGTGATTACCAATTATGAAAACATGAAATTTTCAATATCTAATCGGTTTTAGTGAATTACAATGGAACTCATGTAAGGGCACGACGGAGTAATAAAAAAAAAGCATGAAAAGGAGAAACATTTAATTGGAAATGGATGGAATTTCTTGTTTAAGAATTTTTATCTCATTATTAAAAAACCGACTCATAGAGGAGAAAAAGAAGAACAAGAGAAACAAGAAGAAAAAGGGGAAGAAAGGGAGAACGGAGGCGGAGGACAAGAAACATAAATACAAAGTTGGAGAAGCAGAAGGCTGAGAAAAGTGAGACAAATATGAAGGAAACTAATTGAGAAGACAGACGACAATCATTTTTTTTTAATGAAGAAGAAAAGGAATAAATGAATTTATGAATAAATGGAAAAGTTGTAGAGGACATCTAGAGAATAGACCGACTAAAGAAGTTAGAAAAATTGGGGAGAAATTTAAAGAAAAATTATTAAACTGAGGAAAGGTGAAAGAAAACGAGGAGAGAATGGAGAAGGTCATGCTAAGAGAAAAGGATAATAATAAGAATAAAGAAGACAAAAATGAAGGGAAGAGAAAGGAGAAGGAGAAGAAGAAGAAGAAGAAGAAGAGGTAGAATTAGAAGAAGAAGGAGGAGGAGGAGGAGGAGAAAGAAAAAAAATGTTTTACTTAGCCTTTTTTTAATTAGGAAAGTATGTATCTGTTCTACACGGTATTAACTTTTTATAGCTATGAGACTGATTTTTACGGACATGATGAATCACAATCATGTTTACGTTTGATATGAAACTTGCTTAATTTTCAGTCTGCAGCTAATAGGCCTACAATAAAACGACGCCAAAACCTCTGAACATTAACTCACTGAACACCATGACCACGGCTTCGTCGCCAAAGGCTGAATAGGTCTTTGGATCAAAGGAAGACAAGAAAAAAAAGACAGGAAATAATCTTCTATGGGGTTTTAGTTTTTTGTTTCTTCCTCGTCTTCTTCTTTTCATCTTTTGTTGCCCTTCAGACACCTCAATTGCTCAGTGTCTCTTTCTTTTATTATGTAAATTAATTGCTCGCGTGGCAGATGGTTCTTTAAGAAGGCTATAGAAATCTCCTAACGAAGTACAACAATGGGTTTCCGGCCTGTTGACAATTAAGAAGCAAATCTTCCACCTATCATTATCCTTGACTTGTTTGAACAGAATGTGGAGTTTCATATACAAAAACTGATAGAGAGCGCGAACAAAGACAAATCCGAGTCCCTTCTAGTAAATAAAAAAAAAAATCTAATATAAGTTTTAGAGAGTTTGAAAATTTTATAAAAAACAGTAATGAGAGACGTTTCACCTTTCATGAAAGAAGTTAAAATTTCAAACGAAATGTATGTATTGATAACGTGAAAACACACTTTATACTAACATAACGAGCATTCATTCAGTGGAAAAAATTATTTGGCATGCTCATGGTATATAATCATGATGACGATATACATGATGGTGTTAAATTAATCTTTAAGTAGTTTTGGGTTGGAAACGCTCCGAATAATAATTTAAAAAATACTTGTGGATTCTCAAAAAAATACAACTCTGTGATATTCAAGTAAAAAAAACTTTCTGAAGAAATCTGTGACATTACAATGAATAACTTTGATATTCAGTAGGTTTCAAATACCACAATTCTTGTAGTGAACAGATAATTGATGAAAATCTTACTTTGGCTCATCATGCGGAAGATCTCGTGTGCGATTGTTTTATTATACAGAATATGTCACTTTATTCCTTTGAAAATACCGATTAATATACATAATGCTGACATCATTCCTTATCTGTCTTGCTGTGCTTTAATTGACTTGTGGACATTGTGCTAAAACTCTTCTAAATCATGAAATACGTTTAAATTACAAACTCTCATCCGAGAACTTCCACTGAATCTCTTTTTAGAAAATTGAATATACATGTACATACTACATTTCATATTCATTCAGTTGGATCTAATAAAACCTTGCTACCCCACAATTTATTATAAAAAGGATGTCAATCTACATTGCAAGAAATGATAATGATAATCAGTAAAATATTTAAGAGTGGTTCTATGGAATGCAATACCAGTTTATTTGTTTATATACAATTATGCCCATCTATTGCCTCATTTAAATACAAAAAGCATCTCATGAAGGAATCCGAATTCCCTTTATGTAAACAATTATTTACACATTATGATTACACATACCCACTTTTCTTGTTCTCGCTCTATATATTTTAATGATTTATATTACAGCATAGGAGCCCAACCTGTCAGATATAACAAGAAAAGATTAAAACATTATCTTAATTTTGTTTAAGATGCGATATATATTCTGATAGGAACGGATCAAATCTACAATCAAAATGTTTTCTCCCCATTTTTTTTTTATATAGGCTTATATTTCTCATATAAAATGACACAAAAATTTCAGGATACAATTCACGTTGGTATTTTCCTCTTTTATCATTATATATAAGATATGTTTGTAGACCCTTTTGAATAATTTTGAGATAATGAAATATAAACAGATAAAGAGAGAGGGGGGGGGGGGAGAAACACACACACAAAGAGAAATTAAGGGGGGTATCTGAAAAAGAAGCTATTTGTAAGATTTGAGTTTTAAAATGATAATCCGATGTATTATACATCTTTTGATCTTAACCACCGATTTATAGTCAGATCTTAACTTAAATAAAACGATGCAAGAGTAAATAAAAAAAAAATAGAGAATAATGTTTTTATTTATTTATGATTTTCCTTATTATCCATATCTATTTACATTTAGAAACACCACGTTTGAATGGCCACCAAACCAATGTCGTGCTGATGTATTTGACATTGAAAAATTATTTTACTTCAAGAATTTTCTTCATCCAATATTCAACTCTTGCAGAGTATTATACCATATACATTTCTTGCATGTTATACACACGTGTAATATCTGTATTTATAAATACAATACTGATTGTAATCTCCTTTGTGTAACCGATGTGGGTTGGTGTAAATTACGCTTTATTTAAAAGCCCTCCTACATCAAAGAATGCCGCCCTGGTCAGCTTTTGTTATTCACTGCGCAAACAACGGTCACGCATGCTTGGTAGGAGAGTGTTTATTACTCATTGTTATGCAGATTTCGCGTGTAGTGATTACGATAAGAAAGCCGATGCACGTGCCTAAAATGATAGTTTTCATGCAAGTCTTTCATATACATGATATAAGTGGTTCATGTTTATGATTTTTGATCAACTTATAATATTTTTTCCTCGAATTAATTTTGCCCCAAAGCAAAGCAGACACAATGAATTTTAAAGCTTACGTTATGCCTAAATCCTAATCGCCACTTGCAAAAGAAAACCCAATGTTTTAGGAACATTTCGTTTTGCATTGAAGTCAATGAAATCGAATGTGTAGCGAACAGCAGTCTTAAAAATCCTGAGGGTTTTTATATACAAAACAAATCAACTTCACTTTACTGTGCGTTTGTTTCAAGCAATGATTTAAAAAAATGCAATGATTCGTGTCACCAATGAATATAATCATGATGATGTTAATTTTTGTCACTCATTGCAAATTTTGTCGTCAAAAAAGTCTTTTTTTTCTCATATTCATCTAGATGTTAATTAAGTTTGTGATTTGGATAATTATTATACACTATGAAAGATAAATTGAATCACTATTAAAAATGAGTTACCACAAGCTGTAAACTTTTGTAACTAAATTCATGCTTATAGATTCAATAATAGATCGACTCGATTAATAGAGAAAAACACAAAGACGTAGGGGCCTATATCACTTAGATTTAAAAAAAAATCTAAATTGGATTTCAAATCAGAAATTTATGGCTTTTAAAAACTTTGCCGAGTTAATACACATAATAATCAACACGCGATGGTGTTCTGCAAATGAGGGTCGAGGAAGTAGCATACTCTCTATATTTCCTTTTTACATTATTTCTTTTTATATATAGATTTGATAATAAAGAAGCTCTTGATTTAATCATTAATACATGTTCAACGAGAAATCAGAATGTTTTATGATGTTTTAAATTATTGAACATGTTGAATGAATCTCGAAATATCGGCTCTCTCGTCCTACAAAGCATGCTGTGCGCTAACAATATGAAACTGAGTATAGATTCTGAAATGATAACTTTCTTTTATATCCGAATTTTATGAAACTGTCAGTGTCATTTTCCTCCCCTTTTCTATTTTTTTTTCTTTAAAATCAAAAGTTTGTCAGGTGGACTTGTCCTTCGGAGTAATGGTTGAGGTCAACAGAACAATTTTTACCGTTTTGAGCAAATTCCTCATAATATTAAATTTTTAGAATGTGGTAATTTTTCAGTAATTGTCAACGGTGCTTTAAAAATGTAAATTTTAGATAATTGTGTCAAGAGGAATTTGATTTCACCTTGTGAATAACCTATATAGTTTTACCTTGATTTTGTAAAACTAACATTTGTAGATGAGTTTTCATTTTTTAAGGATGGTGCATTTTTTTCAACTATAATTATAGTGTTGTTTTTCTTTTAATTACTGTTAACATCATTAACCAGGTGTCCGGGAATTATATTACTCATATTGGTATAAAAACCGCCTTGGCAATTTTTCTGGTGAATTGTTAACACTGTTAGTTGGAAATGCGGCAACTACTTATATGTCATTTTTGCACATGGTGCCATGATACATTTTGTTTCTCTTCTGACAGAGTAAATCCGACGGCGAAAAGAATCTTTGCGAAGTTTCCAAGTGATTAGACTCACCTATTCTGATGCTGTAGATCGCCTTCCATTCCCCCCTCATGCTTTACAAGTCTTCCTGTCAAAAAAGGTGTCATGTTTTGGC
This sequence comes from Lytechinus pictus, assembly GCF_037042905.1. Lineage (NCBI taxonomy): Eukaryota > Metazoa > Echinodermata > Echinoidea > Temnopleuroida > Toxopneustidae > Lytechinus > Lytechinus pictus. Next base: position 24,261,572 of record NC_087251.1, read on the forward strand.
GTGCAGCATGCATGCAGGATTCCTAATGTAAATACTCATGACTTTGAACTTTGATTTGATATCGGAGTTGCAAATCATTGCAAACGTGATAACATTCTTACAGTCATTCTCTTTGAATTTAATAATACGATTTTCAGACTCTTTTCACACATTAATATCCAGGTACATCCGTTTTACAATATGTATAACATGCATAAAGCAGTGTTTGTGTCAATATAGTTATTTCATCTGTGGTCTGTACTAATGTCTGTGTTTTCTGCTGGAAATCATACACATTTTAATCGAACTAAAAATATAATATTTTCAAAACTCATATGGATATAGAACTTATGAAACGTGTAAAGCATTTTGAATTCACACCTATAAAACACAAGATCTTATCGCCATAACTTGTTATTATCTGCTTGATTAAAAGACATTCAACTTAATTGGAATTTTTTTTTAAAGAATTATTTCATACGACTTTGTGATCAATGTCATGCTATATAGGATATTATTATTGCAAGGAAACGACTACATTCTTTCAAAACTTTCATCAGAATGATTATGATATATTTGATTATCATCGTATCACCCCACGGGGAAACATGCTGAGAGGAGAAAACCATGCACAAATCATTATAGTAATTACTGGACAAATGGAAGAGTATATAGTCCACAATCCACATCAACTGTTGAATTTAGAAATACATAACCACCGCACATAGTTATACGATTGGCGTGCGACCCAACTTTGAAAAAAAAAAGTAGTAGAATTTGATGCTCATATATTGAAACATAGAGTAACTTGTAATGTTCTAAATCATCGTACGAACACTTATTTTCAAATCTGTGACTATTCTATCATCCTTATTAGACTAAAAAGCGAATTTAATATCTAGTCGAAATGACGTCATATCAGCATGGCCCAGGGAAGAGGGGGTGCTGCGTGTATTATTTTCCATAGGCTGCACCCCTGGAATTCTTGAAGGTGTGAAAAATGGATGTATGTAACCAAAATTAACTTCATTTTGTGGTGATTATTTTCTTTGGTGGGGGGGGGGGGGCTTTCAAATTTGCATCAGCACCCCTGTAAAAAAAACCGTTCCCCTGCAGGGCCCTCCTTATCAGTCGTACGATCAGCTAAGACTTCAAACTAATTTGGCTTTCACTTCAAAATAAAGACTTGCAATCACCCCAAATTATCATATTAGTATTCTATCAATTAATTTGAAACTCAAATTAAAAAATACTTTTCACTCACATTTTCAGAAAATGAGCAAAATGCGATTTGTTCCAAAATCGGATCGTTGGCCAGTCGTAAGGTGTGCGGCGGCCTTTATTTCCTCACCCGATTTATGTTTTCTCTTATTTTTTAAAGGTTCGATTTACATTAAGGGAAGCAGCTAGGGTACATAAAATAATTTCATATCTCTATCAGAATATAGAGTGCCTGTACATACATATTGCCATAAATCGAATTTTATTAGGCATATATGCAGGTGTAAAGGCCTATAAATCATCATGTTAAATTTATGTTCCATTTAATTCACTTATCGTATGTCAGACAAAATTATCATAATTATTTTCCTATCATAGTGATCAACTTATAATGGATTAATGAAATATAATCACACCTTTATAGAATGATAGTTTTTCTGAAATCTTACGCCTATAATAAATATTGTCTGATAATAATTTCAGAATCTTATTTTCTTCTAGATGATCTGCATTAAAGTTCGCTTAATTTCTAAAGAATTTCACCTGCTAGACTCGTCTATTGGTATGTTTAGTTAAGTGTGGAGAAATGGAAAGAACACAAAATTGTCTTTTGGGTTGATATTTATGACTACAATGACCTTGTAGTAGTATGGCACGTGCTTGGAACAGGGCTCGTCCGTATTTGCATATCATTACAGGAAGTTGTCATTCACAAACGTACGGGTTTCCGGCTTTAAGCGCGCGCTCAGCGAATACGGCCCTCTGATTGGCTGAAGCAATAGTCAATGAAACATACTCGGGTCAGGGGCTCTCTTGCAGAACTAGGAGGAAAATAATAGTAAAACCAGACAACCGAGCGGGCGCATTTATGAAAAAGAGCAAGACAACTACCCTGACAACAATAGCAGACTAACAAACCAAGCGCAGGTGCAGTCGAGTTGCTTGGACCCAGCTGACCACACAATTTCAATAGATTGAATGAACGTAGTGATGAAAAAAACTTCTTGGGGACCCATTCACGCTATTGACGAAGGGCACGCGTCTCGCACAATAGCCGCACACTTGCTGACTAGGTACGGTCTCGTTGAACAAAAGAACTTTGGAGAAGTTGGGGGAGCGACTGAACAGGGGGAAAAAGAAGAAGTGAGGGGTGGGTTGATATAAAGACCTGACCACTGAACTGAGAGACGTGTGCCATCGTCTTTGTTGGAGAATAACCAACTGAAAAATACATTAGACTGATGGAATTTAAACGGCATTTGTAGCTATTTTTCTAGAAAGAGCCACCCCTTAAAAAAGTCCATAACTCACCCCAAGTTTAACTCATAAATTCATTTAAGAGATTTTCGATTTTGAAGAACATATTTCAATGATATGATGACACATCTTGAATATTCATTATGTAAAAAATATACAACCCTGTATCAAACATGTAGGCCTACATTCAGCTATGGATAAAAAATGTCTGATCACTTGAACATAGCTTTTTTTTAGTTGCCAACTCCAAAATATTTGAGAGTAAGGATCTGGATTTAAGATTTTGATGGCACGCGTACTCCAAGGTTTTATTCTAAAATTAAAACTAAAGCTAACATTAATGCTTCTATCTGCCTCCCCCCAAAAATATAAAACAACAACAGCAAGCAAATAGTCCCGAAAATAATGAAGGTTTTAGTTGGCAAACATATAAAATGAGCTCGGGATAAAGAAATAACAAGACCCAGCTATATGACTACGGTAGAGAACATTGGACCGTAGCAAGAGATAATCCGGATTTAAAGCACACAAAAAAAATCCAGGACCACGCGACCAAGAGTAGTAATCCCTATTCATATGCAAAACAACGGCACGAGCCGATAGCTGGTATATAAAGAGCGCGCCTACCCGGAGCAGAGTATTTACCAAGAAACTGTTCTTTCAAACGCAAAGTTTTGCGACTCCGCACCAACATACAGCACAGCTAAGTTGCATTCCTCAACAAGTGATAGCGTCAAACCAGGAATAATATCTATTTGGATTATACACTTGCAACCTTCTCACAGTTGGAAAAGTAATTTTCGCGATTTCCTTAGTTCAAGCTTATCGTATATGACTGCCCGACGTTTTAGTTAGATTATACTTCTATATTTTTGTAATATATATTTTTAATTGAGGAATATATACGCAGTAGGCCTACTGTCAAAATTGACATTGTATTTGTGCAACGCAAGAACTTGCCATCGATCAGTGACAAAGTAGATTGTCGCCCTCTCTTGATATCATATGTTCAGTTTTATCCTCGAAACCAAGGCACGCGTGTGCGAGCTCTGATTGGTCGGCTTGTCACACTTATGGGCGGGGCGTAGTAAACGGAGAGTACCCGAAATGCAATGACAAAGAGAGCAGATCGAGCTGCTAGAAGTTGAAAGCTCGCAGATAGTTGAGTGGAACGATTACCAAGAAAGGAATAACGAATCGGCTGCACTGCCTTATTGGCGTGCTATGTTTTTTGGAAGTATGGGGCGTTTTACCTGGATTAATACAGTGATTTTTGCTCTGCATTGGATTAGCATTATTTCTAAGGTAAGAAATTTTCTTTTTTTACACCTCACGTTTGTCCCATCTACCATCTCAATTCACCACCATTCGTGGTAGCATTGGTGCAGTACTATTATTGACCGTCAATACCGGCCATACGCTCACCCGAGAGATACGGCCTGCCGAACGACGTTGGTAACAACTAACATGTATGCTGCACAACAAAAATAAGAAGGATGAAATAGTATATTAATATTTCCCGTTTTTCTGTGTTTTGCTACAGGTCACTACAGCTGCAGGGATATTCGAACTACGCCTGAACTCCTTTTCCAACGACCAAGCCAAGGATATCCATGGACAATGTTGTACTGGAAATAATACAAGTACCGATCTCTGTGTTGGACCTTGCAGGACATATTTTACAGTGTGCTTGCTCCATTTTCTTCGTGAAATTCCCGATGAACCCTTGCCAGAACAATGCACATTTGACTTTCGGAATACATCTGTTTTGGGAGAAAATTCTTTTGAAGTTACTGATGGATTAATACAAATTGCTTTTGATATTGATTGGCCGGTAAGTTACCCTTCATTGTCATCATCATGATCACAATGTTCATCTTGACCATTAAAAGTAACAATATTCATACCAGTTTCATTCCTATTTTCTTGAATTCGAGGGGAAAAGTGACCTTTAAGAACGAGGAAATATTCCCTGATTTAAACTTTTCGCATGATCGTTCCCTTGGTGTGTTTAATAGGATGGGGGGGGGGGGGGGGGGTAAGTATGTAACCCCACCGAAATCGACCATGGTTGAGTAGACTCTTTTAATACAATTTGAACTCATCTTCGAAGGGGGTCTCTCCTTCATAATACCATTCAAACAACCATTCTTTTAAAAAAATGTCCCAGTTTCTCCTTGGTGGTATGCAATAAAGTGTATCACACAACAGTGAGTTGGTGAATGAGATTCATCAGTAACACCAATGATGCACTTGTATTTTATCATTGTTATAACGAATTTCTTCCTCTTATTAATACAGGGTGACTTTTCACTTGCCCTAGATGCCTGGCACGACGAGAGCAGCAATGATGGTAAGGATTAGTTTTGTTTGTGTATTTTAATGGAGTTTAAATACATTCCTCAGACACACCCCTCTATTATGTCAAGAAAGGGCACATGTACTATTCACATCCATACAATAGCCATTGCATCGCAATAACATTAAACCTAATTAAAGACCTACATTATTTTACTTGTATTTAGTTTATTCATTGTTTTCAGCATTCCTCGTCGTTATTTTGTCGGTCTTTTCATGGAATTCGTCCGATTTCCACTTCAATTATTCGTCTTGAAATCCCATAATTGGGTTTACCAACCATGCAGTGTTATGTTAACTCAAATGATAAACACGTAGGCCTATACAATCCTACATTGTAGGCCTATCTTATTGAGACAATGTTATTGAAATGATTGAATTTTACTTTGTATTTTTATTATCAGATTACTAACATATTGACTGCATTTATGTTGTTGCAATGTTAACATGTCACAAATAAACAACGGGTCTACCAGTACCTTAATGGATCAAGGAACTTATTATTCCAACTATTTCGATTTGGACGCTGTAATCTTGAAGGTATTTTTCCTCCATAACGTCGCCATCATCTTGTGCTAGTCCAAATGTTGGATTTATACCATACTAATTATGGATCGCTATCACTTCACCTGTAACTGACACCAATGAAGAATAATGTGGCAGCATCCACCAGACCGCCACCCCACCCCCGACTTCCCTGTGTCACTTCTTCCAATTGAATGGATGTTAATACGTGTAAGGACTCACACCCCGCCGTGGATACATTCTTCAAAAGTCATGTCAATAAGAAGACACTCATCTGTTATCGAGGCATCTTCTTTCCACTCGCTTCCTTACAAGCTTACATGCTTCACCTCATTGTGGATTATTATTATATTGTCACCAACACGGACTCACATCACCGGGCAAAGTATTGGCAGCAGGACACGTGTGGACTATGTTTGGAATAATACGATGTGACATATCAACTTGCTAAGCGAATGAGCATCTCTTCAAATCATCTCTTATGGAATACATACGATTGGATGATCTTTCATTTTCTGCCTATGTGATTCATGTTACATCCCTACCCCGTGATTGTGTGCTCTTATATCACCCAAATCTCGACCTTTCTTTTTACTTCCTTCTTTCGCCCAGACTTTAATAGATGATCATAAATGACTTCCGCCCGTGGAGCAATAAATGTACCCCTGCCCGCAGCTATATGATTAGGGGGTGGAGGTTTTGACACACATGGTCCGCACCTCCCCCTTCGTGTCTTGACTTGAATAAACACCGGATGTGGATATTTTCCTCATACCTCTGATACCAGGAACTGGGATTTATTTGGAAAAGTACACGAGAAAATACTCAAAACGAAACCTGTTTTACTGCATGCCGAATGATTGTGGAAGGATGCAAAATACTAAAATCATATTTATGATAACAAAAGTGAAATTTGAAATGAAGTTACCGACTCCTAAAGAAATTGGATAACTATAACGTGAAAGACCCGCAACTTTTCTGCAACCAGTCCTATCTCCCTGATGCCACTTCATCATTTCGTTTTGTGGGACTTCGTTATTTTTGCCTAACTGTACGACTGACTGTCAGTGGCTAGCGGCTTGAAGTCCGCACACAGCGTAATTCAATAGACAGAGTTTGATGTATACCTATTGTGTATTTATTAATGGGTGTAAATGGTGACGGCTGTGATATGGAGGAGTGTTCTCGAATTGCTTTTTAAAATGAATGATTTAATACTTTGATATTATCAAGGTTAGCTGTGTGTAGAACGATGCCCGCCCTTATGTTAGATACTTAATCAATCGTCGTATGATTAATAACATCATTTACTGTGTACCAGCATGTTATGAAATATTCATTTTTGTTCATCATTTCAGGTTTTTATAATATGGTTTTTAACACCAGGGTCATAACTCGTAATCGTATTGTGTTAGTATAGGGCTGATAGTGCTTTCCATTTTTTATCCGCGTGCCTTGAATTATGGTACGTAACTTGTTTTGGATGAGAGGGTCGTGGGAATAGAGCCATCTGCCCCAACCACACAATTTTAAACTGATATAATTATTTGCTGTACACCATACACATATCCTTCACCCGTTGAACTTACATTGCCTCTCGGAAGAATTGTGAGAGAGGCAGAGCTGGGGAGATGGACAAGGGAAAAACAGAAACAAAACAAAAGCAAATGTGCAGGGATACTCGTATTTTGTTACATCGTCATAAAACGACCAATGAAGGACATGTGGAAACATTATAGGAGGTGAAATGTTGGTAATTAAAATTTGCATGGAACCGTGGGAGCGCTCTTGGGCTAACACCCGTTTCACTGTTCTTGTGGTGAAATTCGTACAACTGAACAACTGTTTAACGTCGATTTGAGCAACAGGGGCGGTCCGGTGTACGCTTTTCATAATGGTAAATGAGAGAGATGAAAACGTCCAAATCTAAAGCTAGTAGATTTACAGTTATCTTGTCGACCAATGCGAAGCAGCTGGTACCAGTATGATTGGTTGGTTCTTCTGGGGTCGCTTGTATTGGAATGCCGTCTATTTGCAATGAAAATACATTCACTGTGCGCTCTCCTCAAAACAACCTCTGCATATAAGGCAATTTTGGGAGGCGGCTAATAATAGAACATAGATTCTGTGCTTTCTTCATTATTTTTCCTTTCTAACATGAATACCGAATGTTGAAATCAAATAATTGATAGGCTGATAATCGTTGATAGTAGGACTAGAGTAAAATGTACATGTGATACAAAGTGTTGCTCATCTGGGATTGAAGTAAGAGAAAGGGTGATACCGAGGTCAAGGTCACAATATCTTTTGGGAGGGTGGTCATATGATAAGACAGGTGTATATTGTAGCACGCCTACCACGCGACTGCCACGCGATCTCAATACACCGCTGATAAAAAGCTGACCTTGGACCAGAACCCCGAAACCGCGGGAAATTTGTAACCCCATGCATCCATGTTCATTAAATGCAAAATCGGTTAATTTTTTTTAACAACAACCTTTGGTCAGTATACTAGGATGGTAATTGTCTTATTGAACACTGTACTGTGCATTCGACCTACCTGTTTCTCTAGCGGCTTTCCCACGAGCTTGGGGTATAATGGGCAGATGGATGGACAGCAATCCATAATGTGGTAGAATAATCATGCTAATTTTCTTTTTTGATGCATGAATTCACTTCACGTGTAAGCGATATCAATGACGCTTGGATAAGCCGAGTGGGTGTTAGGTCGACCGATTCAAAATTAACCAGTGAAGGAGAGAATACTGCCAGTCTGATACGGCAGATACTCCTGTCTCTGATGTTTGTCAAGTTAGCAGGCATATACGATTTAAGAAAATCCATAAAATGAACTTGAAATATTAACTACTATGAAATTAATGTTTGAATATTCATCCAAAATATAGCATTCCATAATTAATCTGTATTTCTTATTTTATTTCTATCAATTCACAGGAGCCCGAAGGCGCCTTGAATCGCTCCGGGTCCACAGGTCTCTGAACGCCAGCTCGGTGTGGTCAAACTTCACCTACCCAACGGCATTGCACACTCTGGACTATTCGTATCGGGTGGTCTGCGCTGAGAACTTCTACGGGTCCAAGTGTCAAGAATCCTGCACGCCTCAAGATGACATCTTCGGGCATTTCGTGTGCAATAACCAGGGTCAGAGGGTCTGCATGGAAGGATGGGATGGTGTCTGGTGTGATAAAGGTGAGTAAAATAAAAGACTTGCCGCTTAATGTATCATTAATACATGTTTTAAAACACAATATTTACCAGGAAATGATAACACCTTACAATGTTGTTATCTAAAGTTACATACGGGAGACCCAAACGGGAAGCGCTAATGATTATTTATTTGACAGAAGATAGCAGTGTTGCCCAGTGTTTAGAGTCAGGCTACTTGAATAGATAAGCGTCGGATTCAATTAAGTTACCAAGGAACCGTTCATGTCCATCAAATTGACAACAAAATACATAAAAGGACATCGCTTCATTATTTTCTGCAAACCATTTTTCATTTCCATGAATATGCGGTGTCCCAGATACGTACCGTTCGAATTAAGAATGAAAATAAATCAAGCCTTCGAAATTGAGTCAATCATAGAGGCGAGGTATCGAACATCCTCCTTTCTATGCGGGGAGATTATTTTCATCCGTGGTCTATCAGGAGGGATTCTATCCTTGGCCATTTCTCTAGGGTAATTGGAAGGATGTGAAGGGAGATTGAAATAAAATCGCACATCGTATCTGGGATTCCGCGCATAGTCGCCCCTCTCTGCCATCACGAGCTCTGTCTTCCAACTGCCAAATTCAATTTAGACCAGAGTCTGTTCTTTTCCCGTTCTAACCCCGGTACTTCGAGATTTCCCAAAATTACGAGAAAAAAAATGTTGACAAATTAAATGTAATTTTATGAATTTATTTTATTCTGATATTAAATTACTCTTGATTAAAATAGGGAAAACCAAGTGGGTATTTTTTCAGTGTTCGATTTAGTTCACTGCTTTTCGTCAAAATTTCATTTGAATTCCAGTAAATATAAGTTTGTATAAATTATTCAGTTTTATGAGTTCATTTCAAATAGCCCAGTCAATGAGTGAGGCACACGCCACCCCAACAGATTGTAGTCAATCCTATGCCGCAATCGAAATGAATTGACGTGTAATTTTGTGATGTTTGCACTATTCACTATTGTATATACTTAACGGGTGCATTATGCAGGCGTTCGGATGATTTTTCTGCTTGCATGACTGTCCGTATCACCACACTCGTACCCATTCCTCAAATCAAATCGTTTTTTTTTTAGTCCATGTGGAAATATGAGAAGTCTCATCGATCCATAGAACCTACATACAATACCCGGCGTGGATATACCATGCTCCAAGCGATGCATCTATAAATTCTCCCACTTTGTCCACATTATCCGAAATCATCCCGATGGTGGACTCCTCATCATATCTCTTTTTATTGCATGGATTGGCTTGTGACACACACATTGACTATTTTCTATCCATATATTTTTCATAAGTCATGTCGATGAGAATGGCTTGAGCTTGATGGATCTTCCTCCAGTTTTTTAACCCGTTCAGAGGGCGCATCTGTAGAATTGTTACGAACACCTGGTCTTGTGCCATTGTGCCTTTCACGTTTGATAGATTGTGAATAGAAGGCAGAGGGATGGCATTGAAATCCTCTTTCTGGTGGCATGGTAACTCACTTTAGAAATAGCATAATGCTGAAAAACACAATGTTCAGTTTATGAACGTTCAAATTTTTAAAGACTCCCTGTGAATTATGGTGTAATTCGCACGTCTGGTTGTCTGAAAGCGCGCCAATTTTAAGGTCACGTGCAGACTAGACTTCATAGCAATTTATCGAATACAAAATTAGTAAAATAATTTTGGTTCAAACTATCTCTTTAAGCGGGAAGAATCAGATTTTCCATATTCATTATTCGTAATCGGAAACATATATTATGTTTCTTTTACTTTTTTTATTTCAGAATCTGAATTTCCGTGTAATACATTTTTTAAACAAACGAATATTTAGAACACAAAATCACTGGGTTAGATCAAATTATTCTTCTTCCATTGATTGAGTAATGATGCTAATTGCCAACAAGGTTGCAGACGAACACGAATGGTTTTATTTTTCTTGAATTCAATTTTGAATGGAGGCCACAATACGCCCCTGGGTTCATTTGTGAACAGTCTGTGTTGATCAATGGCCCACCATAGAGAGAGAGAGCAAGCGAGATATAGACTCGCGACTAGAGCTCTTGAAGCACACGCGACCTGAGAAAAAAAACCACGATTTCACTATGCATATCATTAGCATAATGAACTGCCTGCCACTCTATTCATATTCCCCTCTTCAAATATCGTTAAGGTCGCTTTTTGGTTTGACCCCCAGCAAAATTAAGGGATTCATGAGGGTAAAGAGCCATCTGCTCATATAGCTATCGGGATGTTTGTTCTTATTAACAATATAATAAGATGATAAAATATAGAGCGAATTGTATGAAATCAAAAGAAATTTGAAGCAAAATACATTGGTGTTTTGTTCGCGGACACCACTTATGAGCACATATTTATATGCGAATTCTTGTGATAGGAAGAGTACTATCAGAGGTAGAAAATGTAACAACTACCTCGTGTAGTGTTGCGTGGGTGACGATTCATTGATGAAGAATTGCGATTTCTCATTAACATATACAACCCCTCCAGCTGTATTTAAAAGGATACAGAGGAGGATGCATGGGGATTTGGAGCGCTTTTAAGATTGCGTGCCTCGATCTACTCGTTCCTTCACATTTTCAGTTCATCTAGGCGTAAAATGGCGGTGAGCTTATCACCATCGCTGTGACGGAAAGCCCGACGGATTTTATAGTAAGCGGTTAGGTCAGCCAGGTTTTTCCTCATCGATTCAATCTTTACGTTTGTTCAAGCTTCCTTACAAAACACTCAAAAATATGAAAGGGGAAAGCAAAGCGAGAGACAGCACGAGTAAGATAGTGAGGGATGGAGGAAGAAGAATGGCAGAAACAAGATGACAATGCAAGTGACAAATTCAAAGATGTTAGGTGTGAAGGGTGTTTGGTTAGATGCAACATGAACTCTCTAGAGGTCCCCCAAAGAGGTAGGGATGTTGAACATGAGCTGAAGACAAACATAGCGCAGCCGGAGAGCGAGTGCTATGTCAATGGGCTTGTGTAACTGCTTATATTGAACCACCAGGGTAGTTTCACGGCAATCAGAGCATGCGCAGTAAATTTAGCTAGGCAATTTTTCTTCAGAATAGCTAATGTACCATTGATTCAGCCATTTGTTTTCATTCATCAACTCTAATGCGTTTTTCTCCTTTTCTCATATCCTATCTTTTCTACAGCCGTTTGTTCAGAGGAATGTGTGCATGGTTCCTGCGATGAGCCCAACACTTGCAAGTAAGTATATGAAGACACGTATATATTTCTGTTTGAAATAATCTTTATAAGATTGGCGAAAATGCTCTAAGATGTTGAGATTCCAAATATAAACAATATATAAATTAAAATTTTCAGGAGCTGTTAAGAAGAGATCATGAGAATTAAAACAGAACGCCATTCATCCCCTGCCTCTATCCTTAACTTGAAATGTAAGCCCTTTTGGAAGCAACCTCCCTCCTCTTTCCCCTCCATCTCATATTTCTTGTCCAGTTACTTTGATCCCTGTTCCGAACAAGGTCGGTGTCTTGAAAACATATGAATATTAAATCTGTAAAACCCAAACGCCTTTTACCTCTTAGAAGATTATACGACACGCGTGTCGCGATGAAGCTGCAGCGTTGATTAAATTACAAGATATACAGGAGAGTGGTACTGAGCTCAAATGCCCACGTCTTGTTCCATTATCACTCCCCAAGATATGTCGATGGCATATGCAGAACGATTCCGAGGCGATCCTCTGTATATGCCTGGTGATCTTGTCACGTATGATAAAGTAATACACACTTATTAGCTCCGTGGAAATTCCATTCAAACTTAATGAATTGAGACTAAACGTAGACAATCCGATATACAGATTTTTCACTTCACCTGTTACTGAGTAACAGAGTCCGTATTTCCATTTATGTCTTAAATATTTTGTACATAGCGAAGAAAATTTTCTGAAACGCTGATGAAAGATATTTGTTTGTCTTTGATAGATGCGACAATGGGTACAAAGGAGCCGCATGCGACCAATGCCAGACTTATGAGGGCTGTGAACATGGGACATGCAACGAGCCAGGAGACTGTATCTGTGACGAAGGCTGGGGAGGACTGCTATGTACAACAGGTACACATCTTAATTTATATCAACCTAAATTATGTCCGAAATACATATTTGTAAAAATAATTGAATAGTGAAAATCCTTGTAGAAACCGTGTTAGATCTTAAAGAATATCGAATCACACCATTGTTAAAGAGGTTACACTAATTTTACCAAACTATGCAATATATGGTGATAATTCATAAGGGTCTCATCATGTTTAACAAAAGTCAATCTTTCTTTCTTCACTCTGATTCAGATTTAAACTACTGCACCAACCACCAACCATGCCTGAATGGCGCTACTTGCCAAAATGAAGGAATCCTGGACTATCGATGCTACTGTACACCTCTATTCACTGGCCAGACATGCGAGACTGCTATAGCCTGTCCTTGCCTCAATGGAGGAACTTGCAGCGTAAGTAGTTACTCTCATTACATGCTCTCATGCAACATGAATAATTTATTGTATTTGTATATTTATATGCTTTGTCATAGACTGACATCGATACTTATTTTGCTGATTGTATGTATTGTTATGTTACAAGGTTTCATTTTACACTAAAACACCAGTATTAAAGTGTGTGCGTTGAGCATAATGTGATGGCATAATTTTGACTCATGCATGTATTCAATTTTTCCTTTTATATTACAGAGTGGTCCCGACGGTTATACTTGCCTGTGTCCGGTTGGGTTGACGGGGGATCTGTGCGAGAAGCAGGTTCCTAGATGCGAGTCAAACATGTGCATGAATGGCAGTACATGTATGGAAACATTTGATGGCTACCGCTGTGCCTGTCAAGAGGGTTACACGGGCACTCACTGTGAGATCCGTGACCACTGCTCTTCATCGCCTTGCCGCAACGGTAGGTCACCATTACTTTTAGTAAAAAATATCTTATGTCTTTCCTGGGTTTCACAGCACATATTGAGTGAATATTGTATATTTAATGAAATGAATTATGAATTCATCATATTAATTAGTATAGTATGTCTGCTCTTATTCCTCTTCATGCAGGAGCTACATGCATTAACAACAACGTGGCCTACCAGTGTACATGTCCAGATGGCTTCCGCGGAGATCAATGTGAGGAGAACCTCTGTGCAACACGTGGATGTCTAAATGGTGGTACCTGCCGCGCGGAATCTGATTCAGTCCATTGTGAATGTCCTCTCGGATTTAACGGTGATCACTGCCAAAACAACATCAACGACTGCGCCTCGTCACCTTGCAAGAACGGTGGAACTTGCTACGATTTGTTGAATGACTACCGTTGTGATTGTGCCTTCGGATTCGGCGGACCCAACTGTAGAGATCACTTTACTGTATGTGATGGAGACAACCCATGTGCAAATGGAGGAACGTGCCTACGAGATGTGATGGGAGGCTTCATGTGTGAGTGCGCCGAAGGATGGAGAGGTACAACATGTACACAGTCTACTGGTCCAGTCCAAACATCCGTACCTACTGACTGGCAGCGTGGTTCACAACGGCCTAACATCCGGGCTACCAGTTCACCTACCATCAAATTTGGATTATCAGATACCACTCAGCTGGTCATATACGTTGCTTTTGGATTATTGGTCATTGTGCTTGTCATTATTCTGATCATTGTGGTGTATAGAAAACAACATCACCCCGACCCAAGGCAAAACGACCTGGAATCAAATACAACATCAACGCCAAATAACAGAAATAGACATACATATAAAGACAATTTCTCACAGGAGGAAAAAGTACTGCCTCTCTTGAGCATTAGTGAAAAAGTGTGCAACAAAGAGCAGGACACATATAGCAAAGCAAATTCGCAAAATACGTCGTCAGCTTTGCAACATAAAACAAATCATTACTCAATTGAAGAGTATGAAAGGCCGCCGCCTTCAAAGAACAAATTGATGATTATTCAAACTTCATCAAATAAGCATAATGTGCCACAAGCAAGACATTCTTATCCGAGAAAAGACTCAGATGAATATTATTATTATGATGAAAAACATGTGCAACTTCAGAGAACAGACTCTTTGCAAACGCCTAGCCAAAGCTCTTCTTCACAGAGTACGCCTAGACACACGGGATCATGTACAATCTCACAAATATCGTAAGTATACACATTTGCAATTGCCTAATAAGAATTGTAGATAATGTTAAATAGGAGATGTGTTGAAGTAATACATGTACATGTAAGTCCAATCATATTTCCTTTGTAGAAAGGGAATGAGTTCAATCTCATTTATCATACATGCAATTTTCGATGGAGATCATATATTTTCCATAAACAATTTTTTTTTCGATAGAAACAAAGAGTTCAGCGCACTCCTTCGCTGAAGGAAGTTTTATTTTCAGATGCCGTTGTCATGGTGACTAAACACGATTAGGGATTACATCTTGATTCTCAGATTTTTTCATTGATGAAGCCTTCAAGGGTCGAGATAATGAATACTCAAGATTTTTTCCCTTTAAATTCCCTATACACCGTATCTCGAATTATGACTTAAATATACAAGCAACCTTCCAATTTTAGCATGATGAGGTATTACAATGTATGAAAACAGGAATTGGGGGTTTGTATATATATTTTTCTTGTCTTTTTTTACCTTATTGTATTGTATATTCTGTCTGCTTCCTGTGTGCAATCATCTCAAGATAAAACGCTTCTGTATTTTACTGGTCTGCTCGAGGTGTAGTAGTATTTGACGACGGGTCTGCTTAATTAAAACTGTACCATGATCGAAAAGTTGACGAGAATATGTATATGTAACTATATAGGAAGCGACGATCGATATTCTTTGTACAAGTCATAATCCCAGTAACATATGTTCTCTTATTTTTTTTGTATCTTTAGGGCTGTAGTCGAAGATAGTAGGGGAACGACAACGCCGACGTCTGTTGGATTATTCGCAACTGAGGTAATTATCATCCATCTTTTCTATTTCATCATTGATCTATAGCTTAGCATCAATCAATAGAGTTCCATTAAGATGTGATGTTTTACCGGCTAAATGAACGGGTTACAGACCATGGTCTCCATCAATCTGTGATACAACCTAAATATTAATCTCGATCGGGTGTCTAAGGGACGATGAACGTGTTTAATAGCTTGTTTTGATTCTTGTTGCTTTCCTATGATAAGCAAGTCATAACACCATTCCACCTACTGATATGTGATATAACCGGTTTTTATCCGCATAATTGGCTTTATTTTATTCATACCATAACTTCTTTTCAAAACATTATGTATAACTAGTCCAAGCAGTTGCATTTATTTGTCACCTTTACCGCCAGTGTACTTTGCTATCTCAATACGGTGCCTTTGTGCTGTCGTTTATATTTCGAAGTGTTTTTGGTAGTCTCAATGATTGTTAAACATTTCCTTCAAATTTTCAAAAAGCAGTATCGGCTACTAACACATCTAAAGGAAGAACAAGACACGCCTTGTTCAAGTTTCATAACAAAACCTATCTGTTTTGGTTGACTTTTGAAATACACTTTAAACAATCGCTGATGCACCAATGTGTTAGTTGCAGCATTACTGATGAGGGTTATGTACAGTGCAAATGATTCAGCTCCATGTCTAGGTTTTAGGTGTGGGTGATGTTGATAGTAGCTTGATAGCTTTGACAATCATTGGTCATACTGATTGTGACAGGTATACGATTGCTTAGGTTGTCTTCTCGATACAGGGTTCTGTAGATGACATGATGGGCGGGTAGTCTATGGTATGGATTTGATGGATAGGGTATGGTGGGGTTTAGATATCAAAGAGAAGAGCCAGTCATCGGGATATGGTGAGCAAGTCTTGACGGCACGCAGAGAATGCAGGTCGTTTAAATGGGACTGACCTATCACGACACCAATCTTATTCTACTTAGCCAACTCCATGCGTTTCATAAGAACTTGCATGATTTGAACGTGGCTATTATGAAACAAAAAGAATGTTTTTCTTTTTTTAGTTGAAAGTCTTGACAAAATATTAACATCCGAAGTATTGAGGCTTAAATCTCAATTGTATGGCTCGATTTTCATTTAAAAAAAGTTTAACCAAGTGTATGGGGGTGTTTTAACTGTTTTGATTTGATTTGGCAAAAGTTTGACAATGAGAGTAAATACATCCAAAAATGGATTAAATCTCAAACAACATCAAAATAGGAGAATGAATGATATCCGTTCTTTGACGCGAGGCCATTTTAATACCACACTGATGTACCATTCGCGTCTAATAAGTGGGGGTCACAATCCACGCGAGTAAGGTCAGGTTATTCCGCGCTGCACGTAGGCTTTGGACTCCAACCAAATCACAACCACACTCGCAATAATCTTCCACCATTGCTATTTGATTATTAAAAAGGTTACTTTAAAAAGAAGAGATAACCAATCATACATGTGACTCAGATATTATTATTTATAATTGCTATATTGTTGGTATTCATATAATTATACTGGACCAATAAAAAATTGCAACCTTTAATAATGTGTATAGGAGGCATCTGAGAAAAAAAAGGGATGTCAATGGCGGTGTATTGTTGATGCATAGCTCGCGGCGCGATTGAATGGAGATTGTTTGAATCACGTGGTTTATAGTGGTACCAGGTGCAAGCGATGTATGGACCAATCGCGTGCCTCGCCACCTATGTTTGCCGCTCTGCACGCTTGTTTGTTGTCATAACATTCATATGCTAATGAGCACCACAGAAAGACCATGTTTTGGTCCAATAAAAGAGTGAGTAAAACGACCAAACATTCGACAGCATGTTTTATTAGATCAGGCAACCACCGAAAAGAAAATGAATAAAAGTAACTGCTTGAAACTATAGTTTAACATTAACCTGACATTTCTCAATCTGCCTTAAAACTAACTGCTTAAAATCACATATAATCATAGTTTTTCTCTGCTTATTTGATAATGTGAACTTACCAATGTTTTCATTTATATCTCCTATGTACAGGTATGAGAGAAGGAGAGGGGAAGATGTTGCAATATTATTTTCTTCATGCGCTATGTATTCAACGCTATTACCCACTGCCATTGGAACAGCGCCGCTCATAGGAGGACACCCACGGAGAGATATGGAGAGACTTGATAATCATTAAATGGAGGGCGCCAAACTAATTGAATCTAAATAAATTTCTTTTAAGAAAAAAACAATTATCGCCACCAAATTCTATGCACCGTTTAATCTTTCATGCCATACCAGGTTACCTGGTTGAAGCAGCTCTCGTATCCATTTGTCTACAATTTTTTTGGAGATAAAAAGCCATTGTGTGCCTTTTTGGAAAGATAACAAGACTTATGATAAAAGAATTTAAATTATTGTGTTCTTTTACACGCAGCAATATTTAAATGATTGTTATTGTTATCTGTAATTTGCAATTGACAATTTAAATGATTATTCACACTTGAAGATCCAATAAATCAGGCGCTCACCTATACAATATCCCCAAAATCATGTTTCCGAAAAAAGACGAAAGAGAGGGATAGAGAGACAAACCAGGATTCACCAAGTTCTTATTCTTGGCATTATTTCATCATTAAACTCTGTACAAAGTTACACGAAATGTGCTGTATCTGAAACATATAAACACAATATACGGTTTTTTGCAAAACGTTCAAATTCTGTAGGCTATAGGATGTTCAGTCAGTGGAGCTGTGTTGTGAAAAGTGACATTATAAATACCGGGCAGAATCTTGCCAATTTCATTCAAAACTCGTGTAGAAATTCATGACCGTTTTATTGGACTTGCTCACCACCAGTCTTCAGTACGTAATTCACACTATAGAGCAGACTATCAAGTAGCAGTCGTTTTTTGTATTCCAAATTTGCTACTTATATTTATTAAATATGAGAAGAAAATGAAAAAAAAAAGATTTAATAAGAAAAATTTTAAAGTACACATTGTAGAACATGTACTACTTCTTCTACTATTACTACTACTGATGTGTTAAATTATTGAGATATAAAGTTTTCTTGATATATTTTATATATTTTTGTGAGTTGAGATTTTTCGTTTGATTCTGTTATTTAAACAAAGTTATGATGTGAAGCATACGTTTAATCGTACTCTTGTGACGTATGTAGTTGTTTCCATAGAATTCTATCATTAATCACTTGTAACACATGAGAAACGGAATATTGACAAAGTCGTTTCCTTGTCAAATGAATTTTGATGGAATTCTATAGCAAGGTAAATATATGAAAAGCCATGTGGTTTTTTATAAATTAATTCACTTTGTAACTTAATTTTTGCTATGCAGAGGGACCAAAATGTAAGTCGTTGTGCTCATATATTGCGAGCAATCGTGTTATTGTTAGCTTTACAAATACAACTCATCACTAACATTAATATTTAAATGTTTTTGAGAGATTCAAAAAATTCAACAATATTGTTATGAATTAAAGTGTTCACGCTCTTGGCCAACTTTACTACACATGTTAAAGAAGTTTTTGTATATGCTATGTATATTTCTATAGCTCAGAAGTGTACAGTTTGTACATAATGTGGATAAAACAAAAATTAATTCAACTTCAAACAACTCTCGTCGTACGTTGAGCACTTATTCTTGGTACTGTTGTTGGCATTCGAAAAATCGAATAAAGAAAACGCAAAAAAGTTACCGCCGAAAATTCGCTTGTATTTCTCTTTATATTTTCGTAATTGTCATTTAAGTAATGAGAAATGTGACTGTTAAAGTATTGTGTAACATCAGTGAGAGAGAGAGAGAGAAGGGGGGAGGTAGGGAGAGAGAGAGAGAGAAGGACATTAATTAAGAGATTTCAATGAGAGAAATGAGAGAGAAAAAAGAAAACTCCTTGAGAGATTGAGGTAGACAGAAGAGAGACACAAAGAAGGAGGGGGGGGGGGGTGAAAGAAAATAGTTTTATAAAATGTGTAAACAAATACTATGAACTGGTATATTACACCTTGGGGGAAAATTATGAATTTTGAAGTTAATCCAAAGTTAGGAACGCATCCAAAATCATATTTACGGAGGGGGCATGTTAAGTTGATTTATTAGTTAAAAGTAAAGTCCACCCGAGTCGACAAGCCCATTTGAGATGAAAAAAAAATCAAACGACAATAGCACTGGAATTTTAATAAGATCTTACCCTATTGGCATAAAACATTTTTCGAATGAGGAGCCAATGATTATACAAAAAGAGTCACATCCAATATTTCTTTAGTATATTATGATATATAATATTTCGATCTTGGGGCCTATAAAATCATATTGATGATACATATATAAACTCTTCATCTAATCACAGTAAATATTTCATTTTTCAAATAAGCCCTAATAAAATGAAACGAAATAATATATACTTCTCATTTAATTACGTCCTTGGTCATGTTTATGTGAAACTCATCGTTTTGTGAAAAATAAGCGAAATTTTAAATGTCACAAATTTCTTATTTTATATCTGTTATTATCAAATTTTCAGTGTTATGCTTGTTTTATTTTTCTCTTTGTGTTCAATCCACATTTTTCTACTATTTTTTCTTGGGGTTGACCATGTTGACCTGAATTTAAATCATATATCTGAGTCAAACTTTGGAATTGCCCGGAAACATACTCGACAGAACTTGGAGAATAATTTAAAGCTTTTTCTTGTTATGTTGGGGTAAATTTTAGGTGAGAAAACGCGTTGTTTTAGATGATCTTTTCCATGCTAAGATTCAAGAAGAATCAGATACTTGAGACTTTTTGCACATCCCCGCAAAGACTGTGCAAGAAGGTGCCACTATAATCCTAACCACTCACCTATACTTAACGACTCTCCTGATGTCATTACTAAATCCTCCTCGGAAAATCACTGTAATTTATCTTGCTCCCGAATCTTTTCAGAGCTCCTATTCAGGTGACATGATAGTTTGTAAATACAACAAGAACATACAATGAGTGTCGTGCGTTTACGGCTTTACTTTCTTTCTTTGCGCGCACAGTGCTGTTGTTTACAACGCCTTTGTGACATGAAAAGAGCAGTATTCTTTAGAGGGTAATGCGAGGAGCTTCACTGTAATGGGTAACAAAATGCTCAAGCTTTCCCACGGTGTGATCTTCAACAGACCACTGGTGCTCATTTTAGAAAATGACAAAAAGCAAAATGAGAGAGAGCGAGAGAGAAGATGTAGGATTGTGTGGGTGAATGTGCGTGTGTGTATGTGGGGGGGGGGGATATACTTCGATATAGGCCTATTATTGACCAGAACACCACAGGAAAAATGAACATTAATTTTATTTCATGGCATTTAACTCTATAATTTATTTTTCAAATCCTCTTTCATTTCAGCATTAAAAAATAAGTACAAAGAAAATTAATATGTTTACAGTGTTCATAATTTTGAACCTTACATACTGACGGAATGTTATGTGCGAAGAGGGCATGTCGACGAATCAAAACACATTTCGCAGACCTGAAAGAAAATATAGAGAGATTGGAGAGGGAGGGAGGGGGGTTACAGATTCAAAACCACCAAATATGGCCACGTACTATATGCAGGTACGTGGTCATAACACAAATAAAAGAAATTATCGAATACGATCATTTCGAATGGCACATAAGTATAGGCCTTGGAGTTGAATAATCGAAGGGGGTCGACAGAGATAAAAAGAAGATTGAATTAATGAAACGGGAAATATGCGGGCAAGATGTGGGGGTATTGAAAGGGGGCCCCATTGAAAGACCCTTCTCAGACCGTGAGACCGATGGAAAATGAGTTTTGTGGTGCTTTATTCTAAACTGATTTTTTTTTTCAAGTAGATTTATATATCGCGTCGTCATTATGGCAACAAAGATCATATTTCAATCGTGCTAAAAGATGTGGGTCTTGAAATATTTCAAATTCTCAATTTCTGTTAGGTAGACGATGACCAAAGATAAGCATAATCACTGAAAACAATTAGGTTTTTGAAAATCCCTAATTTAACAGTCAAACAAAAAGTTACTTGAACAAATCGGAAACACGTTGGAATACTTTTGGCTGATTTTGGTTCATTTCACATTTGATCGCAAAGTTTTGCACCTAAATCATACATTGTTGTAAAGTTATTAATTCTTACGCAATAAAATATGAATTATATAAATGAAATTGGGGGGTTCGGTAAACCTGCTCTAGTGGCTTATTTCATTATTTAACTCACCATTATATAACTTTATTGATAACATTAGGGTTATACCTGCGGTGATGTCTTAAGGGCAAATAGTACCGGACCAATCAAATTTGTTCATTTGAGATTTCACTTTTCAGGGGGGTGGGGTGCATGGCCTGTACAAACACCCCAACTTTTCAAAAAAGAGAAAATGATCGATGTTATTGTTAAGTCGAGATAATTCTCCTTTAGGCATGATTGTTAAAATTAATGCACTTATAATGTTTAGATTGGATTCTTTGAACGAAAAATCTCTAGCTCCAACCCTCCGCTCTTTCCATTAAACTTCCCCAATGATGCATAAATTTTAACATAAATTCTGTCCCCGATGAAGGTCTAATCTTAATATTTTGGCTGCTCCCATCCTTATGCGAAGTGAGTTGTGGTCTTTTATGTTTGATTAATCATTTTCTATAGGCATCTTTATATTTTCTGATAAGATTCTATTTATACAGGTGTTTTATTGTCTTGGTTTATTCCAGCAAGTCAAAAAATAAAACCGACATGAAGGCCGGAGATGGATGCACCCACCTCCCACACGCACATTCACCCACCCTCTGCCACATCTACGCGTACACATTCAATGTTGTCTTCACTGTGGCCCATATCGGTTTCATCAATGGTCATCGTGACCAAGATGAAAGGAAGATGATAATTGGCCATATGGTATGAAAGATCAATCAACATCAACATCCAGACCAAGCCGACCATCTGTGGTCTAAAGTAGAAGGGGTCCAACTTCAATCTTCCCTGGTCTACAAGCAAGGGCATACCTCTGTCTCCTTGATCTACAGATCTAAGGTAGATTATTGTATGCGAAGGCGAGTTGAAGGTTGATTGATTGTGTAAATTATTTCTATTCCAAGAAGACCAGGTTCATAATTATGAAGGTCCATCGGAAAAAAGTTTTACCTTAGCTTCGATGATAAGCCGGTCAACGAGGAGCTCTCACTTCTAATCTGATGGGTCAACTCAAGAACGAGTTGTTGATTTGTTGTTGTTGTTGTGGAGGTGACAGCGATACACTTACTATCCAAGAGTTCCCGTTGCCATGATTGCGTAAAAATTACTAATTAAAGGAAAAGTCCACCCCAACAAAAAGTTGATTTGAATAAAAAGAGAAAAATCCAACAAGCATAACACTGAAAATTTCATCAAAATTGGATGTAAAATTAGAAAGTTATGACATTTTAAAGTTTTGCTTAATTTCACAAAACAGTTATAATATGCACATCCTGGCTGGTATGCAAATGAGGAGACTATGACGTCATCCACTCTCTATTTCTTTTGTATTTTACTATATGAAATATGAAATATTCTAATTTTCTCCTCATTGTCAAGTGATGCAATGATTAATTCCTCCCTGAACATGTGGAGTTAAGTTTGATACCATATGGTTCAGTCAAGTTGGTCCTTATTGTCAAATCTATAAAAAATGAAATATTGTATAATTCAAACAATAAAAACAAAAGAAATAGTGAGTGATGGACATCATCGACTGACTCACCTAGTTGTGCATATCACAATTATCTGTTTATTCAAGTCAGCATTTTCCTGGGGTGGACTTGACCTCTAATTAACTCTGCCACCCCATTGTAACTTTTCACAAAAATCCCTGGTTTTAATCGGCTATTGGGCATTGTTACCATGGTAGTTACCAATGGATGGCAAAATTATCTAACAGCAACTTTTATGGTATCACGCAGATTTTTGTAAAAATCTTTATTCCAATTACTGAAATACTTAAAAAAAATCTTCAAATATACTGCTTTCTGAAGTAATTGGCGCAACGATTGTTTTCTTCTATTGAAAAATATGCACTTCATTCTAAAACAATTCAATTTTTAATGAAACATGTATCAGAATGTATTATTCGAACAGATATGGAATGATATTATTGTAGAGAGCAGTTGTAGAACTAATGTAGTTAACATTCAGGTGTTTATCTTTTCAAAATATTGTGTATGCATGTTGAAGCATTGTTTATTATGTTTATTTATTTTTATTACATCATACGATGTGAATCACTTTGATTTTGACGCTGTTTCCAAACCCGGCCATCGGTCCTTTGCTCCTAATACATCACCTAAATCATAACTTGGCCTATGATGATGGGGATATGATATTCTCAAGCAGGATTTAACCAGGCTTAGGCAGGATACCTAGCATGCAGTCTCTGTCTCTCAGCGCTTTGTGATTATGATATGTGGATTAAAAAAGCTCAGGACTATGGAACGGAGACAAGCGACACCATCAGAAATATCTAGAGCGAGCAGACCTAGGGGTCAAGTCCACACAAACTGTCACTGAAAGATATAGGTCTTTGTAGCTTATATTCCAACTGAACCAATACGCCATATTTTCCTAATCGCATAGTTTTCTCTCATCATTCTGAAGGCCCTAAAAACATATTAGGATTATTATAACATTACAGGATGATGATATCAATGATTCACATCATTTGTATTGTGTGGTAAGTTATGGAGGGAAGTCGTGCAGCAAGTTGCTAGAAAAATGGGATTTAACTGCAACTGTATTGGTCAAGATTGACCAAGGCAGACATCATAATGGAACACAATTTCCAGTAAAAATGAAAATTTCAGCTGTAATTCATTGATACTATACGAGTCGGTTATAGAGCATGTTATATTTTGGTATACATAATCTGGTCACTTTATACTCGACTTGTAACAGTGTTTTATGTCTTCGCGAGTTACTTGATGTGATGAGGTTTGGTTTTTATTATAAAGTAAAATTTCAACAAGGGGTCTATGATAAACCACTGGTATATACCAGACTGAAAACATTATGACTTAAACAGTAAGAATAAAGTAATGCAACATAACACTTGATTTTTATTTACTTTGGATGAAGAGTAACGAAGTTATGACATTTTAAGTGTCGCATTGACTACTGATTAATGTGTAAGATCATCAATTTTATAACTTTTTTTTTACAACTTGTGCAAAGAAAGATTCTTTTAGACACAGTCATGTTTCACGAAATATGATGACTAGGATTTCATGATAATAATAGTTTAAATAGGGAAATGGGGACGTCGTGGAAACACCGTTCTCATGATTTACATTCCCCCAAACAGTGTAGGCCTGCATACTGATGGTAATCATGTCAAATTATTTTCCCATGCATGTCAAACCTATATTCAGATAGATGACAGCATCATATAAAGATTTAGGAATCTGTTAACCGAGTATTGGTTGCCCCAGGGAAACAATCGATTGTAACAATCAAGATCAATATCATGTTTTAGTTATTTCATCTTATTCATATTCAAAATGTTTGAAAATGTATTTTTAGTCAAAACAGACCAATCGATACCAGTATACTTAGTTTAAAATCGCATACTTCAATAGTGATTCGTCGTGTATGGATAGAGTAAAATGTACTGAAAAACAGAATGTTAGAAGTTTCCCCAAGAAGTATATGAAGACAGAGACGTATCTTTATACTCGTACATTATCTGGAAATTAAAAGTTCGAAGGGTTATGAACGCTGTAATATTGGTAGAATTTATGTACACACATTCACAGTACAGCAATATTAAACACCACGATTGCTTACTTTATCAGCTGAAATTTGAAATTATCAGACCTGAAACTAGACTTACCATAATTTCAGTCAAAACCAGGAAATGCATTACCGAAAAATAATTGAAAAAAAAAAAAAAAAACATCGTAGGTTCTTCAAAGGACAAAATCATACTATGTATATACAACTAATTTTATCGTTTTTACTCTGAGATCTGAAAAATTTGTATCATTTAAAATAAATTACTTTGATCAATGGTATCACGTGACGTTTACCTTCTCTTGCCCAAAATGAATTGCTCGCGGATGAATTCCTTTTCATGCTCGTGTGTGTATGACCTTAAGATTTACATTATATTACGACAAGAACCTGCGCTCTATCCAGTATCTTATTTGCTTTATTTCAGGATTTTTGCCTTGGTTTTGTAATAACAAATCGATTTCATCACGAGTATACCGGATTTGTGATTTCCAGGGAAGTCTATATTTCATGACCCTGGATGTAGCATTTTACGTCATAAACGTTCAGAATGTGCCGAGATAGAACCCTTATACCATGGACCTACTAGCATCCATGCTTATACCAAGGAGACAAAATAGCGCAATGATTTCACATGAGATAATTATTCTCACAGAGTGTGAGAAACGGTGAATGAAATAGAAAATATGGCAATACTCTGCAATAAGGAGTTTCATTTCATTTTATATAGGATTAAGTGATTACAATCTATCATAAAAAATACACCCATAGTTACCGAAAAGCATAAATTCGGTCTAATTTAGGACCGTGAGAGTTTCTCTTCCTATGCTTACAACTGGTTGTTGATGACTCCTTTGTTTATACCATGGAAAGCGTGATCATTGAGTGGCCTTCCCTACTTATCGATTCAAAGAGAAAATTTTCATGGGAAAGCAGTGATTGATTGGAAAGGTTTTGTCCTTCGATCAACCCTTAGGACGTGTCAAATCTTTGGGATCCCACGCACACACCAACAACGCAAGGTGTCGTGTGGCACACCAGCTGGTGAAAATGCTATACCGGGGTCAACATAAAAACCCATACAAGTTCAATCCCAGGGGTACAGGGATGCATTAGGAGTTAGAACTGGGCCTGGGCCTACATTCTTTAATTTCGGTCCCGTGTCTATAGAGGCTTAACAGTCCTCGTTAACCTCATTTTATTATGTATCCATCATGTCAATGTTTAATATTATAGTACATAGGACATAGGACCTTTTCTCTGCCTGTTGCCATAATGAATCAGCTATTTTTCAGCACTTCTACTATAACCTTACAAATTATGTTGACAGAAAAACAAGACCGAAGAACTTGTATGATTTCAAGGAGAATTATAATGAATGAACACTATGCACGATAGACCTATGGCATTGTAAAGAGTCTGGATACCAATAATTTTGTTTCTATGAGAAAGTTGTGAACGGAAGATAGACAAGCTACAGAATGACAAATAGAGCTAAACCGAAACTACTTTCAAAAATTTACCCGAAGATTGGGAAAAGTGGGTACATGCATGTCGTATGTGGCGTAAATTTTACACAACGCCAGCAATGTTGTATTAATTTTTAATTTTTTGAATCATACTTTTAATCTACTATTGACCCAACAAACGTGCATGGAATATTCCCTTTTTATCCAACATCGCGGATAATACTTTTCTCAACCGTCATAATCTGCAAGAGAGGATCTCAAACACACCAATCGTACTGTTGTAAGTTTAAGGTCTGCGATCCAGACCGGCGTTTATAACTTACCCGTAAACACGTTTATTCAAACCCATTTAAATTGCTAATTTCTGCCCTCTATAAAATTCGAGCATTAAGCATAAACATACCCTAACAAACCTACGTCATGAACTCCGACCCAACGAAAGCCTCTCTTCATTAATACTTGGTGTGGACGACTCGATTCGACAGCTCTTTAACGCATTGTCACTTTCCACCAAAATCATGTCCTTGTACTTAGGTTGACCAGATACACTTGGCTATGACTCTCGCCTTATAATTGATTTTTATATACAACTCTTCACCGCTGTTCCATGGATCACAGGAGCTATGCCCTTGTAATATACGTAGTCAGTTGTGGACCGGTGAATGGCGGATAGATGATGTTTAGCCTCTGCGTTTATAATAGTAAGCCTATATCATACATGCCACGGTATTGTTTTATTATACAATGCTCACGTATTTTTTAACAGGTATATTTCTCTATTATTATGGGAAAATACATATAGATCAGATCACAGAGAGCATAAAATAAAATGTACATTCAGTGTAATAACCAGGCGGGTGATTTTGCTATCTTCATTAGACGTAACGTATATAGTCGGAGGTGATGTTTTATACATAAATATTTCCACTCAGCATTCCCACAATGAGAATTTGACTTAAGTCATCGGGTAACAATCTTTTATCACTACAAAGTTCACTTCGATTCTTAGAAAGGGTATAAACATGAGACTTAAAGTTTACAACTGTTAATTTGGCCATGAAAGTCTATGAGAAGTATTTCAAATAGTGGAAATTAGCAGTCGGATAAGCCAAAAAAAAAAGGTTGAAATCATTGCTCGATAAAAATGAAAGAGTATATCAGCTTTCTGATATAATGCAAATCACTAAAATTGTTTTAAAAACAGAGTTGCATTTACTCACACACACACACAAAAAAATCTTCATTACCGAGAAGGGGTTCTTAATCTGATAAATTGGAACAAAGAAATTTCACAAGAACCAGTAAACTGGTGAATGAAAAAAAAAAAGATATCGGTCATTCTACATTTAAAAGATTGTACATGACTTGTGAGAATCACATTTCAATATAGCTCACATTATTAAATCTTTACCAAAGCTATTGACAGGCTATAAGTTCAAGATTTCTTTTTTTCAGGTCACATGATTGTCCAGATTTAGAATTTTCTTTAATTTTGCATGTCTTTCTGTGGCTGTTCTCTTTTAGATTACTTTCCAACATTTTTTATAAGTTCAAGATATTATTATGCAAAATAGGGTTCCTTCCACACATGCTGACCCTTTTTTAAAATAAAATTCAAGCTTATATGCATATTCATATGTTTTCACTATATAATTTTGGAGCGATCATTGAGATAGTCATACCTGGAGAAGATAAAGTTCATTTATGAAATGACTATTCTATGACTGGGAATCGATAATCAGACTAATTTTGAAATGTCAAAATAATTGAAAATGACAGGACAGTACCATAGAAGTCTAGACAGTTGAACAATCAGTGAATTAGAGATGATGACACCTAGATTAAAGAAGGTCTTACAAGGTGTCTCAAGAAAAGTGGTGGGGAATTCAAGGACGTGTTGCTCTTACTAAATTTATATTTTTCATTCATCACATCATTCTGTAACGTAGGCCCATGTTACTGTAAAAATATCATGCAGTGTTAAGTGCTTATCTATAGGAGTTTGCAAGAAGACATTAATTATTAGCAGAAAGAACAAAAAATAATATATCAACATCAGACATGTTCTAGACATAAATAACTACAATTTAACTACATTATAACAGTCGAGTCTTTTCACTTGGGAATTTATATAATTTATTTCTGAAAAGCTCGTTATTGAATGCATGATTCCTAGAATTCAATGAGGTATGAATTCTCTCATTTTCAACACCCATGCCATTGTTTTATAATTTCTACCGACCCTATATACAGAAGGGGCAATGCATCGCCGGGTTCAGGACCTGGACGAAACGAAACGAACCGAAGAAAGTGAGGAAATGATCGGTATCCTACCTCCATAACCCCGGTCACAGAGAACAAAACAATAGTCCTTCAAGACTTAATCGAATCAAGAATATTACTGAATATATGGGCAGATAAATTATCTTATTTTCCTAACGAGAGGATTACATTTAAAACACAAAGGTTAGTGACTAGGTGTCGATGATTTGAGAAAAGCACGTGTGTCGTTTGAGAAATCATTGAGAGTTGAGTGAGGTGTGAGTCCCGCATAAGCAGGGACTTCGGGAAACTTTTTACGATTTTTAAAATCATAATTGTGCAATGTTTGATTTTCTGATATTTTAAGTAAACTAGAAATTTCGAAATGATTTTTGCATTATTGGATAGTCTATGCTGTACTCTTTCATATTTGAAATTAAAACTAGAATAATAATCCTAAATATTACCTTAAAATACTTATCCGATCCATGGTAGTCAGTTTAAGTTGTATATAGGCCTTCTTTTGATAATAGTTTGATATATATATAAATATATATATATATATATACACATATACATTTTTTATTGTTTAACAATATATATATATATTACACTGGGAGGACATCAATGCGAGTAATTTCATTTAAAGAATCCCGCTAAAGGAAACAACTCTCCTTCATTTGTCGACAGACTTGACCGAACCCGCTTCGATTGTTCAAACAAGAGAATTGGGAGAAAGGGGCGTATGTTTGGCCATCACATTAATCATGTTAATCTTAGCTTCATGTTCAATCCGATTTACAATGCTTATCCAGTCCCATCTTCATCTAACATCAGCATGATAAGGATATTGTTATTAACGTGCAAGACGGAACACCTAGTGCATTTGAACACGTTGATTAAAAGGTAAAGACCTAAAACTATATAGGCCTAGTTTCCATTAGTTAGTGAATATAAAGAAAAAGAAACATATGAATATAATTATATATTTATATATTCCCTTTAATTCTTTTGATAATCGTAATCCTTAAAGATGGTAATGAGATGAGCCATGCAAACATGGGCCTATACAGTCAAAGAAGCGAAAACGGTTGTTTGTCTATGAACAGGGTTATCCACAGTCCCGACAGGTAAACTATCCCATTTTAATCTCAAATATACTGATGAAATAAAAGTGAACAAGATACATCGACGAAACAGACCTCCATAAAGTTTGTATACTATCATCGATTATAAAAAAAAAGGCAATTTCCAAACACATTTGTTGGTTAACAACTGAGGTGATGGTACGACTTCTTGCTCGAGTATAATTGGTTCGCGTGCCATTCATTAAGGACCACGTCTGGTGTGAGTTAGACCAATTTAAAAAGAAATTACTCGTATACCCTTTTTACACAGGATTTTCTTAACCCCGGACTATCGCTAACCCCGTACTATCCTTAACCCCGTACTATTTTTTTTCCTTTTCACACATGCCAAATTGTTATGGCTAACCCCGGATAAGGAATGCTTGCTTTTCACACACGAAACTCGCTAACCCCGGACTAGTGGTTTTTGTCGATCATTCGTAGTACAAGTACTTCACTCGTACCTTTTTACACACGCTAAAATTTCCTTAACCCCGTACTATAGGTGGGGCTAAATTGCCATTTAGCCCCACCTATAGTACGGGGTTAAGCTTAGCCCACTTTCGTTTTACACTAGCGATCTTAACCCCGTACTATCGCTCTTAGCACCGCAATTGCTGGGATAACCCTGCTTTTTTGCAGGGCCAAATAATCCCGTACTAAAGGTGGGGTTAGCCCACTTTGCAAAAATGCTGTGTAAAAAGAAAGTGGGCTAAGCTTAACCCCGTACTATAGGTGGGGCTAAATGGCAATTTAGCCCCACCTATAGTACGGGGTTAAGGAAATTTTAGCGTGTGTAAAAAGGGTAGTAGAGTATTGGTGAAGGGTGGGGAAGATCATGGTTAGACCATATCAGCATACATATTTTATTTGCCATCAATGGGATACCCAACTTGACCCTATCCAATGTTTACTGTCGAATGTAACTTTATCGAGTACGATGATCCATAGAGGATCCATGAAGGATGGAAATGATGCCATTTCATGTTGATGGGTTATCGAAATTATTCATAAACATGATAAAGGAAAGTGATTTTTATCCTTTCCCTTCACACATTCAGAGAGACGAATGATTATAACGGAATTAAAGCTCAGCCGGGACTGTTAATTATTCGCCTCTCTAAAGTTTGTACGTCGCCGTGGTAATGGAAATGTGTAGACAATGATCCATGGTCAATACCAAATTGTATTGATTTGAAGCATTTCTCTGAAACGAATGGTACACACCTTGTGAAGGAAGTCCTTGGTGTCGTTCAACTCATTCCATTGCCAACACATAGCAGGAAGGAATGAAATCCTCCTTGATAGTATAGTGATGCCATCCCATTCTTGTCGTTCAGAGTTTCTTTTCCTCCATGAGGATAAAGAATACAACATGAGAGCGTGAAGATGTACAAAGATGATTATCAACGTGCACTTAGTGGAACGAGATTTCGGAAAGAGGACACCAAGATCTAGTAACGCTTCTGCTTTGATTGGAGCGGAGGGCGGAGTTTAGCCACCTTTGTGTTTCATCATGATCAAGTTAAAAACATTGGTTTCAAGAACTTGTTCCGCATCTGAAGATCTTGATCTTCATCAGGGGTTTAGTTCTGATTATGTTTTTAAGTATGCTTCGAAAGTGGAACAAGTTAAACATTAGTTATGAGACATAGTGAACAAAGGGAAAGGGGAGGACGTTTATTCTGATGAGGGCATTAAGTTACTTTATTGCTCGCACGTACATCACATCCACTTCAGCATTAATGTTCATCCATTGTATGTTGAAAAAGCGATAAGAGAAGGTCATGTCTTACCCCATCAAAATACTAGGAAGTCACGTGATGCATTGATAAACAAGACAGCTATCCAAATCATTTCATGGGTTCAAACGACGTGCAATCACGTGTTAATGAAGCATCAACAAAGTGATACCAACCACAGAAATTATGGCTCCATGTCGCGCCAACGGTGAACACCCATTTTAATTATTCAATGAATCTCTGATGGGAGTTCGTCATTACCAATGGCGTTGAGCCGGTGAATTCAATTTTGCCGAGGCATTATCAAGCCCAAGATACATTCAACATATTCATGCACCCTCATTTCTAAATATAGAGATGTTAATGTTTAAGATGTTACTTTCTTATAATGATTTCCGTTCATTATTATTGGTAAACGAGTGATCTATTATCGATCAGTATACCGTATTACGGCTGATTATCGTCTGAACTGCTCTCAACAACGCTTTAGACGATAACATTAACCCACCATTATTTCAAAGCAAGGAAATTTCTTATTAAGGTTTGTGAATGCTAATCTTGACTTCAACTCGTAATTATTTCTTTAGTAATCATGGTAATGACCTTTTTCATTTGACTCTCCGTAAAATAATCGTACAATTGGTTGGAAATTTGAGGGCAGGAAACGGCCGATGACCTGTGAATATAGGCGACGAAAGGAACAATCAGAATCAATGTTCTTACCACATGGTTTGTACACAGGCGACCTGACAATGACCGAATGAGTGAGTTCCGATTGACAAATGTATCTTTTCAGACTGTAATTATAGCACCATTCATCCATTGAAAAACAATGTAATTCATTTCCCCTCATAATTCATATATACATATAATATTCATCGTAATGAATGGGCGTGTGCTCAGTAAACAGAACTTTTGAAAAGTGCATAATTATCTTCTTTTAGACGGATGGCAACTCTCTTTGTACTGCAACGATCCAATTGTATCGTAAGAGCATCCTATCAGAAAAAACATAAACCGCCTAGTACTTAAAATGTAAAATCATGCTGACGAAATGTCAAGAAACCTGATTATTTATTATCTGAACTATAAACACTTTAACACATTAAATTCATTTAGGTTGATGAGGTTAGGGTAAATACGCAGAATGCTTACATCCACTTTTCTATACCATCTAACTTTATTCGTTTATCCAAACAATTTCTCTTTACGCATTGCGCCAGTGTTTGGTTGA
Source organism: Lytechinus pictus (assembly GCF_037042905.1). Lineage (NCBI taxonomy): Eukaryota > Metazoa > Echinodermata > Echinoidea > Temnopleuroida > Toxopneustidae > Lytechinus > Lytechinus pictus. The sequence continues at coordinate 24,294,709 of NC_087251.1, forward strand.
GAACTTGGCTATTGTTATCCTCGTTGCTCCATCTCACTCTTCTTCTCTGGAGATTTTGTTTTGAAATCGGAGATGTGTGATCCCAAATTGAAATGATAAAAATTAGGAAACTGATAATAGCCATTATGCATAATAGATCTGCATGGAGAATGGATCGAAGATTCAATTACAGCCAGCCAACTCTGTGACGTCGAGCCTGTAAGCTGCTATCGATCATTTTAAAGTCACATGATCTAGTTCACCTTGACATCGGTAGCATTTAGTCTAGCCGTCATCTCGTGTTAACCTCAAGACAACGATCGTTTGCAGACGACCTTTAATTACAATAATCTTTTGTGCTCATGTATTCATCGACATGTACAAATCGAATAATGAGCTTTCCTCTCACAAGAGGCATAATTATGAAACATTATCTACAGTGGGCCAAAATTATATGCGATAAACTGCTATACAAAACAGCAAATAGGGCAAAAACACGAAGTTTTGCCTAACGTTTATGACTGAAATTTGTTATATTGTGCTTGACATGATTCCCGCCAAAACCAACGGGCGCCAAAGAGAACGAATCTGATGATGCAGCTGCAGTGCTTCACATGTCAGACATGACTGTATCTCTCTCGTAACCATCGGCCATGGTGGGATGATCAGAAACAATGCAGTCATTCGTCCATCTAGGAAATTGAGAGATTTTTTTTTACTGACAACACGCATTAATGCAACCGATGCACAACGAGTCACAAAAGACATCCTTCAGTTCCCCTCTCGCGTGCTGTCTTTTATCGACAGCCATTTTTTGGTCAAAGGATGAACCCTGATCAAGCTACCTTGACGATACTGATTGTGGTTTACATTCAAACTCATAAATAGACGTCAAGGTATTCATATTACACCACCCGTTTTCTATTCACCATCAAATCTTCTCTCTAAACTGCCACCAGAGATTACCAACCCACCCTAACCGTATAATTAGCTGCCCCCTTTTTTGAAGAAAGCTTTGCGGCGGCATGGCGACAAAGTGTAACTTCCGGCGCGAGCCAGTCACAAAACTCGTGCTAAAACCTTTCAATCGGGACCAAACCACGAACCTCTTTTCAAACATGTAGCCTAAGCCGGAAGGGCATGTCCCATGGACTTACGAAACGACGGGTCTTCCATGAAGGAAAACACCACTTTTAAGATTTTCCACGGGCTGGTCGATGACGACGCAGATCAGTTTTTATTTCTCCCATTTACGTGAATCAATTAAAGCAGACCGACGAGGCCTTTTCAAGCTTTCAATAGAGGCAATTATAGGTTCATTGTACGCGTATTGTAGATGATAGTCGCGGTTTAATGAAGATTGAATTTGGAGTATATTAAACGAGATGTGCTCGATACTTGGCGCTTGATTATCTGCATAATAAGACAGAAGAAACCCTTCAAAAGTTGTATGACTTGAAGAGGATCAGGACGATGGATTAAAGATGCGGGAGGAAGGGTGTTCTAAACTATGTGATTCGTGAACCTTTGTAGTCACGGTAGTAAGTAATTCGACTCGCGTGCTTGATTAACACGTGACCATTGTAAAGTACGCTATTGTCTTCCATTCTCGCGCTCATCGCGAGTGCAAGGGATGATCCTTATTTGAAATTCACATCAATAAATTAACACATAAAAAGTTGTAATGTGGGTTTTAATTGTAAAATTCATCTCGCGTTCGCGCGTGGCTAGCTATAACGTGATAATATATTCAAAAAGTAAAGCAGGAGTTGGGGGTCACCCATCGTCAATCTCGCTTTTTAGAAGCGGTAAAGGGTACAATGACTTAAATCAAAATGAAAATTGATTGAAGTTTATCTTGTTTATTGTTTGAAATTCCAGATAATGTATGTTGACCAATAAATTAACGTGATCGAATATACATCGAAAAATATATATTAGTTATGTTAGTTGTACCCAGTCGACCCTAAATTTCCTTTCACAGTTTTTTTTTTCCAGAGTGTGCAAGCTTATCAACTGTCATTAATTATCATTTCGGTATAATGACATCCATTGAGTACTCCTATATGACCTCATAAACTCGTCAGCATCTTACCGAGTACTAATTCTAGTAATTTCGATTCTGTTGGGCTAATTGAAATAAAAGAGAAAGCATGATAGATGTAATGACAGCGCAATTACTAAATTAATATATAGCCATGACGAATTCAGACAATCCGAGATGATAGGGTGAATGGTGTGGTGATTTGAGTACTTCGACAGGCACCCCCACATAAAAAGTGTAATAAAAGGGCGGGAAATTTGTTTTTAGGGTCACCGCATCGCATTATTATTGGGCCTATCTTGTCACCTTCATCCCTTATCCTCTTTCCAGGGGGGGGGGGCAGACGAACCCTTGTGTTATCCCAAATGAATCTTCCATTATCTGTTAATTACTACCAGCGACCTCCTCTCTAAAACACTGCGGCGCCCAGGTGAAGATATCTAACTAGCCACCGATAGGGCTTATTCAGCTTCCATACTGCTACCCAGCACCTCTCCTAAATGCTAAACGTAAAAATGTAACAGAAAACGAGGCGCCAGAGATTTTATGGCCTGGGTCATCACACTCGATCAATTATTGATAAAAGGACTGATAGTCGTTAAATATGTGCATATGCCTAATATGGTTTTTTATTCATTATGTTAATCTTCCATCAAGTAAATTAGACAGACCTTAATCATTACAAGTTAAAACAAATAATACAACACAACTTTACAAGCAGATCAATTATTTATCCACCAGTTACTGACTGATACACAACAAGCGAGAGAGAGAGAGAGAGAGGGGGGGGGGGGTAGGGTAACAGAATTCAAATTCGGTATCCGAACAACAAATTCATTTGAATCAATACAGAAGATCAAAAAATAATAACACGGAAAATTTGATCGAAATCGGTTATAATTTCATGTTGTTTTAAAACCAATTATCGTTATACACCTCCTTTAAAATAACGAAAGGGGGCGTAGGTGACACACACTCTATTTTTTTTTTGGGGGGGGGGGGGGTAAATTACATTATTATTTCGTGTAATGTAAAATATTTCGATTTTGCTGCTGCACATGACTGATGCAAATTTAACTGAGTAATAACCGCTTATTTCATATAATTAAATACAATATGCATGTGTAATGTCAACCGGTCCTTGTTTTGTGAAAATAATTTATGTAAAAACTGAAAATATCATAACTTATCAAATTTTACTAAAATGTTTGCTTGTCTGATTTCTTTCTATTTTTTTGTTGAGGTGGAATTGATGATGTAGTAAAGAGCAGTAGTTAATTCGTGCAAAAGAAGGGATATTAATTGTACAGGTCTGTATTATCTAAATTTCATATCACATCAAAATTAAATAATGACATTTTACTAACCATGGACCCGTATGAAAACAATTATCAGGCAGGTCAGGAATGAACTAATTTTTTTTAACGATTAACCACTCTGTGTGTTGCGTCAATATAGCAAACGTTACAGCCAACAAGATCAGTTTCAATATTTTCAAAGACTAAACATGACCACATATTTAACATGAGGAAGTTCCCATTTGGCAGTAACCGAAATTCAATTGATATCCATATGAAATACCAATTAATCCTATAAATAAATTTATCAATCGTCTCTGACGTGTGAGATTTAGACAAAGTAATCAACATTCTGAATACCTGGTATCTTTTTTTTCTTAAAAATTTGAGTCATTGAGGAAATCAGAAGTTAAATATGCATATCGACGCTAATCTTTCCTGGCATGCCAGGTGTTGCAGTATAAATAATTGGTGTACCTAAATTGTCTCGAAGTCTGTTAACATGGTCAAAGAGAATGTTCCCGAAATTTCAAACATCAAACAACATCAATGATGCAGTGTGACATTTTACCTTTTCGGTTTTGATAATGCTAATAAAAAATATTTCCGAAATTTTCGTGATTGAGTATTTTTTTTACACACAAGTGCAAGAATGATTCAAACATCGGTTAAAATCTAAAATTAATTTCGTATTTATCAATGGTGATCAAGACGATAGTGGGTTATGTACATACATATTGTACGTAAAATTAATCATAATGTTAAAGTACGAAATGTCGCTTTTTTTTGCCTAACATTAATGCTCTGATCTCTACTCTTTCAATGTTATAGTTTTTTTTATTGTCTTACATTTTCTGGTCATCACTGATCAAGTGGGAAAATATGAATGTATAGTTTTGTAAGAAACATGTCTACGTTGTGCAAACAAGAAAACGAAACAAAAATGATCTCGATGGTTAACGATTCATACAATGGCAATGGTAAATTGGAAGGGGAAATTACATTTTTATGTCATGATGACTTATGAGGAAGGGTCGCATGTGTCGAGGGAGGGGGGGGGGGGCAGGACCACCCCGTTATCGCTTAATAAAAATATTGAAGAAAAACTGGACATTTTTTACCAATTTGCTCTTTAATCTGATTATTATTCTTATTTCAAGATTGTTCTTTAATAAAATAAGCACAGTATTTTCTAGTTGTAATTCTTCTGTTACAATATACAAGTCTCGTATGTACACCCATAAGCTTTTTATCGAATTCTAAAAAAAAAAAAAAATTGGTGAAAATTCTTCGAACTTCATTGACTCTTGACTAATGTAAAATGTAATCATGATGTTTTTAAGTGAAAGTTTAAAACATACATTGACTATTATGGGTTTCCCTTTTTGACAGCAATGAAATATCATAATCGATGACGACTGACCGACGAAATTTACAATGTTTTACAAAAGAAAAGTGTTTGAAATTTTGACAGCTTCAAACAACTTGAGAAATTCCTTCAAGTGTAGCAGCGATTTGATAATCTTGGAATATTTCTCGATTAGTTTACGTCATGTAGGCTACGTAGGAGACAGACCTCGCTCTCTTAAAGTATTATCTAATGTAGATTTAGACGTAGCGGTCCTGGATGAATGAGTCCGACTTATATCAATAGTTGTTTATAGGGCGCGCTATTTTGAAAGCTTTCACTAATTTCACCAAACTTTTGAGTTATTATTTGCCTGATAAATAATTGATACCCTGATTCCAAAGAAATCATTTGAAAATTTGAAAAATAATAAGCGATTGCACTGATCAGAGTAATCGATACTAAATGGGAAATAAAGAACATGGATAGAAAAAATAGGATAGAGAGAATGAGCAAGGGGTGGAGAATTAGATATGGCGGGAGTAAATTAGATTTAGGAACAAATCTTGACTCTAAAGAAGGCCTAGTACCGATGTTAAGCAAAGAAGGATTATTTGCAAGTGATCGCCTGTGGCGGTGTTTGTCCTGAATCAATTGAGCAATTCAAAGCGAATTATTCAATTTAATATCTCGAGCGATCATTCCATGAAAATTCAAAATGGTACATAGGTGTATTATGGATGTGATGGGATTGTTTAATGTCCGTCCATGAGCCTTCTCGGAAAATATACTACAATGCAATTTTATTTAAATTTGAAAAATCATTATTGTTTTTATTTATCTTGTAAATCTCTAGTTTGTATATTTAAAAAACCTTATTTTCGATCAAAATAATGAAAAAAAAGGAATTATATATTTTCAATTTATAAATCATGAATTTTTATCTTCTTCATTCTTCTATTAATCTGTATTTTCAACATAATTATGTAAAATCAACATGCTTCGACGACCGACCCGTCTTATACATAATAAGGTCCATGTAATATACACACCAAGGTAATGTTTCATGCGTGTTATATATTTATTTCGGCTTATTACACAAAGCGTAACTAGAAATTTGCCTTCAGGAGTATCGAGATGAAACAAGGAATTTGTGTCTCTAAATTTGAAACGCAATTGGGTTAATCAGTAAACCTACTTCGAGAGCTATCAAAACTTGCTCTCATTTTTCAATATCAGAATGAATCTACATTTCTCGCATCATAATAAAGAGCCATGAATCGTAAATGATACCTAAAACCATCTCTATATGGAAAAAAAAAAACCAGCGATGCCCGACGTAAGTTCGCTAGAAACGCCCTTGGGCGGTTTATCATTGTTGGAGTATTAAAAGTGCCGCCATTCAAATACTCCGCCATCATTACCATGATCGGGAGTGGTAAGTTGATTTAGCCAAGTGAATGCACTTTCTCAGTACAACGCCTTTTCTCTTCTTCACAAGAAAAAAAAGTACACGATATTTACGAAATTATATCTTTATGAGATATAATCTACTGCATGTAAATTCAGAAAGTTGTAAAATGGGTCTAAATATATCTGATTTTTTTTTCATTTTGAAGGGGAAATTCACCCTGATATCGAGTAGATCCCTGATATGTCTATCTCAGAAATTTGAATATTATTTGAACTGTGCATTAAAAATATCATCATACACACTGTATCATACACACATATAAAAAACATGAGAAAGAGAAAAAAATGAACCATTAAGAAAGAGGAATTTATTAAATTTATGTCATAGACAGATGGGACAGCTGCTCACACGTGACGTCAAACTAGAAAAATAAAAACTTATCACTTTGTTTTTCTTAGATGTATTTAAGTATAACATTCATTAATATGTTTTTTTTTTCATTTCTCTTTATATTTAAGTCACCCTCATTTATTATATTAAGATGCACTTCCCTCTGATCAGGGGCGGATCCAGGATTTTCCAATGGGGAAGGGGGCATTTTTGTACAGAAAAAAATTAACACGCCCCCCAGTTCTTCACTCCTAATTCATGGTGATTTATGCCAGGAAAAAAAGGTTTTCACCTAACAAATATTTCTTATGTCTCTCAAGGGGGGGGGGGGGGGCACGGGCCAGATGTGCCCCCTCCTGGATATGATACTGCCTCTTATTTTTTTTTTAACTACACTCAACTGTAACTTTGCATTTACAATGTGTTAATTCAGAATTGAAGAAAAACATTTTTTACCAATGTTAGCCCCCCCCCCTATATCGAAGCTATTTCAAGTTGTTTTTAAACACAGTCTGAAGCCTACGTAATATCCTATCTGATTATGAGCCTGAGAAAAAAGTTGACCCTACAGTGATACTTTGACAAATTACGTTACCATACAAATCAATGTTGTATATTTGATCATTTTGAGGTTGATATTAGTTTATGGAAGATAAAATGACAAACAAACAAGTGCCTATATACGGAAGTCGGCCTACTTCGTAAAGTAGACAAAATCTGGCGGAAATAACAATCCATTGAGTAAAAATACAGATACAGGGAAATGGCGTCTCCCTTGGTATTTCTCAAAATGTTCGACCATTTTGATCGACGGTATGAAATTGAGTGAAATCAGCAGGAAGAAATATGGTGATAGTACGCCGACAGCGAACAACATCCATTCACCACTACCCTGGATCTAAAATGACTGCCAGGTATACGCCGAAAATAGATCTCACAGCTGCCCACCATTGCAAACAATATTAAGTCTGTGCTATATATCCCTCTTTCTCTCTATCTCTCTCTCTTTCTCTGTACTTCCACCCAATCCTCAATCTCTTTCTTTTCCCCCCTCATCCCTCCACCCCTCACACTCTGTCTCCATCAGCCCCCTCTTTTCTACCAACCCCCCCCCCCCACATTTCTCCTTTTCAAATCCGAATTTATTCATTTCCAAATGAAAAACAATACCAAATCATTACAATCTTATACAATAATACAGAGATTAAAAAAAAGTGTACAAACATAATAGACTATCGATACCCACTCCCCTGTTTAACATTAACTCAGCATTTGACCTCCACTGAAGCAAGGGGCATGGCATACAAAATTCCCTTCCCTAGAAAATCGATTAGAACCTTATGTTTCACTTTTAGAATTCTCATTATAAAATGAGTAGCCCCCAAAAAAGTGTTATGCAACTAATATGCAAACATTTTCGATGAATATGATTTTAATTTACCAAGTCTTTAGGGATTCTGAATGAACTGAACTGGAAGTATAGTTCCTGTGGTCACCATGACAACGCCAATACGTCATTACGTAACACGTCTAGTTGAGGGTTGATGCAAAATTAATATTTCCGATTTCTTCAGGTTAGATTTTAAAGCATGTTTACTATTTCTTCTTGCAAAATGTGGTAAGAGAAAACAGAGTCATGATAGTCTTATGCATGAATCTTTCAAATTCACAAAATTATTTTCACTTTCAAGAAAAACCTACTTTTTAGTTAATTAAATATCAGATATTCATGAAATACGATTACAAAAATCGTACAGTAACTTTAATATACTTGACTTTCGCCTCTTTAGTGCGAAAAATAATGAACAATTATAGCGACAATCATCCACCATGGGCATGGTTATGATCTAATAGAGAAGAAATGATGAGTCAAAGTAGGTTCAATGGAGGATTATTAACAGGCTTATAACTCACAAAATTAAAAGTTAAGTGCATCAAAATACTATGATAAACTGGATATTTATTCATTCAATGTTTTGGTCAGGATTACTACGCTTCATTCGTTGGTACCGTTCTATCTTGTATTACTTGAATCTGCTATCAAATTAGAACGTAATTGCCTGAAATGATTATCATTCGAAAGTTTTATCAATGGGGTCTTTACATTAATCCCTTCTAAAATTCTTCAGATAAAGAACTCGAAATGTAACATAAACGTTCGTCCTAATTCCCCCCAATTTAACTGCATGTTCGCCGTGTTCAATGTCTGTTTGAATTCGTTTTTTTTAATCCTCCTCGGAGTACAATTTAGCGAAGGATTAGGCGACCGAGAGAAACTAAAACTGATTGAGGGATATTCATTGAAAAAAGAACAAATTAATATTTGAGAGATCAAACATTTTGATTAGAATTTGTGAGCATTTATAAATGATTAATAAAATTTGATGAAGTAGGAATGATTAATTAATCTTTTAAACAAATGTGATCTATTCAACAAAGTTGAAATTCCAAGCGAAATACAAAAAACAAAATTGAATTGATTTCAATAGAAATTAAAGGTATCAGTGTAAACTCAAAAGTTTTGGTATAATTTCAATTGGTGAATCATATGCTTTCATATTAATGACAATAAATCAACATGGATAAATTGATCTGAATAATATTATGATTATTTTTAGATTGTGTTGTATGATTATGTTTATGTTACATGATCCATACCTGCAAACGAAAAGGAAGATGATCATCTCATCAGAGAAGCATAATTTTTTTTACTTTGATGAGCAGATTTTGCCCCCCCCCCGAAAAAAATGCTGAATGAGCGACTGATAGAGACTGTAGACTGTAGTGAACCATATCTTCTATAACAGAATGTGAAGAGAGAGAAAAAGGAAAACGACTTTTAGTTCGCTTGCTTCGCTCGCATCAAGATGATTTTCTTATCGAACATATCGAATCAGAGAGGCGTATCTGTCTCTGCGCTGTGCTATGAAACATAATGTAGTGGTTCCATCATGGTCAGATGGTATAACCGTGACCGTTACAAATCCAGGGATCCTTCTGGGTCAGGCTTCGTCATTATCTGCAGATATTTCTAATTAGTGTTCATTTCACTGGATATGATATCCCCAAAGATCCACTTATCCCCCTCTGGTGACTGAAGCATGTATAAACATAATAATTAGACCAAATCTTAAATGATTTCGGGAGTTGAGCGGATATAAAGAGCGGTGATCCGTTCATCTTGACCAACACGCAGGGTCAAGATGGATATCCTCTCTCCTTCTTGAGTATCAGAAAGTTCTACCACAATTCGCCTGAATCTTGAAGGAGCTCTCTCCCCGATGCCACGGGTCAGTTTGATCTGGGAATCCCCCAGGTCCCTGAGCAATTAAAATGAAAACCAAGCAGCAATTTGAATATCAATTAAAATGCTACTTTGAATCTCTTGTGCCCATCACTTACGCATTAACGACCGGAGGTAAGGGTTTTGATAATGGAGATATTAGAATAATGAAGAGACATGTAATAAGTAACTCCAGAAAATTCCTTTGCTTTCAAATTGTACTTGGTCTGAGTCGGAGCACTGTCTATTTATTTTAATTTAAAAAATAGTTCCCAGAGTCTTATTTTGTCACTGCGTTGATAATAAGCCGAATATGGACAGAAACAAATAGTGAAAGGTCACTGACCGCATTAAAAAAAATAATGATATGGTTCACAGATACATGCATGATATAGGGAAGGGGTGGGGGTCGGCATCGGTCGGTATATATTATATAAAGCGCATGCTGTATTATGCAAGAAACTATTTTTTTTCAATCAATTAACAATTTTCAGTAATTCCTTCACTACCAAAAAAGAGACAAGTAATTATTTCCATAATTAATTTATCGTAACATTATTCTCATTAATGATCAGACGACTTCATATCATCCAAAGACATCAAATTTATCCACACTGTGATGCACTCAACCCAGGTGAGGTAAATGGGTACCAGCAGGAAATAATTCCTCAAAAAGCTGTGTGCACCTGAATCGGTAGCCTAGCTTAGCCGGGTTATAATAATAACAGGGCCCGCTGGGAGAACAGTTTTCGGAACTGAAGTGGCCACCCTGGGTAAATATACCGTTATTATTATCATTATTATTTTTATTATTATTATTATTATTATTTATTATTATTACTATCCACTGAAAGCTATTGTCATTCATGTCATTTGTGATTCTCCAGCAATAATTGATTTTGGTGCCTAGGATATTACAGGTTTATTCCTACGCGTCCTAACTTTGCTAAAAGGAATCTTGTTGATTTTTTTGTAAAATGATTATACATTTTAAAGAGAAAAGAAGAAAAGCAAAAAGAAGAAGGAGATGGAAGAGAATTCGACCCAGGTACAAGAAGTTCTCAATAGAATGATAACTATCGTACAAGAATGATTGTAATGTATACAGCACCCGACAAAGCTATCAATCCCACTACTTGTCCGTGTTGTCATATCAACGTTACGATGATGACGTCATCAATGATATCGGACCAATTACGATCAATCAGTGATACTTGCTTGTCAGATGCAAATAGCCCACCCCCCTGCAGATTGGTTTCTCTTCAAAGAGACAAGAGTTGAAAGAATCAGGGTGAGATGGGACACATTCTTACAAATTTATGTAAAAGAATATTAAAAAAAAAAAAACAAGTCTAAACAAAAATTAGTCAATTTTTATCGGCATACTAAAAGGACCGTTCAACTAGACGCCAACATGACAAAAAAAAATTATAATCAAACATTATAGGTTAGGTTGGCATGACTGGTAAAGTTCAAATTTTGTGACGTCACATGCGAACAGCTTTCCAATAATAATTTTGCCAAGTAATACAGACCCCACCCCCCAAAAAGGAAGACGATTGCGATATATTAATTAGACACATCATTGCATGCAAGTCTCTATAGAATGATCAAGAGTAATTACAAATGGCAACTTTCATACATGCTATTATAGGAAATGTTACTCGCATGTAACGTCACAATATCAAAACTTTGCAAGTTCGTAACTGTGTTCTCGTTGGACTGGCTTCAGTTAAACGTTCATAATATAGGTTACAACTTTTTCAAAACTTGACGTAAAGATAGACCGTCCCTTTAAAGGCTGTTGCATGGCGCCGTTCATTTCTCTTAAAAGAGTTTGACACATGAACGATCTTTTTATTTCCAGGGAAAAATAAATGGCGATCAAGAGATAATAGATTTGTTTTCATTCAAAAATTCGTTGATGTTATATGGAAAAGAATACGTGACATGATTACGGGACATTGGACATGTCAGCTTATATCCATATCAAGAGATGATGCTAAAATGGTCATGATAATATTGGGAAGAGAAATTACTATACCCAATCAGGCTTGAGAAGGAGGACGAGGGCAAGGAAAGGAGTGATATGGAGACAAACTTGCGGACTATAATGCAGGAGAAAAAGGAATCTAAATGATGAGCGAAGAAATATACGTGGAGAAAGGAGAGGAAAAGGAAGAGAGCTATATACGAGATAGAATATGTAGAAGGTAAGAGATGTAGTCTGAGAGAGAGAGAGAGAGAGAGAGAGAGAGGGGGGGGGGGGGTAGAAAGACAGAGAAAGGGGAGGGGCCCCTGGAGCTATATAATATACGCACGGAGAATATAGGGAGACATACAGAGAGTGTGTGGAGGTGAGGGGGGGGGGCTCCAGGGGCTCTATATACGGATGAAGAATTAGGGAGACATATAGAGAGTGTGTGGGGGTGAGGGGAGGGGGCTCCAGGGGCTGGAGATTTAGTGATATAATATATTTGTTAAAGTAAATAAAACACAAGAAAAAAAATAGCACGGTTGAATAATGCAAATATAGCGAAATATGACCCTTTAAAAATACGTAAAACGATATTTTTAAATGGACAATGAATCCAATGGTGTTAGTTTCTCAAAGTTGCTGACTATCCATTTGATCGATGCAATAAAGTGTAAATCAGAAGTAGCCCCTCAGTGAATGATATCGATCTCAATCTGATGAAAGATCCATTTTTAAGACATGTTTTTCTCCCTTATGCACCATTCAACATGATTATAACTTCCTTTCATTATGGATATTAAAGATGCTCCTTACCGTTCGACTTTCGTCATTACAAAGTTCAGAAACTTGATGATATAAGGTTAGTTTTGATTCTCCATTCACATTGAAGTCTCGTTTTCTTCATTGGGTAAGAAGAAATATCTAAGGAAGGGAATCAACGGCTCTAGATTAAAATCACTTGCTTGATCTATACTGATTTGAAATCTGTGACGTAGATGACTAGTAAATTTACGTACTTGTCACGTGTTTCGTGACGTCACTATAGCAATCAAGAAATCTAGATCGCTAAAAGCAATTGACCCCCTGTTCTTGATTATTATTTGTGACAAATTGAACTTTATCTCGTCGAAAAACTAAGTGTGCTCCTTTAAGATTTTCACTGTAGAAGTAGCAGCAGTATCAGCAGCAGCAGCAGAAGTAGTAGTAGTAGTAGTATAGTATTATTATTATAAGTAGTAGTAGTACTAGCAGTAGTAGTAGGAGCAATGGGGGCGGATGTAGTATTTCATAAATTAGGGGCGGGGTTATTCGATTTATGCAGATATTTATTTTTGACTAGCAAAAAAGACTTAAAAAGGAGTCCATTGCAAAAAATTACAATATTTGCCACATCCAAGTCCAAGGGGATACCAATTACAAAAGGAGGCAATTTTTATCGCATGTGAGAGTCAGTGTAAAATTTTCTTGACAAAGGGAGGGGGCACAAGCCCCCTGTGCACCCCTTTCCAGATTCAGATTCAGAGATTCAGATATATTTATTGTCCAATTGCAATCGAGTACAAATAGAAATTCAATTTGCTCGCACAAAATAATTTAGAATATCACATGATATACACACAAAAGATTACACAATACATGTAGTAAACATTATACAAATCAACAAGCAAAGATAAGAGAAATTAAGATAAAGGCAGGAAGGGGGGGGGGGGTAACATAATTTAAAGTATGGCTATTAAAATAAGCACGGATTGAAAGCACTTAGTATGCTAGCAATCGTTGTCGTCAAACGTATTGATATAACAATCATTATTTCTAGCAAAATACAAGTTAAAATTATCACAATTCACTATCCTTATTAAACATGTTAACATTTCTAACATCTTAATTCTTCTGAACTCTCGAAAAGTTCAAACTGAGAATATTTGAAAGTTCATTGAAAGGATATCACAGGTGATGTTAGATATACCTGTCATCAAAATAGAAAATGATGTCACAAAATATGGCACAAACGGATGAAAGTACAAACTAACGGCACCGAATTTACTTTCCTCTCATCTTTCTTTCTTTCCTCTTCATGAGAGAAACAACGTCACTCGACTCCACAAGAGGAAGTTTTTGTTGGCTTGGCGCCTATTTTCGTCTTCACCGAGATCGGCGTGTTTTATCAGTGGCACACCGCGGCAACAAATTAACCCTAATCGCTAGCATGAAGATAACAATGCAGAAAAACACGAAGATGACCGAAATAAATGTCTGAAGACGTAAAAAAATGAAGTCAGAACAGGACGGGCTAACATGCTAACCATCAGGATGGGGACTAAGGGGCGCTATACTTGCCAAACCCTAAATTGAAGCAGCGGCGTAATGGGTCGAAAAATTTGAAGGGGCCAGATAAGTCGGCCAGATTTATATAGTTGCGAGCGAGCGAGCGAAGAGAGTGAGCAAAAATTTCAACATTTTTATTACAAAAATTCAAATTTGTGATAGATTCTTACCTAATAATCAGAAAATTATATCATATGTCACTCTTCTCTCTTTCATTTTTTTTTGGGGGAGGGGGTTGCAAGCGCCCCCATCTGTATGCCACTGTATCTAAGTCTAACCTATCATGACATCATCAAGTTGACTTGTTGAGAAAATTAAGAGAAACATCAAACAAGCAGGACAAGTGAAACAACATATACGTCATATCATTGAGATATTAGAGAATAAAGATTTTTTTTACATTTCTTTCAGATAACACTGATACGTATCACTGAATGTTTTATATTCAATTTTTTCTTCTATTGCTTCCAATCCACATGATGTTGAGGATTTGTGCAATGGGTTGGAAGGCTAACCTTGCCTTTAAATAGAGTGAAAAGTGAAAGAAAAAACATTGAGAAAAAGCGCTATTCAGAAGAAAACATGAATTTTGTTACCAAACTCTAGTTGTGACAGAATGAAGGAATGAATATATAAACAAATACGAAGAATGAGTCATTTATGGAGATAGAAGGGGGGGGGGGTGTCCGGATATTCTATCACCAGTGGCGTAATGCCCCCACCCCTCCAATGAGGGAGCCAAACATGGTGTGTGGAGCAAAAATATCAACCGTCTTAATACGAAAAGCTAATTTTGCCATAGATTTTGATAACATATCTATAAAATAACATAATTTAACCCCCTTTCACTTTCCTTTCGTTCTTTTCTCATTTTTCTTATTGGCGGTGCAGCATTTTGGCTCCATTTATACGGCAGTGACAATTACAATATCAGAAGCCATAGTAAGAAAAAAATATTTCTCGAATCTTTCAAGTAACATATCTGATGAATATACGATGTAGGACTATTTTTGTTCTTATTTTCACATATAGGGCAACATGTGATGAATATGATAATTAGAGTGATGAAAGCACAATAAAAAAGAGCACAGCATGAAGGTCTATATATTGGCATACTTTTATTTACATGATTTAAAGAGTGTAAAGAGCTAGTCCAGTCTGAATGTATATATAAACAAAGTAGGATTTTCAGCCTCAGAATGCGTAATTATAATATGGGAAAGAAAAACAGTTTGAAATGATAGATCATGAAGAAATTCTTGAATATCCATGATAGCATAATAAACAATAAACGGAATAGTAATGCACAAACAATCAATTTATATCGTCGTCGCATAATGTCAGCAGAAATCTATATCAAAAAGTTGTTATTCACTTTGATCTGATATCTTAAAATGTCTGGTCCATTGGGATATAGCATTTTACCATCATTGATTCGGAGAACAAAATCGATATCCAAACATAAAAATTTAACATATCTTTTAGATCTGAGTAGACAAAATATGGATTATCAGCTAACAAAACCAACATGGATTGATATCGTTAAATTCCTCTGCAGGTGTATTGTCCATTCTCCTGCCTTTGAACCTCTTCATGCTCTTGTCAGAAACTGTCATTTTTTACGAGTGGTTCATGAACACCGTTTTCCTGATCTCTGACATTTTTACCAAATAAGGATCTGTCTAGTTCTTAATCCCTCTGCTCTCGTATAATGTTCATGGTTTATACGCACATGTTTCCTAGGGATGTTTTACAACGCTACTTGTAAAGTTATGCATGCATAGAGTCAAAACATGCCATTAAGAACAGATTGCTAAAGCAGTTTGTTTTGAGGCGTGAGTTTTTAAAGAATACTTATTCTACTTCCAATGATTGTGTAAAAAAAAACACTACCAACGTTGTCCAATCTGCGTATAAAGCGATTCCAAAATAATGACCGATGCTCACCTCATCTAAGTATCATAATTTGAATATGACGTTGAAATTATGAATATTTTTTTAACGTATGTGAACTTCAATTTAAAGTCAAATTATGCAAAATAGGAAGTTAATCTAATTTCAGATGATCTCGTTCTCGTAATATGCAGACATAAATAGGCTGCATAGCTACAAAATCACATTAAAAACTAAATGACGATTTGAGGCCGGAGCCATCCCCAATGCTAGATGTAAACAATTATGTGATAATAACAGTGATCTAGTCAAAGACACCGGTACTATTATTAACACCATTCTATAATTAGAATAACCAGTAGAATATTGAAAAAGAATACACGAAAAGCCGACGAATAGGAAGACAATGTTATTCAGCTGAAGCAAGAAAATAATAAAATAACATGAATAGGGGTGCTAGTTTGGGAAAACAAGAAAAGTGATTTGGGTAAGGAAAAATTCGACAAGCAAAAAAAGAGAGAGAGAGAGAGAGAGGGAGAGAAAACAGAAAAAAGGTTTACACTACAAAATGGAAGTGATCTTGGTTAAATTTTTATTTTCGAGCATATCTACCTGATGACCAGGCGGAACCGTAAAAAAACCTAAAACAAAACAAAACGCTCACTCGAGTAATCATCGCATTAAAGATCAAGTCCACCTCAGGAAAATGCTGACTTGAATAAATAGAGAAAATTCAAACTTGCATAATGCTGAAAATTTCATCAAAATCGGATGTAGAATAAGAAAGTTTTGAAATTTTAAAGTTTCGCTTATTTTTGACAAAACAGTGATATACACAACAAGGTGAGTCAGTCAATGATGTCAATCACTCACTATTTCGTTTGTTTTTTAATTGTTTTAATTATACAATATTTCATTTTCTATAGATTAAGTGATGTAAGTGATGTAAACTTGTTTGTTCTGTTTGTTTGTTTTTCTTTGTAATATTGATGATATTTTAATTGTATATTTATTTCGTATTATGTATCTTAATTGTATATACATGTAATGTGATTTTAATATGTACGCACGGACGTTCAGAAGAACAGCCATTGGCTAAAGTTCGTTTACCGTGTTGAAATAAAATAAAATAAATGAAATGAAATGAAATGAAATAGATTTGACAATAAGGACCAACTTGACTGAACCATATAGTATTAAACAAAGCTAATTCCACATGTTCAGGGAGGAATTAATCGTTGTATCACTTGACAATGAGGAGAAAATTAGAATATTTCCTATTTCCTATAATAAAATACAAAAGAAATAGTGAGTGGATGACGTCATCAGTCTCCTCATTTGTATACAGACCAGGATGTGCATATAACTGTTTTTTAAATTAAGCGAAACTTTAAAATGTCATAACTTTCTTATTTTACATCCGATTTTGATGAAATTTTCAGTGTTATGCTTGTTGATCTTTTTCTCTTTTTATTCAAATCAACTTTTTGTTGGGGTGGACTTGTCCTTTAATGGTAATTGTCAGAACATAAACTGATAAAAAGAAACGAACCAAAAACCTGAGCTAACAAAATGAATGAATAAACAGTTATTAATACGATCTAATTCAATTGTTCAGGAGGATAACTTTCAACAAGTTCTGATTTCTAATGTGGCCTTTTTACCACTACCAACAACATTGTTAACAGATTAGGTGGAGCGCTGACATTCCTTAGATCATATTTCCTCCATCTCTTCCATCGCTTTACTCTCTGAATTTTCTCCAGTCTTTGTCTCTTTTTCTGTCTAAAGAAATATGAATCACCTTTTGTAATACATGAAGGAACTAAAATAAATCACACTCTCTATATTCCTCATTGATTTTTTTTTTTAATTCTTCGTTCTTCCTCTTCCGTGTTCTTTCTTCTGAAAAAAAAAAGAAGGAATCAGTTTTAAATCATTGCTAGTGCGCAGCCTTTTGAGATGTTTAGGATACTGTAGTAATCCGTTGTGCTCAATCTGATTATGTTATTGATTATCGATACGGTGATGCCCCTGCGACAATTGCTCCTGATTTCATTTCGTCAAAGATAGGTTTAGGGTTAGGGTTGCAATAGGGTTTTATGTTATAGGTTTGGGGTAATAGGTTTAGGATAGGTTCTCGTGTTAAATCCAAGGCTGAAGTTCGTCAATCCATTAGTGAGTTTAATTTGCAGCAGAGCAATTGTCGCCGAAGCAAATGTCTTGGAAACGGGACACTACCCCGAATCACTGAACATACACAATTACAAGAAAATGCGTATTTCTTATGTATTATTAACAGGGTTTTGAACTTAAGTAAAATTATGATATTACCGAATCGCCTTTAAAGAAGCTGCATTATAATCATGTAGGCCTATATCAGTGTATATTATGGTTTTCAGCTCAGATAATGTAATGTAGCATGCTATCTTGAATAAGTTATTCATATTAATTCAAATTAATGGGCTACATATTTTTTCATAGCTTACATCTAAAATGTTGAATTGACAATATCTCATATTGTTGGTAAAATAAAACTTTTTGTTATCATATCATTCAAAACGAAAATTCGTTTTATTTAACGATATCATTTATCATCTGTAAATTCAATATCAAAGATGAAATAATAAAAATGTGTTTTGGGTGATTTTAAAACGACGTTTAAGTTCGTTACATCTTCATTGACGCCGTCAACATGGTTGTTCCTGGTTTGTTCCCACTCCTCCCATATTCAAATTGGTATGTAGACTGAACCACAACTTCTTCAAACAGCGAAGAATGAGGGAATAGTCCCTCTAAAAAGAAACATTTTATTCTATATACACCATCATCCTACAAACCGGGCAATTTGACATTCTTTATTTCTTTTGTTTGCGCTAATGCACTTATCATGCTTATTAACACTTTCAAGGTGAACTTGAACATCTTAAACACCTTCGGATTAATCCTCTTAGCGGCCCTTTCATCTTTTTTTACTTTCCCCTTCCTTTTCAAGCTTGTAATCTCTGACATAATGGTTCCACGTGCAGACAATGTTACCACCCTTTCCTTCTCTATTTGTATTATCAGGTACAGTTTCCGCATTCTCTTATGAAATATCATTCAACAGCATTCTGTAAAAGGACAATAAGGGCTCCTGTGCATGACCGAAACAAGGAACATTTTAGCACAAGATCAATGTCTACTACCATCAATACAAACTTTGGAAGAGATGTTTCGAACAGCCTTCATCATCGGCTTTTGAGAAGAAAGATTCTGTATTGTTTTTCCCATCATAATATCCCTTATTATGCATATTAAAATAAATAATCTTGCGAGAAGACGATGTTATTTTTTTAATATATACATTTAAAAAAGTAATTTGACCTCGTCAACTTACCTTCCAATTAACTTCACCAAAGTACCAACAAAAGTGCATCATGGACCTATGAGTGCATTAAAAAAATCCAAGCATCGCTTCTCTATCATATATAGTTCCATTGGAGTAGTATACCCCTCCATCTGTCATTACTAGTCGCACTTTTTCATTCGATTTGTTATTTTGTTCTTCACATCACCCCCTCCCCTGCCCCCGTCTCTCTCTCTCTCTATCACTCCCCTTCACCTTTCTCTCTCTCTCCCTCCTTCATTCTCCTCCAAGGCTACAAAATGAGGAAAAAACGATCATCAACATAAATGTATAAACAGCAGTAAATCATTTTTCCATTTCCATTTTCAGATGCATTCCTTTGCGGGTGTTTATTACAGAACGGGCCGACACGCGAAGCGGTAACTTAATACGGCCAGAATTTCATCCCGATATCTTTGGAATATGATTGGGAAGGAAACGTCATTATCGCGATATCTCAATACCTTCTATTGATATCACCGTGGAGGAGATACGTCACTCTGCGAGAAACCCATTTATCACAAAGCACTTTTCATTCAAACTTGTGGCTGATTTGTAGAATTTCAATTATTTATTTAACTCATAGTTTTCATTCATTTTACCATCGCATATTCATTCATAAACAGCTCACTTTCAATACAAGGAACTATATTGTAGAGACAGGATAAATACTTTTTCATGCTAATAAACATTACTTTTATCTGGAAATTTAATGGTTTCGAAAACATCACACCATGAATAGGGCCATACTTACAAGATAATGATGTGAATAAAATAACAATATTCAAGCAAATTGCATGAATTATGACGAGTATCATTCGAAGGAGCTTTAGACATTATATTAGTTCTGTTACAAACAAACTCCAGCTTTATAGAATACGAAAACCATTTTGGGAGTATAGTAGATACTGTAGTAGGAAGAAAATCAATGCAATAAACAGATTTCCCAGGAAACATAGTTATGAAACGTGAGTGGTAAAATGAAAAATCAATCTTTTAGAGGTCGAATTTGCTTTCGCACTACTTTTATTTGGGAATAGGTATCAATTTCACTCAGTAAAAGTTAGTGCAAGTGTTAGGATTATATGTGTGTATGTATGGTGGGGGGGGGGGGGGGGGTAGTGAGAAAGAAAAGAAAATTGAGAAAGATTGATAAAAAGAGGGGGTGACATACATGTAATTTCCTAGACATTATTCTTATTAGAACTACATGAGTACGAAAAGTACGTACTCTGTCATCTGCAGTTTGCACTTTTTGATTAACATTCACAACAACATCACAGTTTTAATGAGGGGGTATTTCACCTCCATTTTTCAAATGATTGCATTTTAAAAAATAGAACTGAACTATTTTGAAGACATTTGTTATAATTCTTACCTTTTTTTACATTTAAATTGATTGTAAATATTTTGGAAGATTACAAAGAGGGTAGGAGGGCGCTCGACTGATTATATTCATTGTAGAAAAGTTTTTATCTCCTTCAGCACTAATAATCAATAAGATTCGATATCACTAACTTGATCACATACCTTACCTCTACTAATACTATGTATGTTCCTGTCAATGACGTTATCATTATCAGCATCATTCACACTGTCATTATTGTGATAATTCCCATGTTAGTCATGATCATAAATATGTCCACTTTTTTGTGGTACGACTAAAATAAAGCCAGTGATATGGACTTGATAATCAGCATCATCATCGTCATCATCGAACTACAAACATTTATGCGATCTTTCGTCCTAAATGTCACACGATTGCCTATTATGACCATCGATCGATTTATTGATTGATATACGAATATCTTTCATTTTCAATTAGAAACAAGAACGTTTAATACATCTTATGTACATGGCACGGAAAGTCGCAAAAAAAAAGTCAAAAGTTCGTCACCGTTATCATCGACTCTCCGTCGTCACCACCATCATTACGAATGTCATCAACACCACCTCCATCACTGTCATCATCGTCATCATCATCATCACCACACTGACCAACATTATACCAGGGAGGTGGAATGGGATATATACATCGCCATCATCATTTCACCCCCCCCCCCTCCCCCCATTGCCTTCCATCACGCTCACCAACAAACACCAACGGGAACGGCCGAACGAACCAGGGACGCTGGTCGTTGGAGGTCATGGTTATTCCATTGCCTTCCTCTTTTGTATCAGTCACATCCTTGTCATTCCGATGGACCGTGGGAAAATACATCTCCATCTCTCTCCTCACCATCCTCATCACCCCCTTCTCTCCTCTACTCCCTTTAGGTCCCCTTGCTCTCCCCTCCAATCTGCGTGTCATCCCCCGGCATTCCGACCTGATTATCTTCCATAAGAGAGAAATTTGTGACAAGCGAGGTGCCCCCAACGAGAGTGTTTGCTATTAGTATTATGATTATTATTTCCATATCATAATCATTCTAGCTACTATACGCACTATGTGGGTGTGATGGGGGTGTGAGCCAGGTAATCGAATTTGTTTGGTATGAAAATGTTTTCAACTATTGTGTAGTCAAATTAAGTTTGTATAATAAAGCTTGTAAACAATCGAAGTGTTAATCTTTTCGGGTTATCGGTGAAACAGAAACCTAACAACCATCATGTCAATAATAATGATAATACACCATCAGTGCTATGAACTGCAAATATATCACTTCCCATTTCAACAAAAGTTTAATTATTGTGAATTACAAAATCATCGACATAATCATTATCGTGATTACCATGATTACCAATAATAGTCACCCCATTGTCATCATGGCCATTACCATAATTTTCATCATCTCCATCATCACCACTACCACTACCACCACCATCACCACCACCACCGCCACTACCACCACCATCATCATCATCACCATCATTTCATAATCAGTAGTATCATCATTACCACCACCACTACCACCACCACCACCATCATCATCATCATCATCATCATCATCACCACCACCACCACCACCACCACCACCACCACCACCATCATCATCATCATAATTATAACTCTCATCATTCATGACAGTCCTATATACCTGATAATCATGAACAGCATTATTTTGTTCTTGGAATCGCATTTTGAAAGTTCTTATAATTCTTAACTCATTCACTTTGGTGTATGTACCAGTACACTATTCATCTAATTTGATATGATTTCATATACAACTAAATATGCGCCATGTTTTTATTTTGGTATATGGATTTAAAGTCAGCAATAGCTCCCAATGCTCAATATCCCCTTACACAATGCTAAACCCTGTGGGAATTCGATATAGGACGTGAATAAAGAGATAAATTAAACGGTTCCCACTTGTCATGCTTGTCCAGATCGAATGCTCATTTTCAATCGCTCTCATAAGGGCCTATTCATCTATTTTCAATTTGCTACGTTTCCGGTCAGAATTTGAATTAAGCCCCTTTTCACCCCGACCTCCCTTTTTGACAAAACCCCCATTTTTGTAAGCGTGGTCCTAATCAGGTTTCCCTCTGTGCAGAATACACACGGCACGCGAGTCGAGTTAACTGCCGAAACTAAAACCACCAAAATCTAATTTCAACTTCTAACAAACCAATTACGGAATAGAATCAATGGTTTTGATAGGGAAAAGTACGAATGCCTGCAGTTCGTTCTCTCTTTTGCTGAGATGAAGGTTTTCTTTGACAGTGATATCCCAGTAAGACACAGTTTGAAGTGAAGCTTGGCTTATTGGTATCTTATACCAATGTGGTGTCCATAGTAACGACAGAATGACTAGTCTCAAACATATTCTCTTGTCTTTAACAGCAAGAAAGGCACTGAAGGTTTCAATGATAAATGATACATCCGTAATAAGATTTCTTGGGATGCGGCAGTATAATATGCTAACAATAACACCATAATGAAAGCAACAATCATCCATAATAGGGGAATGTAATGGGTTCACTCTTTAATATTACTTTTCATCATTATCTTATTGTGTAAATTAATTCTGGTAATGATATTATGTTTAGGGGCCTGCCTTTCATACAAGCTTTTTAATTGTGTTTATTAAATCTATAATTATTTAATATGTCATGTAATATTTTTCACATTGTTTTTATGTTTATTGAACAACTGCGAAACGGAAATCAATAAATGAAATAAAACCGCTTGTAGTGAATTCTATGAAGATTTTATCTTCTAAATAACGAACAACAAAATGGCAACACCGATGTTGTTTTGATTATTTTTAATTGGCTAGCTTCCGATTTCTTTCAGGCCACAGTATGCTTCCATTATTTTATTCAAGTGAACTTTTTAAAAATGTTATTAAAAAAGCGTAGACTAAAACATTTGTTGATTGATTCGATAGTTGGGAGGAAATCCTTTTTTGAATTTATTGACTTAATTTTGTGATTTTGCATGATTATGGAAGATGCGCTCAATATGGATATCATGAAAGTTAAACTAAAGCCGCCCATTATAGGATTTTGGAAGAGGGTGGATCTTTATTTGCTGGTGGTTTCTGCAAATCTAGAGGGTAACATCAGCTGAAAATGGGAGGTCTGAACGACGAGACTGTTACCTCAGCGAGCTCTCGAATCTGGCTCTGCACTGGATTTTGGAGGTCACAATAAACGAGGCCCCCTGGCCCGAGCCGACCCCGGGACGCGTCGTATAGGCACACGACATTCCGATACCCCACTACCCAACGGCACGCAACCCTCTTCCAAATAAGGAAGGCGCGAAACGAGAAGCGTGCCAGATCGGGGCTCGCCAGACCAAATATGGAGGGAAATCCACGCGACCAGGGTCTACGGACGGGACCAAGCGAATCTACCGAACAAGTCGGGATCACAGTCGCTTCTCTCACCCCATGCCGATAACTTCAAACCCCACCCTGCATACCATCATCATCATTAATTCACATCAAACTTGACAAGACGTGCATCTGTTTTTTCTCTTTAATTTCTTCTTCTTCTCCGGAAAAAAAGGGTACGCCATTCCGAAACACAGACCCCATGCTTATACCAGGAGTTCTTCAGAATAACAAAAAACACGGCGAGGGCAACATAAATCAAGAAATCTTTTCATCGAGACCCTTGCACGTGGCACCAAATTATTGGGGTAAAATGTGGTCTAACTGGAACTCTGCCATTATCAGATGTGTTCTATTTTCGGGCGTCGCATAAATACTTCCATTATTCTTCTCCCTCGGTACCAGACATTGTATTGGCTACCTATATTCATGGTTATTTAATTCTCCTCTGGCATTTATCACGGGGGACCAACTCTTTTGAATAACGTCAGTGGAAGAAGAAATGAACCCCCTGTCTTTCATATTTTACCACTTGTTTTTCATTCGACCTCTTCATATTACCCCTTTTTAACCTAACCGTCAAAGATTAATCAAAGCTCACAGAGAAACCGTTGAAAGAGTCCCATTTCCTTTCTTATGAATACACACACGGTGGCCCTGTGGTATGAATGAAGACACAAACCATGTTTTAATAATACAAACTAAAGCCCCCGGAAAGAGTAGGGGAGTTTGGAATGAGGAAATCTTCCCTCCCCGGATTTCAAGTGCCCTGGATGTGGAGGTGAATGTAGATAAGATGAAGAGGCATTAGTTGTATTTGGAAAGGAATCAAATATTCTGTAATTGAGAATGTTTTTAAATGGTTTGGGGCTATTTCCGCCGTAATGGATAACACACTGCATGAATTGGGGAATATGCCTCCACGGAATGTCAGTTTAAACAAGAGAAAATTTTGAATATTGCTCAAAATTGAGGAAATATAGAGGTGATAATATTTTGACGGGGTTGTCACGTGATCTATGTAATAAACAATATACAGCTATATTGAGCGACAGAGAGAGAGAGAGGGGTGGAGATAGGGGGTGGTATCTCGAGAATGATGAGGGACGGGGGTAGAGGGGCGGGGTGGAAAGTTGGGGATGGGGTGAAAATAGAAAAGTAGTCATGGATACAGAGGAAATGACCAAGAAAAGTTAAAGTAAGAATACTGACTTTCTGTTGTCAGGATATGGATGAAATATAGCATAGAGGATGTGGCGGTGGGCACAAAAGTTGTCATTGTAGTCAGAACAGAGAGCATTTTATCAAACCGTATAAAATTACGGGAGATTTTTAGTTCTCACTGTATAATGTAAATAAGAAACTGTATAATCTGACGTGTTTAGTTGGTTTAATAGAAAAAAGGGAAAATGAAAGAACCCCCTTTTCGAATTATTATTTTTGTTTTGCCCTCATGTTTGCAGATATCTCTAATACTCTTGGTCCATACATTGGTCTTGAAGTAGAGACATATAAGACACTCTATTGTTATGATAGGATTTTTAATATGAAATTAGAATTTGAACCCCCCCCAAAAAAAATCAAAATACACCCACGAAAGTTGGCAATGTGTAGAAGTTATTGAGGGAAACGTAAGGGATAGCAGCTCCCAATTAACGTCACAGTCTAAACAGTTTTAAATTTCAATACTCGTCAAACATTCATTGATGCTTTGTCTACTTTCCTACTGATGGAAATTATATTCAGAACCCACTCGACGATAATCATAATTATGGTGCCTATCTGCCTATTTATTTTGGAGGAATATCAGTAAATTTGAATTAATGATTGCATGGAGACATTAACGCCATTTGCTGGCAAAGTGAATGTGTTGCGGAGGGTGGGGTCATCATTGCTCCCCCTCAATCCGCCTCTGATTATGCTGTATGACTTTTAACTCAAAACCAGACCCAATCAACCAGACAGTGGCCTATGTGTTGAACTGTTTTGAAATATTACGCTCATTTAGGTTAATTTTGGCGTGGATCGAATGGGGGAAGGGGGCGAGCAAATAAATTAAACCACAATGAGCGTTTCCAAGAATTAAAACCACATTGAGAAATGAAAAGAATGTGCTAGCAAAATTTCGGAGTGATTTAACCATATGGGATCCAATGAGTTCATCAAAATAGGTAATGGTATATTAGAAATCACTGTCGAGGTCGCACAAAGTTAGGTTGTTGAATAGGACAAAAGAAATAATCATACTTTTTTTATGCAATTCGTAGTGAAATTGACTGAAATCATGTGTGTAGACATAAAAATGCAATAAAAAAAACCCGAAATGGAAGGAAAGGAAATAACATAAAGGATTTTTTTAATAGAAATGTTGTCATGATAATTCGCTTCACAACAATCGATATAGAATTTAATATTACTTCGGTATCACATTTGGATTTGAATGATTAAAAGTGCAAAATAAGATATCTAAAATAAGAAATGAAAATATAACAAAGAAAGAAAGGCTAACAGAGGTGATTAAAAAGAAAGGGGAAGACATAATGCACATGTTTTTTTTTCGGGGGGGGGGGGACATGATAGGATGAAGGAAAGGGGGAAGGAACAGGGGAGAGTAAAATATAAAAAGAGGGGAGGGGGTAAAGAAACAGATTGGAAGAGAGATAGGAGACAGGGACAGAGAGAGGGGAAGAGAAGAGGAGTGGGAGGGATGAAGAAAAATGTCGATAGCAAAGGGTGACAAAGTAGATGAAAAGAAGAAATAAAACGCAAGTCTTGACGACAATACTATATGATTCAACTAATGAAGCAGTAATAAGATGTCTGATGGATGCTTGGTCGTGGGGAAAAAGAAACTGAGAAAGAAGAAGTGTATTGTGTCTACGCTTCGTCTGCGGATAGTCTTATGAATATTGTTAGCTTTTGATGAAATTGTGGTTAGATGCTGGTCGATCAATGACCCTTAGGGAAGTGAATGGAGTTCCTCTCAGCTGCGCAAATTTCAAACTTAAAGGTGGAGTTGAAGATTTCTATTTGAACCACAACTTTGGTACAATAAAAAAAAAACACGTTACGTCGGAGGTTAAAACAGCTCTATAAATCATCGGTGACGTACTTGATTCGGAGAAAAGTCCCTGGTTGATTTTATGCGAAATAAAAGTCCACAATTCTTTCCCGCGCAAAATTTTACAAAGAAATTTATAATTATGTTAAAGACTGCAAGTGTGTCCGTTCTAAAGATAATATTCCCACTTCAGGGAGATCGAGATTGTCTCTAATTTTCGAGGAATCGAGAAATAAGAAGATATTACACACCATTACACAGTACAAACGCGGATTAAAATACAATGTCGCATTTTCCCTCCTTTTTGCACTATAGTACTCGAGAAACATAGAGGCGGTCACCTACTCCCTGGCATCGCATCCCCCCTTACAAATTTTCTGTACCTCAGGAAAATCTCTATTTATTTTAAAATGTTAGTTATTTTTGTTCCGGTTTATATTTATTACACTGATAAACAATTTATGATTGAATTTCGTTTTACCTTATTAGAATCATTGTAAACAGATGAATAGAAAGAAAGAATATAATTTCAATCTACCTCAATTGTGTAAAAGCAGATCTGATGAGGAAAAAGAAGAAGACATAGCATTCGATGAAAGAAAGAAAATTAGGGAGACATCAGTATGAAATGGGATTTATAAGTCTATATACATTTCGATAAACGATCGTGTAAAAAATTCCATTCTTTCATCTTCTAGTATTGCGTGAATGGTATCGGTCCTGTTTGTCATTTAATTAATATCGGTATATGGGAGTGACCTTCTAGAAGTGTTTGCCTAGTGATATAGTGGTAAGAATTATAAAAAAAGCTTCAACCCAATCCCAACTAATTAATCTTCTCTCACTGTCATCACGACGAATGGTGTAAATTAAGAGAGAGAGGGGGGAGGGGATAGTACTGAATATGCTGCATGATATTGGCATAGGCCTCCATAATTTTGTAATTGTTATGACGGCAAAGCTGTATAAAGGTGGTTTATTAGTTATGAAATACTTATATTTACTATTTTTTTCAATGCAATTTTAGGATGAAATTTGTAACTGGTGATGTTTGAAAATGCTGTAAAATAAATTGTGTGATTGCGATGAAAAACTAGCATTATCTTTTAAGATATACTGAATGTAAGTAAATTCGTTTCTAATCAATGTGAAATTTTAGTATAAAAATTACCTGCAGTTTCGTCTTCTTAAAAACAGTTGCCTGAAAATTGAGGGGAAGTGTGAACTTCAAGAAACTTCGGTTATAAAATTCACATATCTCAACTTGGCATTTTATACACAACATATTAAGAGTTTATAGAGGCATGTCTGGGGAGAAAAATAACCAGTTTCCATAACACATGACATGACACAAGTGCAATACACATTTCAATCGTTCCGTGAGTTTCATTGAAAGGAAAGACTCCACGGTCTTGTTCCCTTTGAACAAAAACTGGAGATAACATCAAATCGATCGCCAGTGCACTTTGATGTTTACTACTCAAAATATTTAACATTTCTTTCTTTGCGGAACTTACTTATGAAATCTTTATCGATTGGGAGAGGTCATCGAGTGTATTATTGGAAAATGGAATAAGAAGGTATCGCGATAAATCGAATTGTTTCCTCGTCGTATTTCAGGAAGTCACTGATAGGTATGATGTCATTTATTCCACTCTGATAATCTGGAGCGAAAACGGAAGTAATTCATGTATATCGATATGATGAACATAGCACTATAAAATGAATAGATGCGACGGAGGATAGAGAGAGAGAAGGGGGGGGGGGGGTCCGAGAAACAGAGAGATGAGGATGGAGAGAAGAAGGGGAAAGGGACCTGCATGTCGATCACTTACCTATAAGTCTACATAGGAGAAGAGGAAATGGATGAGGGAGGAGATAAAAGCTATCTGTCAATCGGTGAAAAATGAAAACACGGTTGGGCATCTCTAATCATATTGCATTACGATTGAAGCACTCGTGTCCGACACGATACCATGGCCTTGAATAGAAAGGGATATATAGCAAAGAGACCGATGTATCGTACGTGACGTAAAAAGAATCGAACAGTGAATGGTATGATGACCGTCGATAGAGGGAAACATTTCGTTGCAATTCACGGCGCGGTTCTCAATCCGAGGGTTGCATCTCGACGCAATGTTTACATCGACAGTCCCGTGTTCGACACAATCTTCGAATACCATTCGGAAAACCTTCTTGACCGGCTGTACAATGAATTATACAGAAAAAAGACGTTTGAATCTGTTCACATGCAGGATGGAGAAGGGAAAATGGGTGACCACCAAAAGGTATGTGAGACTGCCAAACCTCGACTGAGGTAAAACGCTGAAGAACTCATTTAGGTCACTCGTCGAGGTGTCCTGATAACGGAGTACGGAGACAACTTAAACAACCAGAGAAGATACAATAAAAATATGGCACAAGGAATAATGGGTAAGCAAGATTTAACCTTACAATTTTTATTTATTTACTCCTATGCACAGCCATTCCTTTCTGTAATGCGAGACTCGAAAAATTGCTTGAACTTGTAACAAACCCAAGGCAAAGCGACAGCCATTTTTTCCCCGTATGTTTAGACTTAAAGTGCAAGGTTTCGAACTCTGTAAAAGGCAAACATTATGGCCAGTATTCTGAACTCAGGTTCAAATTAAACCCTGGTTTAAAGTTGTGGTTTAACCATGGAGAGCCAATTGGGGCACAAATTCCTAACAGTCCACATCCAATTTATTAAATCATTTGACACTCAAATTGTTCATAATTGTCTGGGAATGATAACTGAAGTATTTTTCTTCATTATGAGAGCAACAGGAAAAAAATAGTAAACTTAAGAGATATACAACATAAACAGAAATTTTGAATTTTTGGCTCCCCATTATTTTTACACAGAGTTAACACAGAGTCTAAGTTAAACCTGACTTCAGAATACGGGCCAATGGCAACAACTCCAGCTAGGGCGTAATACGAAACAATGCTTAAAATCACAATCACACAAGTTAGTTCACTGTACTATATTTATTTTGAATGCACACGGGTTGCATTTCGTTATAGAGGCAGGTAGACCAGAGACCGGGATCAGAGAACGCAATTACATGGCTAAAACAGTCGATTTTTAATATAAAGGAATCTGAGATTTATAAAATAAATATTAATTTCAACATTCGAACAGGAAAAAATGTGGTCGAAATTATTACAAAAGTACAAGGAGAGTCCTAACCGCCACATACTTGCCAAGAAGAGAACACAATCGCCTAGATCGAAGCCAGTGATGATGTGGTGGCCCGATTGCTCAAGGATATGTGATGTTGCAGGAAGAGACGAAGGACACAGCCATAGGGTTTGCTCGATGAGTTGAGTAGATGATTCATTCTTGCCCGAAGTAGTGGTTCCTTGAGAAAGGGTTCTCATCAAGTACTTGGTGACCGCTCCGAATTTGCGGTTCCTTGAGACGGATCCGAGTGTGCTTAGAGTGACCGCGAGAAGCATCCGTGTGGTCAATGGAACACTGAAGATGGGAGTCATGGAAAGATAATGGATAGTAAAAGATAAAGAAAGGAAAGTCAGAGAGAGAGAGAAAGGTAGAGAGATTAGACATTATAATGCTGATGCCACAGTTTGTTGGCCTGAAATGTCCTTTAACCTTAATTTTGTGACGTGAAAGTCTTGTCATGACAGCTCCTCACTGAAATGCACCCTAAATCTACATAACCAAATTCATGAAATTTGTAACCCTAAACGGTGTAACACAACATGTCGAAAGTCACCAAAGTAGCATGAATAGTGTACACTGTCAAAGAATTCTCATCATCTAAAACAGGTAATTGTACAATACACAACCCAAAAGGGGCTCACTAAAACACTTAATACGGCCTAATTTAAAAATAATAGTCTTCTGAACAAACGTGAATATTGTACCCTAAATGGCGTAATCCGCATATTCAAATTAGCAAACCTAAATGGCATGAAGAACGAGAAAAGGCCATCCTAAATGGCAATTGTCAGCAAAAGGTGCTGAAAAAGCAATCCCTCTTCCGTCGACGACGCTTGCTTTTTTTGTGCGTGAAACAGGGCAATTTTGACACTTTTCTGTACACTAGAGCGTTGCCGGCGATGTGACCCAGCACCCTCCTACCACCGCCCCCTCCGTGACGCCACCCCTGGCTGTTTATTATGAAATAGTAACATGTTTTAGTAAATGTGTTTTGTGATTTTACACTTAATTCATTTTGGTAGATGTATATCCGAACCACAAAAAAAAATACATAGAGAGGGAGTGTGTGTCGGTGTGTGGAGAGCTTAACCTGATGATTAATCATGTTAGTTATATAATTCCTTTATATTTGTGTCAATTTTTATCACAAATTATTGAATTTGATAAAAAAATGACGTATTTATTAACTTGATTTGAGCACGGTGTGCAATTCTTGTAAGGGTTCCCTTGTAGGACATCCTTTTTTTAAAGATCAAATTATATACATATATGTCTTAAATTTTGTACGTAAAGATTAGGCCCCCGAGAATCGGGGGTATCGAAATGAACTGCAAATTAAACAAAATCATTAACAACAAATAAAAACCCCCGAAATATTTCAATTCAAAACAAAATAAAACACACGAACAGGAGCTACCCTCAACTGCAGGGGTATTTTCATCGTCAAAACAGCTGTCTTCGTCAAGTCAAGTAATCGACATTTCGCTCACACCTCAACAAAATGTGTTTTCACACCCGCGGCCCATTGTGATATAGATAAAGAAAAGGAAACTTATGGGATCAGCTAAATTTAGAAGCTGCCAAAGTGGTTCATCTTTCTTTTTAAGCCGTTGTCTATTCGAGACGCTATTGATCTCCAACTCCCGGTGTGGCTAGGGTCAAATCAGTTTTATTTTTAACAAGTATCATTATTCCCGCATAATATTAGTGACCGACACCCCGAATTTTTAACAAATTCAAATACAATAGATTTGTACACTCGCTGCATGCTCGCTGCATCGCTTGCTTGCATTTTTTAACGAGTGCGTTACCTTCAAAACTTGGCACCCTCAAAATTGTTAGTTGTCTAGTCCTACATCTAAGATACTAGTAATGAAAAGATTATGAAGGAATAAGATGACATTGTGAAAAATATACAAATATGGATATGGTGAAGGGGAAAATATTCATAATAACAACATTCTAATTTTTGCAATTAGCATGATCATGTACTAGTATTAGAATGAATATAATTTCTTAACTAAAAGAACCCTTTTTAAACTAAAAAAAAAACCTGTTTCACCACGTGACTAATTTGGAGAACATATTATGTGTATGGCACCTATCCAAACTTGAGGATAATTAAAATTTTCATGGTCAGGCCAATCGACGTAAAAGAGTGATGATTGATTAAAGATAAAATAATAGGCTAAAAAATAGAAAATTTCAGTGGGCAGAGTTTTGGGTTGAAAAAGTGTGATCCGTTCTATTTGTAACGGATTCTAAAATTATATTCTTATTTTTTAAATCATGTCAATCCACAACGAAAAAATATTTACAAAAATACATAACCGCGGGGTCCCATAATTATAATGAGTGACGATAGTAGAGAAATTTGAAGTAGACAGGCATGAAACTTGATTGATTGATCGATTGGTCATGACAACTCATCTGTAAGTTGACTTCATTAGCTTATAACACGATTATAAATTATTGGCCTTAATATTTTCTTTAGGAGAGAAGCCTGCCTTAATTCAAAACAAGGTCGTTTTATATCTGCACGAGTAAAACTGATATTGATTATTTTTGTTGTTGAAAATAATCATTCAGTAAAAACATACTCGTGCCGGTTGCATAAATTATTAATTTTTCATTTTGCTCTTTCCAAGGTCACGTGTTTGATGTAAACAAGACGAGGAAGGTGGCGACTTGTACTGATAAAACAATTCTAGATAATGTTTGCAATCACAAAAAAAAAATGTTGAGGTTTTATGGTAAACTTGTAATCTTTCTTTTACTATTTGCGGAACAATTCTGATTTTTTATCAAATCGTTGCGATAACGTTATTTCCACGGGTGTAGTATGGGTGAAGACAATTTGATCGGGTGAAATGAAAGGCTAATTCAGTTACTAGACTGTTAGTATGTGGATTATACACACTTTTATCATGTGTATGGAATAAAATATGAATTTTATAAATATATCAAAATTGTAATTTGCAATGAAAGAATAACAATCATAGCGAGTATAGATGACACAGAGTGATAATTAATCGAGAAAGCATATTCTTGAAAAAGAAACAATTTTTTTTTACAACAGTACTTCTCTGAAACAAATCGCCCATTCATAATTCAAGAGAGAAATATGTTTCTGATACTGTATACGTGACTGTGTTATGAACCGATTGTGTTATTCTCTGCACGACTTTAATCCTTCTACGAAATAGGCTATCAAGGTCTTGTATGGCCTCATTGACCATGCAAAACATCCTTTAGATGTCGTAGTAACAGTGGCCTTGGAACTTAAGTAGTAACCTCAAGTTGCAGTCTCCTTTCCACGATAAAATACCAGTTTAATTAGTATGTTGTATACGTCATAGAGGACGAAAGGCGCGACAGAACATTTGCAAAAGAAATGTTGATTAAAAGTGATGTAACTGTCATTTCATCTCACGTTGGATCAAAGCCTATCAGATATTGATGAAGTGATTGTGAGCGGAGTGTGGATTTGTAGTCTAGGGTGACGTAAGTGTGGAGCGATTGTGACGTCAGAGGACGCAAGATTTCATTCACATGGTGAGCAGATTTTTCATTCAAGTGAAAGTTGGCTTTCTTGCTTGGCCATCGGCGAGGGGTGACGACGACGATGATGGTGATGACGATGAGCGCTAAAGGCCTCGCGAGCAATGAATAGAGACCGCTGGTCAAACATGAGCGGAGTGAAGAGGGATGATGAATGAACGAGGAATGAGTGAACGGTGGAACAGTGAAATAGAGAGATATAAAGAGAAAGAGTGAGGGAGGGGGAGAGAGATGAAGAGACAGACAGACAGATTCACTCATTGTAAAAGAGGAAACAGATTGGAACGGTATGCTAGTTACCATTATGACTGCAAAGCAATGGAGGAGAACACAGATTTACACATCATAATAGAAATCTTTTCCTGGCGCCTTGGTCCATGAAAAGCTCTTGAAAACCCGGGAAAGACTGGTTTGTCTTTTACATCACCCATCTCATCTCCTTCGTCCAATTCCCTCATTAAGGCATTCTCAAATGATCATACCAATCTTGATGAATACGTTCACATCTTCTAAAGACAGCAGGCTTAAAAACAAATTTAAATAATCTACATAAGTTTGAAATCAAATCATACTGCCGACATACAATAAAAATGGAACGAATGAATGACGTCAATAAGAAAATAAGCAAAATGAATGTCGTGATCCTACAATAATGGAAATTATTTTTTGACGGCACATATGACCTTGCATGTTAACGACCAATTTTGCTATAGTTGGTTGGCTTAAGATGGCGATATCAAATTCATATGATTGATGGTGATTGGGAAGAAAAAACCCTGACGTGATAACTATTCTAATTGAGATTCGATAAAAGTACAATTACTGCATGTAGGTACAAATGAATATCATCAATATTTTGTTTTTATTGTGTTTGTTTTTTATTTTACTTTAATGCGGCATGTTGATAATGGGTAGGCCTATGTGTGTTGTGTGCGTGTGTGTGTGTGTGGGGGGGGGGGGAAGATAGGATTATAAATGACGTTCATAATAAATGAATGACAAGCTAATAATTCATATTGACCGTTGGGTGAACCCCTATGCAAGCAGTGATGATGGACAGTTTTGAAGACCAGTCGACCAGCGGGTGAGATACGGGTGATATGAACCAGCCTTCTCGCTATATATGAATTCAGCTGATCTAGGTCGATTAAAACATTGAAGACTGAACACACATGCTAGGGGTTTCCTATGTCAAAATCAATCTATTTCGCGAGACAAGTTTTTTTTTTCTGAATGACACGATAGGGAATAATTTTGAGGAAGATGACATTGATGCTGGTGTGAAAATGTCAGAGCATCATGGCACTAGCAAAACAGCTACATATACTCATTCATCAACATCATAGCCCGGTTTTTCTTTCCCTGTTCCACTGATAATTCCACTCTACCACATATACCACCACTATATTATAGCACCATTGCCACTACCACCACCACCAACAACAACAACCCTTTCAACATCACTAACACCACTGTCAACATCAACACCATGCACCATCATTCTCACCATTCCCAGACAACCCAAATCCAAGCATCGTCATCGTCACAACCACTGCCACAATAAAAGCTACTACCACTACCACCGCCACCATCAATATCGCAACCGTCATTGGTAACCACCATTTTCACTCACATCGTAACCTTCTCATCTCGATAACACGAACAAGATGCTAACCTCTGTTCCTCTGCACATGTCATCGCAACGCCGAAAATTAGGCACCCTGCGCAAAGCTGAGCTAATAATTAACTCGGTTACTCACCCATTCTCTTCTCCCTATCCTACTCAGTTTCTCCTGACATTTAAGGGGTTCTTACGTGAGATACAGACCCCCGGAGTAGCCGAAAGCCAAACCATGGTGTGCTCTAAACTTGGCCTCTTGCTATTTAAACTCTAATTATTGCGTGCCGATAAAAGAATTGGGGTTAATTAAAAGTTGGGAGCTAGCGGGTGTGTTTTCACAGTCCCCCGATCGAGATCGGCACATGGACATCAGATGTGGCGGCTTACAACAAGATTAATCTTCAATCTTTCACGCTAGAGGTGATCCACAACCAGCTAGGTTCCAATTTACCTCGTATTAAACCAGTGATTCGATATAATTGTGAACTGGATTTGATAAGTCTTCGTAGATATTTTCAACGGGGCATCAACCTTTTACAACCTTTTTCTTTGGTCGGCGCCCCTAGGACGCACGATTATCTATTATCTACCATCTGGAACATCAAACATGACTAATTTTTATGTATTCAAAGATGAGTATGCCTAGAATTTGAACGGTATATTGTTTAGCAAACATTAATATTTTGTCGTATATCATTAATAATAATAATAATAAAATAATAATAGGCATTTACATAGCGCCATCTATCTAGAAATATTCAATTCCGAGGCGCGTTGTTGTTATTATTATTACCCCGGCTTTAGCTCGAGCTGCCTTCAGCGCTCATGCATTCAAGGAATTAATCCTGCCAGGTACCCATTCACCTCACCTGGGTTGGGTGCAGCACAATGTGGATGAATTTCTTGCTGAAGGAAATTACGCCATGGCTGGGATTTGAACCCACGACCCTCTGTTTTAAAGTCAGAAGACTAATCCAATGGGCCACAACGCTCCACACTCCACATTAAAATAAGCCATGCCAAAAAAGGAGGGAATACCAGAAACAAAAGTATGTAAACTGACAATGATACTACTATACTAGCTACTACTACTACTACTGTTGTTGCTACTAATAAAGGTTGCTGTTGTTGCTTACTCTATCTGATGATGATGCTAATTGATGATAGCGAGAGAGTGAGAGGAGAATGAAAAGAAAAGAGCTACTGATTTTTTATTACAAAACTGACAATGAACAACATTCATCTGAAGACATTGTTTCACATACAAAATCATGACTGTCTTACTCATATAGACTATTTTTATTTCATTTTATTATTTTGTTTTACGGCGAAACAATAATTTTAAACCAGATATAGTATATGGTTCAATATAGTTATAAAACAAGATGCTGTAAAAGAAAAATGGAGGTACTGACGGGGTGAGAACAGGGAAGAAGAAACTTTAAGAGGGGAGAGGAAGATAAAAGGTGAACATGGTGAATGAAGGCAGATAGAAAAAGATGGGGTGTAGACAGAGGCATACACATAGAAACAGAGGAAGACAGAAATGAGTGAGAGGGGGAGGAGAGGGAGAGAGACAGACAGAGAAAAAGAAAGAGAGGAGAGATAAGAGAAGGGTCATTATAATCACGGTCATGCAATTTTGATTGATGACCTTAGACGGGTGGACAGGGGTTGCATCAAGTTCAATGACATTTTGACTTCGAATGCAGTATCGATAAGCATAATGAATTAGGACTTTATTTGCATGAATCTATGTTGTTCTTCTTTTGTTTTCAAACAATAATTCAATGCCATAGCAGGAAAATGGTCGCACACACAAAATAATCTACCGAATTCTTGACTGATGATGGGGGGGGGGGGGGGGGGGGTGAATGATATAGACTTACATGATGGTGACTGCGAACAGGCAAATGACGATGGGATTCCAAATATCAACTTTTTTTTTACTTTTCCATGTTCATGATGTCTGAGCCCTGCAAAGAGATTGGGGGAGGGAAAGAGCAAATGAGAGAAAGGTTAGGTTATGTGCCTTGTATATATGGAGCGATTCAGCTTTCAATATTGTTTTGTCAAAAATGAAAGTGGTCAGACATCATTGCTTTTTAAAATAAGATATAAACAGCTCTGTAGGCCACAATGAATGTTCACGGCGCCAATTCCAAATGACTTCTATAAAATAGAAATCAACAAAAGCTATACAGTTATTCGTAAGGGATTTTATTAATAATCAAAATAAAATCTCTATTCATAATTTTGTTTTTATATTCGAAGTATCATCATTAAAAACCGTTTTCTTGTTCTAATCACGACTATGAATGTGTATAATGACAAACCGAGCTTCTTTTTAATCAGAAAATGATTAATGATTCATTATTTTGTGCCATTATGAATAATGGTCTTGAAGGAGGGTAAATCTTGTGAATAATAGAGGGATATTAATGAAGAGCGAGCATGTTTCAAGACCGGACCAATCACCACAAGGAGAAGGTTGTTTGTAGCTGGTGAACAATAAGTGAATATCAATCTGCATATGTTGTATTCATTTGTGTTTCTATCACTTATTGAATGAGTATTCCTGTGTGGGTCTAGGGGCGCGCAAGACCAAAGGGCTTTGTTCTTTGCATGTCCATTTTTTAAGACTCTTCCAATTTGTTTTATATGCTTCTCATTTTTGGGCTGGAAAATGCTACCCTGTAATGGGTGATCACCATAAGAAACACGGGAAATTTACCTCGTAAGTGGTGATTACATTTTTTTTGCATTTCAAAATGTTTTTTTCCGGAAATGTCACCCTGTATTGGTTTATCACATTTTTTTTTGCTCGTCGAACTTAAAAAAAAACAAAAAAACACCCCAACCTTGAAATTATGAATCTTTAACTAGTAAACTATACAATAGGATTTTCTTTTGCCCCCCCCCCCAAAAAAAAAAAAGAGCAATCGGCTCAACAACATAAGCTTAAAACAATCTAACTCAATGCCAGAATACAGTAATATTTAAAGTCACATTACTAGTAATGTAAAGCCAGGTATCAACAATTTATTTCCTTTCCAAAAGGAAACATTAACCCCACCTACTTCGATCAACAAAAGAAAATGGTGTAATCTAATTTTTATGGATACGGAGAAGCCTACTAAAATAGATTGATGGGCTGTGGATGATATCACATTATCTTGTTATCACGATAACATATTCATCAAATAAATATATTCACTATTTAAAATTAGGACTTTAATGATATTTTACGTCAGCTACCTTGGAAAACTTTAATTTTTAGCTATGAATATTATAATGGCACCTGCCTATAAGCGAGTTAATAAGTTTAACTATATATTTCGCCACATTTAATAAGGTTTAATTTCATTATAGGATTGTAACGCAGTCAGTTTCAGTTCGTAATCACGTCACGACATAATAAAGGGAGAGAAAGAGAAAGACGGTGAGAAACTAGTATCTGGGGGAAATACCTCTAATGAAGTTCTTTTTATAGCCTTTGTAAAGTCCAATAATTATTACACATTAACTAATTTTATCAATGCATACTTTAAATGGGGTAATTGGGTCGATTAAAAAAAAAATCCCAACTGAAATGGACTTGTGTTTTAATAATTGAAATAAACCAGTATCCAATATCATTTATGATTTAATTTCACGCAAGCGTGTGGGTGTGTGTGTGTATTTGAGTTTCGTCAGACGTGTATCAATCAAGCCTATATATTCAAGATTTTTATAGGGGGGGGGGGGTATGTTCACATGACTCCCTATCCAATACATATATTATACATGCTATAAACGGAGGCACGCGATAGGGTCATGTCCTCATTATCAGCGCCTCCGAGGAGGGATAATAATAACTGGAGTCAAAAGTTCATTAGGACCCCTTGCTTTCTTTCTCTCCTACACGACTAACGAGCACTGGACATTCTTGACATTATCGACAGTAACAGTTGTCATTGATCTTGGCTAACTTGAACGAGACCATAGGACATTGGGCTATGTAGACACGAACCCTCATGCTGCACACAGTCGACTAGGTATAAAATTATAATAGGCGCACAAACCAATTTTTCATATTTATTTAGTAAAACATTACTTATCATTCTTGACTTGACTGGTTCGTATTTATTTTAACATTCTGTTGGTTTCAATGATCGTGAGAGGGGCATGATAAACATCCCATGTGACTTATGACAATAAATGTATGTGACCCCACAAGTATAATTATGTCAAATAATAATAGAGGATTTGTTGAGAGCGCAATGAAGATAAAATGTCTGAGGAATCGAACCCCAATCCTTCGAGTTGCCGCATTCTTGTACCACTCGACCACATTATCCGATTATACGTCAACTTCGCAAGTGCGTCGTTCTTCTCCATGCAACAAAAGAAAGGGAATCCGGGAGAATTCGAATTCTTCAATCGTGAATGTCTTATTGACGATGTTTATTTCCGCTTGAAACCATTAAAATTGCGTGGGCTTACTACTGAGAATTGCTTGCATCAGATTTACGTACACAAGCAAGATTGCATCATACCGAGCGCTAGCTATATATAGCCTTCCGATGACAGGCCAATCAGAGCACGCGTTTCAGAAACAAAACAACGAGCGTCTATATGACATCGCGCACCATTGGCTGTAGGGTACGTCACAATAGAATAGTATGCATTATTCATGATAAACAAACCGGCGAATGTGTCAAGCACGAGTGAGCGGCCGCATGCCTTCCCGAATGACAACAAACACAGAGTAAATTGATCAGCCCAACAGACAACATACTGCAGCATTCAATACAAGGCGGTAACATCCTTCCTATTCCCGAAGTAAAGGACAACATATTTTTATCATCAATTCTAGGCATTAATAACCATCATCTGATCTCCCATTTCAGGCCATTTTGGGGGAGAATTTGCTGGGATTCGGACGTCAACATGGCACCGCAGACGAGTGATAGTGACAATAATGTATCAGCGGAGGAGATGATGGCTAAAGATTGTGTTTGGATCTTCGGCTATGGCTCCCTGATATGGCATCCCAACTTTGAATACACGGAGAAAAAGATTGGCTACGTCAAAGGATATGTGACTAGGTTCTGGCAAGGCAGTATATCACATCGAGGTACACCAGATAAGGTAGGAATTTTCAAGTTGTTTTTCATTGATTTCTTGCAGAATTCCATATGGTATGGAGCAGTCATGGTAGAAACTAAACATGTCACGTTTCAGAGACATTTCAAGCACTTTCCTTTTAATTCAATCAACATATTATTATAATCAAAGTCTGTGAGGTTCATTCCTCTCCAATATATGTCAAATTAGTTCGATTAAGGCTGCAGATCTACTTTTAAAATGAATAAAACAATGAGCAATACTAGTATACCAGTAATACTAGTAATGTTTCTATCTCTTTAATGTCAAAGAATGATAACAACTAGACTATACTAACATAATAAGACAAGTTCGATATAAGATGCAACTTGAGCCTTGAACCAAATATGTTAAAATTATATTTTGTACAGTGTAGTCATGGCCAGGGCATGCAGGGTCGTCCATCCATGTTTCAGATGGTGGGGGGGGGGGGGGTCAAAATACAGAATTTACATGTGGAGGGCAATGAAAAATTAACAACTTTATTTATATGTTCAAGAGTATTTTCGTGCCAAGTTCAATGGTTTTGTAGTGCTTTCCAATGGGTTTTAAAACATATATTTCCATTGTATATTATTAATTTTCAAGTTTTCAGAATTTATGATAGAGGGGCAAATTAATATGTTTTCTCCCCCTAAAAAATAATTTCATGGGGGGCAGTGATTGCTTCATTTATTCCTTTACAGTATTGGCTATTCCGCTATGCTCTGGTGGATTCCTGTTTGTTCCTAAAACCATACATTACATATGCATACTCAACCTGTAGGCCTATGAGTAATAGTTTGGGTGAATGAAATCCTGCACGCCTCATGAACCCACATTGATCCTCTGAAGTTCCTCCGAAACCTCAGAATTGTGGTTTTTAGACACCATCATAGGGAAAGAATGTCATATTCAAGATGATGACATCATGGAAGAAAAAACAGTATTACAATGGATGATATCTCAGAGTAACCAGAGAAATAAGTTAGAACATTGTGAGTCATTCAGACAGTTTTTTTTCCAAAGAGTGAAACTAATAGCATAATCTTGACTTCCTCTGGAGGATTAAATGGCTGGAATGATATCAATGACTTGTATATCATTTGTGATAATGACCATTAACAGAATGAAACAAAACATGTCAGGACCATTGTTTGATTGTCTTTCAATGGCTCACAATGTGATAACTGTCATGTTATGGAAAAAAGAATAACTGTGAAATTGCAGTGTTGTAAAACAGTAGGAAAATAATAAAAGAATATGAGTATGAATATAATTCATTATCATTTGATTATCATTAATGTCACATGATTAACAGAAAGAAGTTTTACATTTGCGTAGATTGGATCAATTTAGTACTGCAAGAAACACAACATGAAATGTACATTTCTGATGTTTACAATGTAATCTGTACTGATACATTTTTTGTTGCAACGTAGATATTTATTATGATTTTTTTTCTGTTCTTTTGTTATACAGCCTGGGAGAGTAGCGACAATGGTTGAGCAGAAAGAGGTAAGCTTTTTCCTTGAAAGAAGACCTCGGCAAAGTTTCCCAATATTCCAATACACAAGGAACAATCACCATTCATATTGATTACTCATTGAATGAATGAAAATGTCGAAGGATACCCAATACATGTTCACGATGCACTCAATACATTGTCAGGATGCATTGTCTATCATCTAAAAAGACAAACACAAAAGAAGAGAGAACCTAATGAACACAGTACTTAGAGTAAGATTGAATAAATGATCTACAATTTTTTTTAAAGTGGAATACCAATAAAAAAAAGTTGTGAAAGTAAACTAGAATTACCAATAGTTCACTAGAATGAATTGGCTACTATGAAAACTCTCAAATTATCAAGACATTAATATTGATCAGCAGATATATTCGGATATAAATTACACCTTGAATGTTTCTTAGTAATCACATTCAGAAAAGACTATTAAATTCAAAAGATTCTGACCTATCATACATTTAAGTGAAACAGTGACTGATTTTATTGATCGAGCATTGTATCATCAGACTAGCTATAAAGCTGTAGCTACCTAACTTTCATCAAAATACATACACACTCTCAATATACTACATGTACCAGGGAGTAATTCCCTGATACTACCAAACTCCTGTTTCGTCATTTGCAAAGTCATTCCAAAAAGCTATTAAGTGCCCTAAAATAACAAGAAATTTTTATCTTAAATCTTTAATATCGCTGTTTATGAAACATTATCGATGCAATGGGTCCATTATTGATCGGCTAATATCATAATATGGTATGATATGACCAGTGGGAAATATAAGGAGAAAAGGATACACTCTCTGATGGGCAAAAATTTCTCAGCATTTGACCTTTACAAATGACCACTGGTGATGACTTTACAATACTGAAGTTATAGGTCAGACAGGCCTATAGAATTAAAGGCCTGCAGGGGATAATGATATAGGAATGGTTATTCATTGCAATGGCCTAGAGAGTAATGTGCCTATGTAAATGATGCTAGGGCAGTAGTAGTATGGCTGATTGTGATGTCGTGTGCTGTACCATATCGGGTCTGAATGTAGACTAGCCAGCCTTTTTGCATTCCATTTTGATTGGTACTGGTATTTGATTCAAGGTAGACAGAAGAATTACAGACTGACAAGTGACAAAATAATGACCATATCGAAACACCCCTTGGAGGGAGTAATCCAAACGGAATTATAGTAGGAAATTATTAGAAAAAAGTGAAATTCAGGACAACATGAGAAAGATATCACAAGGAAGGCAATCCTTGTTCTAGAGTACTACCGGATGAAAACCGATCACACTGGCATACGAGGATGTACATCTATCAAAATCACTTTCATATACATGCAGATAGGCCTACCAATGTTTGACATTCAGTCTAGCCATGATTTGATTGACTTTCACTAAAACTAGGATAAGGACAAACATTTGGATAAAATTTGTGCAAATTTTGCATTAAAAAAAATGAAATTTAGCATATAGCATTTTTTAAATGATAGATTCATGGGCTAGGAAAAAAGAGATAGGATGGGCTGGCAGAATAAATATTCCAAGGTTGTAATTGCAGGAGTGACAATGATCATGGTTTCCTGCATTTCAACATCAAATAGGTGGAGAGATAATGGTTTAGATGAATATTATTTGAACATGAGCCATGCATTGTGTGTGTGGTGATAGATGTTTTGAAAGACAATGATAATGTCATCACTTGGTGAAAGTCATCTGAAGGACGTTGAAAATGATGACATGACAATAGGGAGTATGTGTAAGGAAAACATATAGTGATAAATGGAATGAAAACATGTCGTCTTCATTGAATCCAGCAAGGATAGCATACGCCTGGGTTGGGTTTCCTTGGTGACATCCGTTTATTATTCTCAATCTTCACTCCGGA
Source organism: Lytechinus pictus (assembly GCF_037042905.1). Classification (NCBI taxonomy): domain Eukaryota; kingdom Metazoa; phylum Echinodermata; class Echinoidea; order Temnopleuroida; family Toxopneustidae; genus Lytechinus; species Lytechinus pictus. The sequence continues at coordinate 24,338,818 of NC_087251.1, forward strand.
AAACATGGAGTGGATTCAGAGTGATAATGAAGGACAAGCAGAAGACAATGCAAGGTTGCATCTTTTACTTAAAATGCTTTCCAACCTTCAAATATTCAAAGATTTAATTCATTTAAATAACTACAATTGTTCACTGATCTCCTTTGCTTGGTGTTGCTCCCCTTTCACTCTCCAATTGAAATGAAATATAATTATAAATAAAATATAATTTTAAGTCTCCTGAGGATATAAGAAAATAGGATGTGATAAAAGACAAGCTTTTCATAAAGCAGATCAAGAAAATAATTTCAATTAAAAAGGGGGGAAAAATTATAAAATTCATTTCTTGCACCAAGGAATTTGATCATTTGCACGAATAAAAACTTGTCACACAGACCTTCAGTTGGTAAACTAAATGTAAAACATGTATGCAGAATAAATAACAATGGTGTATAAAGAATAAACAATACATAATACTCTCATTTAATAAAGTGTGAATTATGTCCAAGCAATCATGTTACATAAGCAATGCATTAAAGTTTATACTGTCTGTAGGCCTTTGCATGTTATGAAAATCCTTCAAGATTTTTATTTAATTAAGTAATGATTAATGCTCCACACCTTGATACTAAATAATTTCAGATGGAGATCCAATATACTGTCATCAGTGAAACAGATGTGACCAATAGGTTGAATGATTAGGTTATGTCACATCTGGCATTCTGTATATAACATTCGTCCTTTTATCTGTCCATTGTACTCTGCCGAGGAAAAGGTTTACATAATATAGTGTAACTTTTGGTGTTTTTACATGATACATCCACCCACTAAAAAAAAATACCTCCCATTCACAAGTGCTCTCAGTATAAGTATTTTATTTTAGTGGATGGGTGTAAAAGCCCTTAATGGTCCTTACATACATACTTGCCCACACTGCACTCTGACTTTAGAAAATAACTGGTCCTTGGTATACATAATCTAGTTGTAAACATACTTCTACCACTACAAGAATGTTCAAATTATATTCATGATGCTATATAATAACATTGCATATGTTTGGCAATCACAGTATGGAGGTGACAACCTGAACTATGGATTTTATTTTCTAAAGGAATACTCTGATTTTGATTATTTTTTTGTTTTAAATTCTTGAATTTCACAATACTATTGGCACAAGCAGTGTTTCCAAAACATGTTGAATGGGAAAAGGGTTTGTTTTGTATTATGAATTTAACATAAACATCAATTCACAAACTACACATCGTAATTAAACATAATTGTACAGTATGCGACTTTCTTAACATGTAATTCAAAGGAAACTACATGGTCTTATGTGTATATGTATTCTAAAACTTCAAAATCAGAGTCTGATTCATGATTAAAAAAAAGATATTCATACAAAATACATCTCTAATAGATATTAACAAAATACTAATGAACATGTTCAATATTTACAAAAGCATTTAACAAGACGTTATTGAAAGTTAATTAAAACTACTATGTATCATTTAATGAATTTAGAGCATCTTCTATTAAGATGAAATATATTTCATTATTTATTTCCTAGCAGTCTCAATGAAAAGAGTATTTTTTTAAATTAATCATCGTAACTAGAAATGTCTATGTATTTGAAACCATAATATTTATCCATATGCTTTTAAACTGGGAATTCACAATCCATTGGTTTGGAACATTGATGTGTACTGAAACATGGAATTATTTAAGCATAAATGACAATGTTTAAAGAATTTTTTAAAAACCTTTTTTTCTCCTATATTTGCAGGGTCAAGCATGGGGTGTGGTGTTCAAGTTAGAAGGAAGTGAACAGATCACCAAGGCATTCCTACATCTCAACATGCGGGAGTGTCTTCTAGGCTGTTATCAGGTCCAACAAGTTACCTTCAACATCGTCGGTGACAAGGACCAGTCCACGGTGCAAGCCATCGCGTTCCGAGCCACACCCGACAACGAGCTCTTTGTTGGACCAGACTCCGTCGAGACTGCGGCGAGGATTGTCGCATCTTCCTGGGGCAGAACCGGACACAATGCTGAATACTTGTTCCGCCTTGTTGATTTCATGCATAAGACAGTACCCGATGCCAAGGATAGGTACTTATTTGAACTCGAGAAGCTTACACAGAAGTTTCTAAACTGCAAATGTTCATCAAAGAAAAGTATCTCAAAGACCAGTATACGCCATAAAGGTTCTAAAGTGATTGCTCCTAGGACCAGAAGGTCAGACCAACTGCAATATTATCACAAGTGTTACCTCAGTGTCTTGCCATTGGACCAAAGTGTTCATTAATGAATCTTGTACTTTATCTTTGTGTCAGCTGTGAGTTGAAACCATAGATATCTATTAAAAAAGAGAAATATATAAGAAAAAAAAAAACAATATGAAATATGGGAGCCTTACTGTCCTTTGAAAATATATTCTATTTATAAATCATATGCTCCGTCTTGCCCAGTAAGGCATAGCTGGTATAAAAAGAAATAGGTATTTGGATTATCAGGGTTTCTAGTACGATTCCAGGGGGTTTTTCACAGAGAAATAATTGTGACTTGAAGTTGCTCGTCAATTCATATTATAGTTAAGTACATAGGTCTGTTTGTTACGCATTACCCAAATGGTCAGATTATGCTCAGGGGACATACGCTACTATGTAGTCAACAATTAGCTTTACACGTTACATATCATGTGTGCGTTGGCACTTCAGCATGACTTCAAGTCCTACTTAATTCTTTTTCTGAAACATCACACAAGTCTCCTGGATGGAACTTGAGGAATAGGCATGTGTGTGAATACCCACTGATGCAATTTAACAATGGGTGATTTCAAGTTCGGTGTTCGGGGTTGGTGTTGGTGTTGAGAGCGTAAAAAGGCCGCTGAACCGAGCTTCAACACCGAGCTGGGTTCACATAGTATGTTCCAATACTTTTGAATTAACTAATAAGTGTGGCATTTATATCACTTATCCACAGGGTTGTCAGAATGCACGTAAAATTGTAATCAAACACTCCCCCAAATCAAATGTAACTAGACTTTCAACCAATCAGAAGCATGCATCTGGAACTTGCATCAATTTTTATTTAAAACATTTTTTTGGGGGGGGGTTAGTTTTGCATTTAAAAGTGACTCTTAGCGCAATGGGACCACAGGTTCCAACTAAAGTAATTCTTTAATAACCAATGCAGGAGAGAGTGCCAATCTTAACTTCATATAACACCAAAGAAATCAAGATGATATTATGCTATGTCTACACAAGTATCAATTTTAATCAAAACCTATATGTTGTCAACCTTTTGACTACTGCTTTCTTTCTGTCCTAACAAAATAAAAGGACCATGCCTGGAGCAGTATGATGTATCTTATAAGTGATTATTTTTCACTTGTAAGTTTGAAAAGTCCTGAAAGCTTGGAATAAGTGAAAGTCATTGACAAGACACTAATGTTATCAATGAGAGATAGAGCTATATCATAGTATCATGGTATTTGAATACAGACAGGGTCATTCTCAAAAAAATGTTACAATTCACAAAAAACGTGTCTCGACTATCTTATGGCCGCTAGCTTCACAACCCTAAACATTTTCTACAAAAATATTATCAAGAAAATGACAATAATAGACTAGCTCCACAAAGCATATGCGACCAGTGACTAGTAAAGCTCTAATTTTATTACAAAAGCCTTTTATTTTTGCTTTTTGTTAGAATCGACACTGTCTCGGGTCAGTTTTAGATTTTACTATCATTCTCTTTCCTAAGTAGTCTGTATTTCTTACCTACATTAATGTCTAGTGAGGGCAGCTTGGTGTAAACGTCCGACATACTGCGCTTATCCTAGTATTTGATGATCCCTTTGTGATTAATTTCACTTTTAACTTTGTCCCAAATTCATTTTAACCTCCGTAACGAATACTGCCACAAGTTTTTTCTTCCATTCATACTGAATGATATTATGTGATAATGTGTCTACAAGTAGAGTGATATTCATTAATAAATAATTGATAGGGAATTATCCTATGTGTTTCCTGTATTACACGGAAATAAAGGACTATTCTTAAAAAATAAAAAGTATGACTAAACAGCTTTAACATCCGTAACGCACCATAAGAAAATATGCACTTTGGCAGTTCTGTTAAGGATTCAGTATTATATAGGATAAGAGACACATTTCATAATAGATACAATTTTCAAAGGTATGGCTGCTAAATAAGGGCCACGTTGGACCATAAAGCGTAAAGACATTAACTTCCGTAACGCATTAACTTCCGTAACATTTTTTCTTGAATATGCTACAAATTTGTGCTATACTGAATCACTCCGGATCATACAGATATAAATCATATAAGGTACCGTCCACCTACTTACCCATAAAAATGATAGCTATTAATCCTTGTCAAATTATTATTACACACCTTATTTTCAACATCAATTTGAAAAGAGGGAAAATTGCCAGCGAAAACAATTTCCCGAGAATTATATATGATATTTAATGCTTTTAGAATTTTAAATGATTCATACTACAAATTTTGAATATTGGCATCTTCTTTAGAACTTCAGATTTCTAATTTCCTTTGCTATATAAAGTGCATTAACTTCCGTAACAGTTACTGTTACGGAAGTTAATACACTTCTTTGCTGTACTTTGCTAAGATTGATAGCATGATTCTAGTTCCAGAACAGGTGACATGGCTTTGTCTAATGCTGTAGTCGGCAGAAATGGTGTAGAGAAAGGGAAGAAGGAGAAACAATTAAGCTTTCATGGACAAGGAAAGAGACAGAAAAACTGTTTGCAATGACTCATGAGGAGGGTTAATGTATTACCGATCAAAAATGTGAGCGCAAAGCGCGAGCTAAAACTAGTGTAGTCTAACCTGAAAACTTGAAATTCTAGCATTTTTTTTGTAAGAATGATCAGGATGTTATCTGAATAAACTATTAATGCGAGTACAAAGTATTAGCTGATTTTTTGTCGTATTCTGACTGAAAGCTTGACATTCTAAACACTCTTTGTACCAATCAACATGATCACAAGGATGGGTATCTTATTTGATGCGATTGTAAATTTTTTATATTTTGATATGAGAACAATAATTTTTGGACGTTGTAATTTGAGAACAAGATATATATCCAATAAACAATTATTGCAAAGGTAAAACGCGCGCTTTTTGAGGTTTAGTCCCCCAAACGGGACATTCTACTAATTACTTTTTGTAATCATAAAAAGGATGGGTGTCTTGCTAAGGAAATGATGCGCAGTGTGTGCGAAGCGCGAGCTGAAAATATGTGTCATTCCAATATGAAAACCAGACATCTTAAGCACGCTTTCAAATAAAGAGGATATAAATTGAATAAAATATAATTTCATGCAATACAATACAAAAAAAAAAACAAGTGGGGATTACATGTATGTACACCATCAATCAACTCTTTTAATATTCATGAAGATATGCATAGACTATATTGTTTCACTAAAATAATGCAAATCTTTAAAATGGCATAACTTCGTTATTTCTTGTTCAATTTTAATCATATTTGCAGTATTTTGTTTGTCTGCTTATTATCTGTTCGAGATCATATTTTTCAGCCTGGATGACCCCTTTAATGTGCATAAAAAGCGCTTGAATAATCGATATAGGCCTACTGACATGAAAACATGGAAAGGGGTATTTCAAACACTCACGCTTTGTTGAAATTTATAAATGAAATACGTATTTCGATAATCAAACATTTTAGCTTTTTTTTATTACGAATAGGATGCGTAATTGCGTATCTCGATAAAACAAACTAATGAAAACAAATCGCGATTAGATCATATAGATTCCATTAATAATTTATGTATTTGTGAATTTTAAGCCTCTTGTTTCATTCACCTTACTTTTTTATTATTCATTTCCCCATGTCCTTTTCAAAATGTTTTCCCCTATTTTTCTATCTTTTTTGGCTATTGGCAAGCGGCGGGAGTCCTCGTAACCCAGAGAACTCGTCCTGGTTACGGGACTGCGATTGTTACATTTAGTTTATTGCCAGAAACTTTAAAGATGAACTGTAATTCTGTGGCCCAGTTATTCGGTTTTCTCATTCCAACTTTGAACAAGAATGACAATACAATTACAGTTTCCGTTTCCTGTTTATGTTTTTCACATTTTTTTTTTTGGGGGGGGGCGGTAAATTAAGCTATGCGTTCCACATTTATCTTTATTTATTAAAAAAAAGGTTATACGAATACCTAAATATGGATTTTCCTAAGCTAACAAATAAATACTGCAGTTTGTAACTTGATTTAACTTCCGTAACGAAGATTGACAAGGGTAAATGCCACTCGAGGATTTGATGGTAAAGTAATTTGGGATTCCCAGAATTGGTCATGCATTGCTTAGGATCTTGCTTAGGATTACTTAGGACCAGAAACTTGTAAGATGAACTACAATTCTGTGGCCCGGTTATTCGGTTTTCCCATTCCAACTGTGAACAAGAACGACAACAAAAATGACAGTTGTCCGTTTCCTGTTGTGTTTTTAATTTTTTTTTTATTTGAGGGGTGGGGAAATTAAGCAATGCGTTCCACATTCATCTTCAATAAACTCAAAGAAAAATGTTATACCAAAACCTTAATATGGATGTTCCTAAGCTAACAGAATATACATGATATAAGTAGTGCAATTTGTAACTTGATTTTAACTTCCGTAACGAAGGTTGACAAAGTTAAATGCCATTGAGAGGATTTAATGGTAAACTATCTTTTGATTCTCAACATTGGTCATACATTGCTTAGGATCTCAGGTTATGGATGAAAGTTATTTTAAGGTTGCCTCATTCAAATTATGAACATTAAACTAAACGAAAGATGTGCAATGATTTTTATGGTACTTTTTGTTAAATGTTATTTGGTAAAATCCTGCTTCTGAAAAAGAATATTGAATATTTTTGCTATCTTGCAAACATTTTTGCTTCAGTAAATAAAACTGTTGATACCACACTGAAACTAAATGGTGTGCATTTCTATTTCAATCATTTCAAAAGTGATTTAATTGAGTAACATAAGTGAACAATGCTAACGATTAACCTCCGTAACGTTGATATACAGTGCTTGAGTTAATCCGGTCAGTACTTCAAATTGACGCAACAGCGACATGCCCCTTTTCTGTTGCCACTTTCTCATACATGGTCCTTTCACAATATGTATCTTTCAACCCATTTTGTAGACTTCATTTTTACGATTTTTTCCCCCATCAATTGTAGCATTTTTCTGAGAATGACCCAGACATCGTTATTATGCTTGATGACCACAATCTTCCCAGTTTATAGGAAATCTAAGTCATACAGAACTCAAGTCTCAAAAGTCAAACCATATATTTTTTTAAATTGAAATACCTTTAATCATTTTGAACACAAGCTCAAGCCCAGCTTCTACACTTTATTTCAGACTGTAACTTTAATTGCAGTCTAATACGCCAACTGACATGTTCAATTTTTTTTCTATAAAGTTCTCTTTTAAAACAAGTTTATTCTTGACTTCTTGCCTTGAGCTTGCCCACAAAGCAATGTGCGATTAATCAAAACAGATAGTATTGTAGGAATACAGTTTTTTTTAATATATACTTGAACTGGGTGGTAGTCGGAGTGATTATTAGGTTATTAGGTCCTCTTGAAAGAAATGTAGACTACACTAGATAAGCGAACCCTTTTTGATTGAAATGAAGACTTAATTAAATGATGTTTTAAAGCATGTGGTTCAGATGAATTATTTACAGAATACAAATCTTACATGTAGTTTGGATCCCTAGATAGATACAGGGCACAGTATTACAACAAAAATAAAATCTATTTTTGAAAAATCATTTTTTTACCATGTATATTATATTTTGAATGGCGCCACCAATATAATTGTAAATCTCGCTAACCAGAGAATTACCACAATTTGATTTTTTTCTTTATTTGCATCTATTGGAAAGAATATGCCAAAATCTGTGTACTAACAAAAATTGATTTCTCTATTTTATCTATATGTTGAGATATAGCAGTTTTACATCTTGGAAATAACATTTTTGTTGTTATGAACTAGCAAAGAAGTTACAAATGGTTCACTCATGCAAAAGAATTGAATGGCGAGTAGTCTTATGAAGTGATGAATTAATGGCTAATACAGTTTGGAAGACTACATGTATGCTCTCTTTTAATTTCATGTGCATCTCTTTATTATTTCTTTGCTTAACAACTGTCAATTGATTTTATAAGATATCTCTTTTTTAATACTTGTGATTATAATTGATGTGGCATTCCAAACTATAATTATAATCAATCCTGTGTGTGAACAATATACCGGGAAACATGTATTAAACTTGGCAATATATGTTGTAATACTGATTGTGTGGATATTCAAGAATGGTGCTATAAACTTGAACATCAGATAAAATTGCTTTGTATCATTACTTCCTATTTCACTTTATTTTTAATTCAATGGAGAATCAATGGAAGCTTATTCAGTATTTGTAATATATTTATATTATAGAAAAATATATTCACTAACATTAGTACATGCATTTAAAGGGTTACTAGCACGCACAACAGGCAATATAGGAGTAGCTTCACACCTAACATATATAATCAATGTAGATAAAGAATGCAGATGTAGAGATATTCTTTGAAGAAAACTTATGGAAAAGCTAGTAAAGATATCCAAGAATGGGCAAGTCAAAGGTACACACACAAAATTTTTTGGTTCATTTGCCTTCAGTTGTACTCTCATATAGATTTATTCATTCGAAATTGAATAAAAACTCTTTGAGTTGATTATATTAACATGATTAAGATGCACCCAGTGCTCTTAAAAATAAGTTCTATGCATGTGCTCAACTCCAACATATATGTGTGTGTATTGTTTCATGCTTTATATAGCCTACTGTATACCATTTTTCTTTAATTCCTTTTTTTATTGAGAGCAGGTTTTGAATTATCATTATTTTATGAATTCTAGCTCAATAGTAAATATCACATCAGGTGGAAATCATATGAAGCAGTATTATCTCAGAAACAACATAAGAGGACAAAAAAAAATCAGTATTATCGTTGATTATCATTTTAGAAGAACACAATAAATTTCTGCATGTGAATTTTCAACACATATAACTGTTCATATAAATGGCCTGGGCCCAAGTATGTACACGTTGGCAAGCATTTGCAAAATAGACCAATCCTGATCATTGTTGAATACACATGTAGTGAACAACAATACAAAGTATAAACCAATCAAAATGATTGTTCTTGAAGTCAATTGAAAACCTCCATAATACGGACCTTAAACCTTATCAAGTTTGATTCAAGGGTTTGAAAAAAGTAGAAAGCCCTTCCTAGTTTAACACTGCCATGTATAGGAAAGTAATTTAATATTATTTCCTAATGTACATGTATTATTACACTCTGAAATAAAGGACTTGCCATACAGATATTATAGGCCAACCCCGAATGGTGTAAACAAGATATCAGAGAACTTTCCTAAAAAAGGGAGAAAATACAAGAATCTCTTGTAATAAATATGATTGTTGTAAATTGTCTTTAAAAATGATATGAAAACACTACCAAAGATTCATAAATTTGGACTGAAATGTTTATGGGAGATCAATTTTGGAGTCACTTTGTAATATTAGTGGGCTTCCTTTTTTATTTAAATTTGTAATTCGTTCAATTTTGGTCAATGTGAAGTAATCTAGACACATCAACATGTATGTGTTTTTTTCCTTCTGTAAAGTGACTTTAGAAAGTTGACAGATAATTGAATGCTTACTCTAAATGTGACCTCCCATTATGTTGACATTGAATATCATTGAATTAATATGTTTGCTCAATAAGTTGGAATGTGTGGCATTATTGTATATAGGCCTACGAAAGAGAGAATCATTTTATTGTATAAATAAAATATAATATATAGATTTGACTGAAAGGTGTGCCTGTGAATTTGTAATAAACTTGATTACTTTAACATATCTCTTTTAAATCAATATTCTTTAAAATAAGATTTTCTTTGAGGTGTGTGGTGGGGGTGGGGAATCAATTCATACCAACACATGATGCTATCAATGATTTTATTCAAAGAGCATACTTACGGTACTTCCAATATTAATTGGAAAAAGAGGGAAGATAAAGTACATGCTATATGTTTGAGAGGAGAATATAGAATGATAAAGCAGCAATTAATGATTTGCATAACAGGTACTAGTAGATGAGGATTGTGGAAAGATTGGAAGGTGAGGTGGAAAGAGTGAAGGGTTAATTGTGAAGAAAAAGATAAGTGAAAGATTGATATGCATGCAGTGACAGGAAAATACGAGAGAGAGGTGGGGGGGGGGGGCTGTATGTTTATGAGACTGCTAATGCTGCTTTTCAGACTACCATCATTTTCCTTAAGACCCCAACAATTTCCAGGGTCAAGCTTATAGCCCATTTATAGACAATTTATATGGTACTATCTGGCCCTGAGCGGATCCAGGATTTTCCAAAGCGGGGGGGGGGGGGGGGTACATTTTCCCTGAGAAAACAAGAGAAGATTTTCTCCCAATTTTAAGGTCATTTCGTGCTCGGAAAATTTGACAAGCAAAAAAAAAAAGCTCCTTGATTTCAAAATGGAGGGGTACACTTGTGTTAGAACGGCATATTTACATTACAAATTTTGATATGTCCCCTCCCTGGATATATGCCAGTGTCAGAAGTCAAATTTCATGATAACAAGTGCTGTGTGTTAAAATCATCAATATTCATGAGCTATTCAACTTTCCGGGGATAAGGTGTATACTCCAGCTAGGCAAATAGTATGAAGTTAAGACAGTACAAACCCACACTCAACCCCCCCCCCAAAAAAAAAAAAGTTATGGGGTTATTGAGAGTTAGCCATGTAGTCTGAAAACATATACTACCATTGTCAGGGTGAGTTGCTATAAAATATCATCAGGCCATCATACTCTGCCAAGAGGGGAGGGGGGGGGTGGGTTAATGAATGAGGAGTAGTGTCCTATCAATTATGTACACAAGCATGGAAATCTGCCCCTCTGATCAGGGTGAGGGCGTAAAATGATGAATTAAAGATGGTTGGCAGTGACTGGTCTGACCTACTTGGCCGTCTTCATGGGTAGGAGAGGATAGTGGCCATAATGATGTTAATTTTCATGCACCATTTCACTCCATCAATCAATCCAATCTAATATCATTATGCGCTGTCTTCCTACCTTAATGGAACTATTTCACTTCTTTCCTTCCCCTATCTCCATCCTCATCCAGTCTGTCCATATTACCTCCTACCACACTCTGGCCTCTTTACCACCTCTCCGTCTGGTAATTTTCCTCTTTGCTCTCCTTTTTTTTCACAGCCATTAATACTCTACATCTCCACACCATCTCTTGGCATATTGTATAAATCATCTGCATCCCTTTTCCTCTCTCTTTTCATCCTTTTCTCCATTCACCACTCTCCATCTTTGATGATCTTCCTTTCATTCCTTCCCTCTTTCTAGTGTCGATTCCCCAACCCCTTGGTCTCCCTCCACCTCTCTTACTTCATTCCATCATTCTTATCTTCAACCACACCACTGTCCTTAAAGGAGAATGAAACTCTTGGAGCAAGTTAGCTTTTGTGAATGTAGAAAAATCAAAGAATAAGATCAACAAAAGTTTGAGTAAAATAGGACTAGCAATAGAAGAGTTATGAGCATTTAAATGTCGAGATCACTAATGCTATGGAGATCCTCCCATTGGCAATGCGACCAAGATCTATGATGTCACAGATGAACAACTCTCCCCTTTTGGACACTGAAAATATACCCCAAAACATCTCTTTTTGCTCATTCTAATCATATGACAAAATGATTAATCAATGATATAATGTTGTGAAACCTCTGTACTTGTCCTCTCATAAAGAGAACACCTCACCTTGTGATAGACTCTATAAAAGTGAGAATATAAGTGAAATAAGTACTAAAGTAATGAGGGAGTTGTACGTGTGTGACATCACAGATCTTGGTCGCATTGCCAATGGGAGGATCTACATGGCATTAGTGATCTCAATATTCAAATGCTCATAACTTTCTTATTATTCATTCAATCTTCCTCAAACTTTCAACAATATGTTTCTTTGATTTTTCTCTTTGATATGGATTCAGCTGGTTTCAAGGGTTTCATTCTCCTTTAAGCTTCATCAGTATTCTTATCTCTCTCTCTTTTTCTCTCTCAATCTATCTCTGTCTCCCTTACAGTCTCATGTTGAAACGTTTTACATATTATATTGCCCATGGCTAGGCCTTCACCTTCATTCAGTGACAAAAAGGGATGTAATAAAGCAAAGATCACACTCTGATAAATGTTACAATAATCACTGGAGATTGCAAGATTGCAATACAATCATATACATATATTATCATATTAAAAAGAAAATTTGACGATAATGAAAATCCATTAAAACAAGTGGAGTGCCTCTGGCAGTCTCACCTGCATCAGGTGATTCAATATAGCAGCAGTGCTAACTTTGAAAACTACTTTAAAATAATTATTCACAAAAAACACCATTTATATAATGATACAATACTACGTTAATTGACAATAAATGACATTTGACCTTGATTATGCGACCCAAGACTTGTCAGTGATACTTGATTACCCCTATATCCACATTTTATACACTATATCTAAAAAAACTTTAAATGTTATGACAGCAATCTAATAATTACCTCAAAAATGGCCAAAGTTCAATGACCTTAAATGACCTTTGACTTTGGTCATGTGACCTGAAACTGGCATGAGATGTTAAGTGATACTTGATTACTCTTATGTCCAAGTTTTATAAACTAGATCCATACACTTTCAGAGTTATGATGGTTATTCAACACATACCCCCAACATGGCCAAAGTCTATTGACCTTTGACCTTGATCATGTGACCTTAAATGACCTTTGATCTTGATCATGTGACCTGAAACTCGCACAGCATGTTCAGTGATACTTGATTACTCTTATGTCCAAGTTTTATAAACTAGATCCATACACTTTCAGAGTTATGATGGTTATTCAACACATACCCCCAACATGGCCAAAGTCTATTGACCTTTGACCTTGACCATGTGACCTGAAACTCGCACAGGATGTTCAGTGATACGATCACTCTTATGTCCAATTTTTATGAACTAGACCAATAAACCTTCAAAGTTATGATGGTAATTCAACAAATACCCCCAACTTGGCCAAAGTTCATTGACCTTAAATGACCTTTGATCTTGATCATGTGACCTGAAACTCGCACAGCATGTTCAGTGATACTTGATTACTCTTATGTCCAAGTTTCATGAATCAGATCCATAAACTTTCAAAGTTATGATAGTAATTCAACAGATACCCCCAACTTGGCCAAAGTTCATTGACCTTAAATGACCTTTGACCTTAGTCATGTGACTTGAAACCCGGGGGGGGGGGGGCACTTCCATTGACGAGTGGATACCATGCCCGACCATGGGGTGTTGAAAAGAACCCTAAACACATATTTTTCATATTCTGAAAATGCACCCTTTAACAAGTATTGGCGTGTGAAACCCTACCCTTAACAAGTATTGGAAACAAAACGATACTGTATTCCCTGAATTGAACCCCTAAACAAGTACAGCGATATTTCAATTGTTATGTCACGGACGACGTTGGTCGTTGGTTTTACCTTTACCTACATCATTGGGTTTAGTACAGCCCCACCTTCCCACACATCGCGCAAATCGTACTCTAAACAAGTAATGTTGACTCTTGGGGCAAAAAGTATATCCTTTATTAAACATTTTAGTCTTAATTTTTTATACCCTCGTGAATTTGACCCTTCTAGCGAAAATAGATACCCTTTTTTCATTATTCAAGTGTTTTTGACACCCTTATTATGTTACATACGTAATGTGCCCTATCTTGAAAAAGACATCCTTTTTACGTGTTTTTTTGGTCGCGCATAGTATCCACTCGTCAATATCAGTTGCCCCCCGGGCTTGAAACTCATGCAGGATGTTCAGTAATACTTGATTAACCTTATGTCCAAGTTTCATGAACTAGGTTTATATATTTTCTAAGTTATGATTAAATTTCAAAAACTTAACCTTAGGTTAAGATTTTTATGTTGACTCCCCCAACATGGTCTAAGTTCATTGACCCTAAATGACCTTTGACTTTGGTCATGTGACCTAAAACTCAGGCAGGGTGTTTAGTAATACATGATTAACCTTATGTCTAAGTTTCATGAACTAGGTCCATGTACTTTCTAAGTCATGCTGTCCTTTAAAAAACTTAACCTTTGGTTAAGATTTGGTGTTGACGCCGCCGCCGTCGGAAAAGCGGCGCCTATAGTCTCACTCTGCTATGCAGGTGAGACAGCGATGAATTGTTTCATGCCATGATGTAATGTATTTTACTTCATAATTTTGTCAAGGGATTCTTCCCTTACAAATATGGTTTAAAAGGTCAATAACCATTTCATGAATGAGTGATCAAATAATGAAGGCTACTCTTGAAATCATTATAGTGCCAAAAGCATTTTGCCATGAATGAAACACAAATAACCCAGCAGGGGATGTTGACAGCGTCATTGTAGGATTATTAAAAAAGAGATAAAATGTAACTGAGAGAAAAGAATATACATAAAAGATAGATAGGCAAATGGGCTTACTCAGATTCTGTAAAAGAGTGATACACAGAGAAAGAGAGCAATGTACAGAGAGCATGGCCCTGGGAAGCACGAGTGCTGAAACACCCCTGAAGATTTACCTGGGGGTGCTGCATCAGACAGCACCACATGGAAATCTGGTAGGTATGCTAAATAGCAGAAATTTAACAAAAATCACCTTCTTTTAATAGCTTGTGAATCCTGGACCAAAATCAGCTTCAGTGAAAACCTCTTTTTTCAAATTTTTGTCAAATAAAAAAATGTTCCAAGGGCCCTGAGAAACAGGGATATAGAAAAAAAAGATAGGAAAATAAGAAGTAGGAAAGTGGAAAAGAAGGGAAAGAGAAGGACAGGGAGAATGAGCAGATGATGTAGGGAAATGACTATAGATTAAGGCATGCAATGAGGAAAGCATACATGATTGAAGAGACAATAGCAAAATTTGTATAAAAGAAGAAAGAGTGAAAGAGAGGGAAATGAGGGAGGCGACTGTAGGAGAAAGAGGGGAGGAAGGGAGGGAGAAACAGGGAGGGAGGGGGAGAGACGGGGGAAGAAGGAAAGCACTACAGACAGACAAACAAATGATCAGGTCCAGGTCTTCTACTTTGAAGGTCCTTAGGCGATATCTTTCAATCAAGACTGCTAATTGAAATGTCAACATTTATGACTTCAGACTCATCCAGTTCTAACATCAATCATCTTCCATATCCTCTCATGTTCAGAAAGGCCTGACTATGAAGATATCCAGGAGGGGGTTGGGGGTGGGCAAACGTATGCTCAGAAAACTGTGTGTGATGGTGTGGGAGGGGAAGGGACAAATGTCTCCCCCTCCCTCTCTATTTTTTGTCATGGATGATTTGCCATTTTGCCCCCCCCCCCCCCGTCCCCAATATCTAAGTGGGGCCAACACGTTGTAACACAATTCCAGTATTCTCAATAGCTACATACGGTATGTTCGCCAGTTGGAGGTGCATAACAGGTTTATTAAAGCCTGTCTAACATTTTTTTTATCTATATATTCAATATCATAATGAAAATAATGCTATTCAACCATTCAGATCTGACATAAATTTTCTTGACTGTTATAATTTTTCATGGACTGATATTTCATTAAATTTAATGTTGATTAGTAAATCAGATTTGGCACTTAGTAATATTGAGATTTGTTTGGTAATAAGCCAATATAATAAGAAATTAAGTAACTTAACTGATAGAGGGCACTATGTTGCTGAACTCAAATTTCCATGAAAAAAGGTAATCAACAGATATGCAAGAACAATAACTATTCATTTATAAAATTAAAATGTTAGAATACATAATATTTGATTTACAATCCTGACAACATATTACAAATATAATCTGTTGTTGTAATCATTTAACTTGCACGGATCCTGTATATTGGTCATTTATCAAGGACGAATATGAAATTAAAATGACTCTCCAGGTATCTGAAAAATTGAGAAACGCAAAGAGTATATAACAAATACCAAGGAAGATTTCAATGTTCTTTTTTTTAAAGACTGAAATATCATAATTGTGCTTAAATCTTACTCTCATGGAGCAGAGGATTTAAAACAGACACTTTTTATTAAAAATATATGCAATCGAGGATGCATTTGAAAAAGAGGAATTCATATTAAGAATTTGGAAATATACATCACATCAGAACATGAAAATGCAGGTTGTCATTATTATCTATACAAGAGTCTGATTGTACATTGTTTTTTTTTGCTTTTCTTACAATAAATTCATTATGGGGTTTTATGATCCAAACTCAATTTTGCATATCAAATACAATGAAATTCAGATTTTTAAGATATTTGAAAATAAAGGAATGTTTATGAAATTAAAATGTCAATAGAGCAAAAAAAAAAGAAGAAGAAGAAAAAAGAAGCATTTAAACTTAATATAAAGTACCCCATACCAAACCCCAAAGTATGGAGGGGAAATAGAGAATAACGAGCCACTTCAAGTAAAAAGAGGATATAAGAAAGAGAGAGAGAGAGCAAGAGAGATGGAGTATAGGAGAGAGAGAATAAACATAGAAGAAACATAGTGAGAACTGTAGGAAATTAAATAAATAGGAAGCAAAATTGCTAAATATTTCCATATAGTGAATGCATCTCTACACCATAGCGGTCACTTTGATCTGCCAATGATTTCTTGTTATGCCTTTTGCAGAAAATGGCTCCCGCACTCGTCGTCGGCCGATAAGAGAGCATTTAATCTCTTGACGATATTGAATATTATATTGACTTGATTCTGTGTATGATTGCCGTGGTGATGGCGGGCAGAGTTGGCTGGTTAATGGGGTAAGTAAGTGTGGATCAGCGGTATCCTTTGTGACACCGATTCGACAACGACAAGGTGACTGGTGAGATATGAATGGAATACATCCAGGGGAAGTTCTAATGGCTGCCTTGCAGGCTTGTTGCTTGCAGGGGAGTGACAAATGTAACACAGGAAACATTAGTAACATGCAAATGGAGTTGGAGAGACACGGGGAAAAAGACACTACAAACAGACAGAAAGATAGAAAACGGGATATATTCCATGGAAAGGGGCACATAAGAAATTGATGTTTCAGAGGTTTTCTGCGTCAAACTCAATTTCGAATTAAACTCGTTAATCGTTATCATAAAATTAAATCTTACAGTACCTCAAAACATGACAACAAAGTGTTTGTACGGATGAATGCATATCAAAAGCCAACTCTTTGTGGAAAAAAAAATTGCTTAGTAATAAACAAATTAAAAGTATGATTTACTGTCTAGTAGATGGGTCTCCCTCTATCAAAGCTGTAATTGATACATGCCTGCATGTGCTTATCTGTGTTGCCAATTTTGATGTATTTGGTTTTTAAGTATGCCAAAAGTCTGATTTATATCCATGATTATGTTAAAACATTTTTCTATTTAATCAATATATTTTCACTTACAGATTATTGCTCACTGGGGAGACTGGGGAGAGGAGAAATTTCATAGAGAGAAAGAGAGAAAGAAGGTGAGAGGATGAAATGGGAGAGAAGAGAGGGGGAGAAAGATAGAGAGATGAAATGAGAGAGGTAACAAGAATAAAGGGAGAATTTGAAAATAGGAAATAAAAAGAAGAGAGGTGTGTAAAAAACATATAATACATCATTGTAACAGAAATATTTATCGGAAAATTTATAAAGGGGATGACAGTAAGAGACAAAACATACAAAATAAAGTAAGAGAAATTGTGGCTAATTAAGGATGCTTGATGCTTCTTCTTATATCAATGACTGTGCAAAGTTCCGACATTTACTATGATAAAGCGACCCACTCATGTGCCATTATTGAGACCAAAGCATAGAATGAGAACCGTCTCATATAACTGTAAATTATTCCTCTCAGAAAACAAATTAATCACTTTTTATCCCCTCTCACCCTTACCATATCTTAGCAATTAGTGCTGGCAACAGGACCGGTCTTTGAAATGCTTAATTGGGTCTGTCTATGATTTACGAGGGCATTAGTATCACCGTAGCAGGAAATTGAAACCAAACCAGCTAGGGACTTGAACACTATTATTGGCATCAGAATGAAATACCCAAATGAGCTTTTTTTACATGTACTGGTAACAAGCACCCAATGGTATTCTAATGTTAGGAAGGCCTATCACAAGCCCTTTATACATAACATAAGAGTCGAGAATTAACATAGGCCTAAAGAACTACTGTTAAATGGTTCAGGTAATTATTTTATTATCAATCATTTACAAGATAATACTCCTTCATCATAACTATCTTCCCATTTTCAATATGATCATGATAAAGAATATGTTATCTAAGGTATGCTTAGACATTGTTGGGCATGGAAGTATCATGTACATAGTACATTGATGCAATTATAATGGTATGGAATTAATAAATGGCATGTAACGTTAGTATGACTTACTTGAACTGGTGTTATGAAAGTGGAATCATCGTTAGATGTGAACACATCAGTCAGACAGGTAGAGTGGTAGGGATCAACTGAAAACATCTTTAACCTCCAAGAGCAAACTGAAGAAAAGCGTGAAAGGAAAAGCAAGAGTTAAGTGTATCAATGTAATAAGCAAAACCTAAAAATTTCTTCATTTTCTTACTCTACATACAGTTTCAATATTATGCTTGTTTGGCTTGTCTCTATTTATTTAATTTTAGATTTTGTTGGAGTGTGCATACTTTAAATGATACATTAGCTGGGTATGTGAGGGAGGGAGAGAGAGAGACAGACAGAATCTGAGGGAGGGGGACAATATCTTGCAGAAGTTTTCCACAGAATAAGACACTTTGGTTGCTAGGTGAAAGTATACCCATATCATCCATCACGATTTGGATGACGAACTCACTTTCTATCCCCAGGTAAAGCTCTAACACTAAATCAATAGCAATCTAATGAAACCTAATTAAGCTAATGCCAAGCTATATGACAGGGAGAGGGGGAGACAGAGGGAAGGAGAGAAAGAGAGAAGAGAAGAGAAAAGGATAAAGTAGAGGGGAGACTGAGAAATAATAATAATACAAATACCCTATGTAACTATTGGTTTATGCATGATTAATCATCTAGTGCAGATATTTCTTTACTCACATCATATTCTGGGATTACCTTCGTTATGCTCAGTCAACCTATTTCAGTGATCCCAAGCCTTCTTTTTTTTATTGTTCATTTTGATTTTAAGTCAAATGTATATAAAAATAAATGAAATTATATTAAAATGAGAATAAATCATCATAAATGCACTAATTCAGTTATTCAAAATGTTTGGATTACGGGCAAAATTAAAGAAAATTCAACAATAGATGGCAGCAAGTATGAAGCAAACGTGGAAACCCCCGCATCTTCTTCAATTACAGAAAGAGGCATGAAAATTTACAGAGAACAGCTTGCCACCTAATGCTAATGTTGACAATATTGCTTAATTATGCAAACTTTGCTTTTAACATCATATCACCATTTTCCCATCCATCCCAGCAATTATGTTAATGGGTATGTTTGTTCTCCACGGGGGCAAGACACATTTATTCATTGATTGAACAAACAGACATTTCAACCAATCATGTATGCAAATTAGCATGAAAATAGCCAGTCAAATTATTCCACTGATCAATACACTCCAAAGCGTCTCTGAATCAGAGGGCATTCAATAATTTGTCTGTTTGCATAACGGATAGAAAATGCAACCTACGGCATACTAACAGTGTGTAGATGGACATTTCTTTAAGCATCTTTCTTTTTCTTTCCCTCTTAGGAATATGAGTACAAGACAATCAATAATTTCAAATAAAATATGCATAATATTAATATATTATAAAAAGAAAAACCAGAATAGAGATGATTATAGAAAAGAACTGACCAGGAAAGCAGAGCTGCTAGTATCATAACTAACAAGTGAAAAGACAATATGGATTATGGAGCTACCATCATTAAGTCTGTTCATTGAAAAAAAAAATAATCACAAATTTAAGAACTCTCAATGATAGCTTGTAGGTATGGTAAGGTAGCATCAAAGAGAATTTTAATCTTTAAGTTAAAAATGTTACAGTACACATGGTATATGTAATTTACATTGTTTCTAAAAAGAAAAGCAGTAATAGTGAACAAGGCTGTGTCCATGCTGGTAAAGATGTGGGATGATGTCACAAGGAGTGACAAGTTTCTATTTCATATTTCATCAGGTGAATTGATTTTTTTGGACTCCATACTAATCTCCAAACTTTGTTTGGGTTCTCACTGAATGTGTAAATCATGCTACATGAAATTCATTTTCATAACAAGGAGATAATCTTTATGGACATCCAGTAAAAAAAATTATATTCATATTAATGAAATACACACAAAAAAAACATAAGTCAGTTTGTTTATGACACAGATGTTCAATGAATTCACAATCATGGTTTGACAAAATAATGAGATATAAAAATGCTAACAAAATATAATTTATAGTTGTATTATTTTCTATTTGATTTTCAAGAAATTTTAATGTTTTTTTCTTAGTTTTGTATACTTTACTTATTAAACTCTTATTCTAATAAACTTGATTTCAGCATGGAGTACCCCCTTTAATACCTTATCATCACAGGAGGACAAACTTTAACAAAGGATTTCTCATTGACAGTGATTACAGCTTGCCATGAATGGATGGACAGTTTAGCCGACGGACAGAGTTTGTATATATGTCAGGAGAGTAGTTCGGACAAGGGTTGATGAGTGGACGTACCAAGATGAGATTTGATCATTACAAAGCACACCTGCAAACTAACTGACAACTCTCACCCTCAAAACAAGGTGTTGATAAATACAGTCTGATTCAACAAATTCTCTTTACCTGCTTAAGGCTATGTGTCAAGGGCAACACCTAAAGCCTCTATCTGTCAACCTTACTCACTTAAAATAACTTTGCTAAAATCTAGCCTCTGTCGAGTCTGTTCAGGACATTATCTTTTATCGCACTCTGGTCATGAATGGTAAACATTTAAGTAAGTCAGCGTAAGCAATATTAATTGCATTTCCTAAATATAGTGTAACTTAGTGCAATTTCATGAAATCATTCACTATAATAATAGATAATTAACTAAATTATTGAAATACAGTGAATTCTTGAATCAGGTTTTGGAACAGTAAAGACAAGAAATTGCAATTTCAATAAAAGTACACCGTAAGTCACATTTTATGTTGTTAATTACACAAGCATATCAATTATTAACAGAGTACTAGTATTTGATTTTGATTCAGATATCCATATATTCATGGAAGTGCAAGTGTAGGGTAACTTTTGATAACAAAATGTATAGGTATGACCTCACATTGGTGAAATTTTCAGAACATTGATGAGCTCATATCTACCTTAGATGACACACTCATACGCATATAAAATAGCAAGGAGAAAATAAATTAAGAGACAGAAATAGAAGAGGGAGAAGAGAGAGCAAAAGAAAGAGAGAAAGGGTGAGAAAATCAGAGAGGGAGAGAGGGGGGGGGGGGTTAAGTGATCTAGTATCTCATTTGAACACGATCCTCTTTGGCCTCATTAATACTTTTAATAGTAAAAAGTTGTCATCTTTCAATCCCACACAATAATAAATCATTCTGGTGACCTACAACTTCAAATTGTATGAATGTGTGTTTATGGATTAATCAATTTCTATCTTGTTGCAATGAGAAATGATGCTTAAGAGAACAGAGAAGCAAAATAGATAACAGGAAAGGATTTTTGTCATTAACAATGAAAACTACAGAAACAAGTGAGAATGAATGAAAACGGGGGCATTTTACAAGGCAGTTCTTGACAAAAAAAGAGAGATAATATTGATGTAAACACACATGAAATAAAGCAATCAATGATTGTAACATTGTGAATTTCATGATGGTGGCATCTTGTTGAATTTTCATTCAGAAAACATGCTTAACAGCGGTGGTGACGGTGATGTTTGTATGGGAATGGGAATTGTGGGAAGGTAATTGGGGGTAGGTAATTGGGGGTGGGTTAGTGCTAATTTTTACCATTTTAGGAGAGTGCTTTTTCTATTTCGGCAATATTCCTCTTCACAGTCCTTGGGGTAATGATTGCTACAATTTCCTTGGGAAAATTTGGTTAAACAATATGGACCCCCTTGCCCATTAATCCAACATATTACCAATTGAAACAAAAGAAAAATACAATTGAACTCACAATCAACCTTTACCAGAAAGATGGGCCTGTGACTATCTCAGTGGGCTCAGGTGACTCAAATATTAGAGGAGAAAGAATCTTGATGTCCTAGATATGATACCAATATCCAAGATGCATTCATACACACCAATCCAATTAAAGATATGCAGTAAAATGTCAAGGGCGGGTTGACCGAATGGCACTCACCTATTACCTGGAAAAAAGACTGGGACTCTCTCATCAAACTGTCCTTCTATCAGTCTAATTCTCTCTTATTTTTTTTCTTTTCGTGTTGATGTGTTTCTATCTCAGCATCTCGCTTTTCCTCTTCCCTTCATGTCCAATGTTCCGATGTTCTGTCAGCCAGAAAGCTTTACGTTTCTGAGAAAGAGGAAGGCTGTTGACTCACATTGATATATAGTCATAGTCATAACATATACGTTGTTCTGACCGCTGGTTCAACCCGGATGAAACGGAAGCGGCAATCGCGAGGCGTCTTGAACATCAAACTGTCACAAAGAAAGAAATAAACAAATATATAAATTTACCAATAGTAGCAATCAAATTTGAATCTACTGGGGACAGGAGTACAGGAAGGGAGAATATAATACATGTTTAGGTGTATGTATGCCAAGAGGTGAATGAAAAGGATAATGAAGAAAGAATGGTGGAGGGGGAGGGGGGTATTGAAAACAATCTGCCAAATTGAAAAACCATTTAGAAGAGTGAGAGAGAGGATGAAAAGGGAGAGGGTGGGGATAAGATAAAGATGAACTATAAACATGAAATTTGATTCACAGAAGGAACAAAGAGAGAAAGACAGGAAAGTCACATGAAAATCAAACTGCCCAAATGATAATCTATCAAAGGAGAGAACTGTGGGAGGATGGAGAGAGGATAGAAGAGATGATGGGGGGGGGGGGGGTGTGAGAGGGGGTAGAGAAGGGAGGGAGAAAGATTTTATTCATTGAGGCCACTGTTTCTGGGGCATAATATATTAATATGGAGTTATTTAAACCAGGTACTATGGTTACCAATTTATCAGCAAATTTATGACCCATTACCTTATAATATTGACTACTATACTACACATAATTGCACTTATTGCGATTTTACGAGAGCTGATTTTTTAATGAAAGGATCATGCCCAATATCAGTCAGTAAATACAATACTCTATGAATGAGTCAATTGTTGAAAATACAAACAATAGGGTTCCTGTAGACATAGTTTCTGACATTGATACATAATGTTGATTTTGTTACCTTTGAAATATAAGAAAGTCAGGATGAATCAATGAAACTGAAAACTCAGAAACAATAAAGACATGCCTACTTCAATCTATATAACATGCAGAAAAGGGAATGTGAAAAGAAGCATTTATTCTGCTACACTATTTCAAAGAAAGACTTATATCCAAGATCTAAAAAAAAGACATGTTGACTTGTAAGAATATGCCTGATAAAAACTCAAATTTCTATTACGGTATTGTACCCCACTTTTGCTGGTAAGAGTAAAAAAAGAAGAAAAGAAATTATGAATACCAATGTGAAGCCTGCATGATTACCCCCCATTTTATGGCTACCTCAAAGTCATACTCCCAGAAGATTATAAAGCAAAGACCTACATCTTTAATGAGATAGTATATACCCCGGCTTCACAGAAACCTTGGCAATGTAATATAAACAGATATCTATACCCCTGACCGCTGAGTGACCCCTTTGATTTATCTCACTGGATTATATCATGTAGCTAAATAATAATTTGAAACATGACACCATTGCAGTTTTAATTTCCCCGTTGTTATCATCGTGGCATGAAGATCTTGGCTATCCACCGGAGGCATGGATAGGGCCGAAGATGATTTACATCAGTTCCCGGTTCACGTCATGAAACCGCTTCTTAACAATTGGCAATCATTTTCAATCGGTAAAGTCTGGAGCAAGCCCTTTGATGCCTATTTTTGATTCATACTTGTATAAGGGAATGGATATTACTAAATGATATACTTCTATTACCATTGACCTGAAGAGATGCGAATATGATTTATCCATACTTTGAGCAATTGTAAGCCAATTGAAAAGTGCATATTGCTTCTCATGAGGCTTATATTTAAAAAAAATCTGTATTCTAATAATAATGATAATCATAACAATAATGGTAATAATAATATAAATAAAATTGAAATAATAGTGATATTAATAATAATATTTAATGATAATAATGATAATACTGATAATAATTACAGCAACAATAATAATAATAATATTTAAAGTAGAAAAAATAAATAAACATATACATATATATATATAAATAAAAGAATCTACTCTATTCATTATCTTTTGCAAACAAATCAGTTGTATAGAGCATATACATGTAGCTTTTCAGGTTCCCCTTCCCTGTTCTCCCTCTTGTTAATATCAATGTCTGTGATCTATCATCTCTTCGCGTGATCCAAATAAGAGATGAATGTTTTCATGTTTCAATGACTATCGCATGATACAGCAAATTCCTTTTATGATGAACCTTGAGATTATAAAAGGCTGGATTCATATTATCAAGATTTTGACATGCATTCATGTTGCCTTGGGGTTTAGGCCTTTCATATTTCCTACTCCTGTCTATGTTCAGTTTGAGAGAAAAGCCCATGACACTGCATCGGAAAAGAAGATGAGCGTTGAGGGGGGAAGGTGAAGTTGAAGTACCGGGGATCGTGACTGGTTATCCACCGATCGTAATAATGCCATACGAGTCAAGGTGAGAGGGGATATGACGAGGCACTGAGGCTAATCAATAACCCAGTGTATTGTAATGAATACCAATATGGGATAAACGCAGGCTATAAAGATGGCTACCACTCCAAACAGTGTGGCTCGCAGGGTCGCCAACGATCTGTTTTTAATTAAAACTATCGGTAACGAATATCGTAAACAAGGTACAAGAAAATGTGTATTTCAAATGAGGGGGGGGGGTGGAAGGGGAAGATAGTGTATTGCTTCTTCTTGAGGAAGGTTCATGACCTCTACCACTGGCTATAGGAATTAACACATTGATGACTGAATTCTCTCATTTCTAAAGGCATTGTACAGAGATGACCTGGTTCTCCTATGTGATGGGTTAAGGAAGAGTAAGAAAATAAGACAACATGTACTTGAAGTCTAAGGATTTAAATGAATTTTGTTGAAAGGATGACAGACACTTTCAGTTGCATTAAATGTAGATTGATTTTTCCATTCAATTAGCAATATTAATATCACTTTAGAAAACATGTCTGTCAAAATAATACCTTGAACATCATGTCTAAAAATGTTCAGCAAAAATTTTTCAATATATTATCTTAATAAGAAAAAAATCATATCAGGATACAAATGAGTCAGGGAGAAAAATAAATTCTTAACAAATCTTTCTTGGCATCTGATAAGCTAGCAGCAAGATCCAGTGTAGTGAATTGTTTTGTCTAACGGGATAAGACAAGTATTTGAGGCAGACAGCTAGGACCAACTACCTGAGCAAGGTGAGACCATAATTGCTTAACTCGGGAGAAGAGCAGGCATTTTAGGGGTACCAAATAAAACCAGGGAGAGTCGAGGGCACGTTCTCTTCTGAGTATTCCAAGAAAAACTCAGAAATGTCTCGGGTCACCTACACTTTCCGCCATTCAATATTACCCATTTTCTTTTTCCATTCTTCACTTAAGAGTATCACTGGCTTGCTGGCGGTTGATTGGTGATGAATGAAATCATTCACAATCTCAGTGCAAATAAAGAAAGGGAGGAAGAAAAAGGCAGTGATGGGGGTGGGTATGAATGTGTTTGAAGGACCCTTTTGGTAGAAGAAAATAGGAATGAAGACAGAGGTACTATAGAAAAAAAATGGAAGCCCCCAAAATAAAATTTGAACATCATCTTGAGTCAAGTAGATAAAGTTTAGTTATTACCGACTTATCTAAAGTTGCAACCTGTGAAACTGTGCCCTGAAGTATTGTAGGGTTAAATAAAAGCAGGAAAATTAGAGAAAAATACCACAAGAAGTGTGACGTAAATCCATCAAAGGATCTAAACATTAAGAATGTAATTTTTTTTTTTTTTGTAATGCCATTATATGAGCTGCTCCTCTCTTTTTTCAATGGAATATATATTGCTTTCGAAATCACACTCGGAGAGTTCATTGTATCAAACTCCTCTCATTACAAAAAATAAACAGATAGAGGTCTATTACAATGATTAATTTTGTTTCCTCTTTGATTATCAGTATGTAAAAACAAAGATAACAGGATAGTCCTTTCATCTTACCGCTTATTGCTAGATCAAAAAAGGTCAAGATCTGATAATAGATATACCCCAAAGAAGTATTCATAATCAGATCACATTGCCACTCAATTACATGTTAAAAGTACTTTCACAGCTATCTATGATTGAGCACCATGTTACATGAACAAGTAGAACTCTCATTAAAAACACTAGAAATGTTCTGAATTGATGTCTTATTTACATGTCCTAAAAATATATCAAATGTTAATGAATAACATTTCTTTTCTGTTATGAATATTGGTAGAGAAGTATGAGGCGCCGAATGTACCAATATTATATAGAACAATTATTTGTTATATAATCATTATTTATTAAATAATAACTATTATTTATATATAATTTACATTTTATTTGTAAATAACTACTATTATATAAAATATCATTTCTAATTATTTATATATAATTCCAAGTAATACTTCATTATTTGTAAATAATAATAGTTCGACATTCCATTATTTATAAATAATGATTATTTGTTTTTCATTATTTATAAATAATGATTATTTGTTTTTCATTATTTATAAATAATGATTACTTGTTTTTCATTATTTACAAATAATGATTATTTGTTTTTCATTATTTATAAATAATGATTATTTGTTTTTCATTATTTATAAATAATGATTATTTGTTTTTCATTATTTATAAATAATGATTATTTGTTTTTCATTATTTACAAATAATGATTATTTGTTTTTCATTATTTATAAATAATGATTATTTGTTTTTCATTATTTATAAATAATTTGTTGAGTTTTCCATTATTTATAAATAATGATTATTTGTTAAATAATGAAAACGTCTACTTCATTATTTATAAATAATCATTATTTAATGTTCGAGTTTTCCATTATTTATAAATAAAGATTATTTGTTAAATAATGAAATATCTACTTCATTATTTATAAATAATAATTTTGTTTCAATATCCCATTATTTATAAATAATCATTATTTATAAACAATTTTTACAGTTTGCCATTATTTATTAAATAATGCCATTATTTATTAAATAATGCCATTATTTATTAAATAATGCCATTATTTATTAAATAATGGAAAACTCGCTATAACATGCAAATGTGGGACCGCCCATGATATGAATATTCATGATGCGATTTCCTTTTTCGTGATTTTTCTTCACAAATTTTTGTCCATTTCCTCTTCATAATGACATTTCTTGAGGCAATTTTCTAGGGATATGGTCTGATTGTAATATTCTTCATTTTCTATATAACTTCGTCTTCGTAGAAATATCAAAAAGTGTAATTTTATACGATTTTTCCTACAGTTCACAACCCCCATAGGCGCGCGTGTACTGTAGGGACAACCGGTGAATCGACGGAGTGCTCTTCATCGAAATACTACGTTGGTTGGTCCCCGGAAGTGGCGGGCGGAATTTAGCCCGAATCCTCGATGGAAGTCGATCAAGTGCATATGAGCTGAGAGAGTGAAATATCAGTGTACTTGTACAGGCCCTTCTACTTTTTATAAATATTTCTTGTTGCTTTTTTTTAAGTTAATTTTTCCTGGTGTAGAGATAAGTTTCAGTTCTAATAATGCACTTCAAATACATTTTGGAGTGTCTGTTTGAGGCGTTTGGGGCGATTTCACCCTGGCCCCAAAATGCTCGCAACGACAATACGGGGGCATGATGACCCCTAAATTTTAAAAAACTTATTTTTCTATTGAAAATTATCACAAAATTCACCAAAAGTGTGCACGAAAGCCTTCGTATTTCACTTTTAAAACTCCAAAAAGTGCCCAAATGACAAGCTTGGTCGCTTCGCTGTGTCGCTTTCAACTTTAGAACGTTTACGCGTCTGCTTCCCCCCCCCCCTCCTCCGAAAGAAATTCTGTATACGGCCATGCTCTAAAGAGCCTGGCACATTGATTTATGTATACTTCCATTTTCATTATTTTTATCTCATTATCAACATGGCCTTACGCATAATTTTTTCCAGGGGGGCCGGGGCCGGAGCATGACGCGCGTAAACTTTCTCAAAAAAATCTTGAAAGCGAGACAGCCACGGGACCAAGCCCAAATGACAAGCTTGGTCGCTTCGCTGTCTCGCTTTCAACTTGAGAACGTTTACGCGCGTCTGCCCCCACCCCCCGAAAGAAATTCTGTGAACGGCCATGCTCAAAAGAGCATATGGCACATTGATTTATATGTACTTTTCATTTTCATTATTTTTATCACATTATCATCATGGCCTTACACAGAATTTTTACCGGGGGGGGGGGGGGGGAGCAGCTAGGACGCGCGTAAACTTTCTCATAAAAATCTTGAAAAAGCGAAGCGACCAAGCTTGTCATTTGAGCTTGGTCGCGTCGCTGTCTCGCTTTCAAGATTTTTTTGAGAAAGTTTACGCGCGTCATGCTCCGGCCCCGGCCCCCCTGGAAAAAATTATGCGTAAGGCCATGTTGATAATGAGATAAAAATAATGAAAATGGAAGTATACATAAATCAATGTGCCAGGCTCTTTAGAGCATGGCCGTATACAGAATTTCTTTCGGAGGAGGGGGGGGGGAAGCAGACGCGTAAACGTTCTAAAGTTGAAAGCGACACAGCGAAGCGACCAAGCTTGTCATTTGGGCACTTTTTGGAGTTTTAAAAGTGAAATACGAAGGCTTTCGTGCACACTTTTGGTGAATTTTGTGATAATTTTCAATAGAAAAATAAGTTTTTTAAAATTTAGGGGTCATCATGCCCCCGTATTGTCGTTGCGAGCATTTTGGGGCCAGGGTGAAATCGCCCCAAACGCCTCAAACAGACACTCCAAAATGTATTTGAAGTGCATTATTAGAACTGAAACTTATCTCTACACCAGGAAAAATTAACTTAAAAAAAAGCAACAAGAAATATTTATAAAAAGTAGAAGGGCCTGTACAAGTACACTGATATTTCACTCTCTCAGCTCATATGCACTTGATCGACTTCCATCGAGGATTCGGGCTAAATTCCGCCCGCCACTTCCGGGGACCAACCAACGTAGTATTTCGATGAAGAGCACTCCGTCGATTCACCGGTTGTCCCTACAGTACACGCGCGCCTATGGGGGTTGTGAACTGTAGGAAAAATCGTATAAAATTACACTTTTTGATATTTCTACGAAGACGAAGTTATATAGAAAATGAAGAATATTACAATCAGACCATATCCCTAGAAAATTGCCTCAAGAAATGTCATTATGAAGAGGAAATGGACAAAAATTTGTGAAGAAAAATCACGAAAAAGGAAATCGCATCATGAATATTCATATCATGGGCGGTCCCACATTTGCATGTTATAGCGAGTTTTCCATTATTTAATAAATAATGGCATTATTTAATAAATAATGGCATTATTTAATAAATAATGGCATTATTTAATAAATAATGGCAAACTGTAAAAATTGTTTATAAATAATGATTATTTATAAATAATGGGATATTGAAACAAAATTATTATTTATAAATAATGAAGTAGATATTTCATTATTTAACAAATAATCTTTATTTATAAATAATGGAAAACTCGAACATTAAATAATGATTATTTATAAATAATGAAGTAGACGTTTTCATTATTTAACAAATAATCATTATTTATAAATAATGGAAAACTCAACAAATTATTTATAAATAATGAAAAACAAATAATCATTATTTATAAATAATGAAAAACAAATAATCATTATTTGTAAATAATGAAAAACAAATAATCATTATTTATAAATAATGAAAAACAAATAATCATTATTTATAAATAATGAAAAACAAATAATCATTATTTATAAATAATGAAAAACAAATAATCATTATTTGTAAATAATGAAAAACAAGTAATCATTATTTATAAATAATGAAAAACAAATAATCATTATTTATAAATAATGAAAAACAAATAATCATTATTTATAAATAATGGAATGTCGAACTATTATTATTTACAAATAATGAAGTATTACTTGGAATTATATATAAATAATTAGAAATGATATTTTATATAATAGTAGTTATTTACAAATAAAATGTAAATTATATATAAATAATAGTTATTATTTAATAAATAATGATTATATAACAAATAATTGTTCTATATAATATTGGTACATTCGGCGCCTCATAGAGAAGTGAATGTCTATATCTGTTTGTGCTAATGATGAAAAACTCCACATGAAATAGATTTTACATACTTTGGACAATTTATATCTTATGATTTGATAGAGATTATATCAACTTACCAAATGCAGATATGCCACGTATGATCGATAAAAAATCCTCTAGAATTTGTCCTCTTGAAACAAAAAGGGTGGCTATATTGGCCAAAATATTATGTAAGGATTTTTTAAAATCATTAACCGGAAAGTGTCGTTCCGGTAAAATAAAAATGACCATCTAAAGACACACCCAATGTTGTCTGTTATTTTCATCACAGGCTTCATAGGTACATGAATACCGGTAGTGTAACAAAACAAAACTAATTAACTTTGACGAGTGACAGGAGGAGATGTTACAGATCTTCAATGTGAATACCATTTCTTGGATTGTAACCGACCCCTCCCTCTTCATCACAGTTGGCTAAACCAAATGGATGCAATAACTGACAAGGTTAAAGAAAGAGACTTCACTGATTTTTCCGCATCACAAAATGTTTGACGGCGCGTGATGGAGTTGGACAAGGCCTAGGTGACTGTACTCTGTTCAGTTGGATACTGTCTCTGATGCAGAAAGATGATCTGGACTATGTAACAGTGATGACCAATGCAACAGAAGGTAGAGCTAGGGTGGTTCTTTTATACCTACCCCCAAATCACTGATCAGGAATTATACATATCAATAATAAGTTTATTCAGGTGTTGTATACACCACATCACTTAATCATTTAATATCTCTATGTTGTTCCAAATTACTCTGGCTTTAGCTCAGCAAGTCCCTTTACAGCACACAAGCATTAGAAAAATCCTGTCAAGTTCCCATTTACCTCACCTAGGTCAACAAATGTAGGTTAATGTCTTGCTAAAGGATATCAGTGCCAAGGCGCGAATTTGAACCTGGTACCTTGTAGTTCAAAGACTTATCTGCTAGAGCACAGCACCTCGGAACTAGATTGGAAATTGACAGATATATTGCAAGTGTGAAAGTGAAGTCGTTGAACTAAAAAGGCTGCAATAAGAAAATGTCTGTAACAAAGTTGGACTAGGCACTTATAAAATTAAAGAAATTTGCAAGGATGTCTACATGGTTGTTGGGAATATGTAATGTGAAAGCAACTTACAAGCAACTTTGATATTAAGAAAGGAAAATGTATACGGCCTAAACAGAACAGTTGTTACGGGCTATATAGCATAATCACCAAGAACTTTGTCTGGATCAAGTATGCTATATGCACCATTATCAGGTATTTCTTATTCCAGAACACGTTCTCGCAACAGGTATTTTTGTAATCATCAGGTATGATAATCTCTTACGAAACTTGAAGTAGATACAGTCCATGACTTGCTCACTGCTATGCCGGTCAAGGATTCTGAAGTGAGGGAAAGAAGGCAAGAAAGTTTGTGACCTATCTTCAAATTCTGTGATATATTATCCTGGAGATTAAACTTGGTCTCAATAGGTGGTTTCAAACCGCCTCGATCACAAGAATCCCCGTTAAATTACGAGAACATTTTTAGGCTAAAAAATACCCATTTATTATTCCTGCATTCAGACCGCCCCGAAACATGCACTTCGGGATAAATTCCTGAAGTTAGGAGCATGCGCAGTATGGTCTAATAAGCAGGCAAGGCGCGAGATTCAAAATCACTAGCCCAGCAGCAACCCATGCACGGCGCCGCACCCAACGACACGCTGGGCTAAAAGTTCCCGTAATTTGCTTTCAGACCGCCAAAATACCTGCGACCTTGGAAAAATCCCCGCGAAAGTTCTCGTAATTTCGCCAAGTACCTACTATTTATCGGGTATTTTCTTTTGGGGATATTACGCGTAGTTTGCTTTCAGACCGCCAAAATACCTGGTATTTTCTGATCGGGGTAAATTTCCCGATCAGAGAATACCTGGAACTGGCGAGCTTCGAGGCGGTCTGAAACCACCTAATTATTCAAGTTTGGACTCTAGTGGGAGGGAAGTTACTTTCCTCATAAAATCACATAATCCTCCTCTCCAGTCTACTACTAGGGATCATTTCTCCATTCAAAGAAATTGAATTTGCTCTTGTCAAATTCATACTTCATATTTATACCAGGGGTGGATCTAGGTTTTTTTCATGAAGGGGCAGTGGCTCCTATGAGAGTGGTATACAAAACACGATTAGTGGTCTTGGTATATCATATACAGCCTCTTAGAAGTCAAAGTGTGAGTAGATGTCAATCATAAAAAGGTGATTGTACTCTATGTCACTAATTACGGCCAGGATGCAGGGTAGAGAGTAGACCACAGACAGGGTTGCCATTTCAGGTCTGACCCAATGAAATAAAATGTTTACCTATACCAATTACATGTGCAGTTCAATTCCATTATCCCTTCCATTATGAATTTAGTCAATGGGGTTATGATGAAACTAGCAAGTAAAGAGGGAAAAAATATGAAAAGTATACAGCAGGCAAAGGCCACACATACACCCCCACAACATGCTGATATGAATTAATAGACAAAAATCAACAACACTTTAAAATGAAATTTCATCCAAACTGGATGTAAAATAAGAAAGTTATAGCATTAAATATCTCTTATTTTCATGGTATTTTCTACACAGCACTGCTGAAATGCAAAAGAGAAAGTGGAGGACGTCACAAACTCAAAATATTTTCCCTAGATAAGTCTAGACATTGTATCATTTGTTTGTTGGGGTATAAAGTACACAGGTTGCAAGTAGAAATATGTGAGTGAATTATGATTTTGATCAATGCAAATTAAGATTTTTAAAGAGAAGTAGTTGCACATGTGGATAGCTAGTCAAGAGACCATCCCCTGGGGCTTTAAACTACAACCAAGGGGGGGGGGGTGCCAAGAAAACTCATTATAATGACTTAAGGGGCAGTTCACCATGATGATAAGTTGGTTTATGAAAGCAGAAAAAAATAACGGAAAATATTGGAGAAGGTTTGATGAAAATTTATCAAAGAATAAGAGTGTTATAAATGTCAGAAATCATTAATTAGTTTGTGACATGATATGCAAGCAACTTCCCCATATATCATGTGATATTAATTCCATAGATTTTAATTTTTAAATGGAACATGATATTATAGTGGGGGGTATTAAATGATGTGTCTTATGATATACCAACCCTAAAAACAAAATCAATTTCAATATTTTTTAGAAAATTAAATTTTGGGGGGATACAGTCAACAACTTATGGAGCGGTTGCTCACCTGTGACATCATAAAATCAAACTTTAAAGATCCATAACTCCATTATTTTATGATTTTTTTCTCAACAAACCTGACACCAATGTTTTTCTCTGATTTTCCTTTTAATTTTGAATAAGCAGAGTGAAATTCTCCTTTAAGTCAATGGTATGCAAAGATTTAATTAAATAGACCTGTATATCAAGAGACGGGGCTATCAGGTACCAGCCAGTTAAAATTGATATCTGCTCACTCAATCCCCAAAGAATGTATCTATATTTGGATTTGATTAAAACAGGTTTCACTTTCGATTATGTACATCCATAAAATATATTATGGATAGAGAGAATATAATCATCAATCAACTTTTTGCTGATTTCTCAATACACACCCAAAGGTCAAAGTTTAAATCTACCCTGCCCAAAAGTCAATGAACCTTAGCTTAGCGCAGGTTTTCATTTCAGAACTGATATAGTAAAATCGAACTAAAATGATCAAATAACAATTGGGTGACTTGTCTTCACAAATCTTGAATAAACAACATATGGGTTTCTTTATAACAGCATGCACTTGTTTTTTCACATTTAGCAGATTATACTGATAATGCAAGAAAGGACAAAGTAAAAAAAGTCTGGACTATGTTGAAACCTATCAGTGATGAATTATCAACTATAAAATTCTGTCAAACTGAATATATGTGAAACAATTTATTTATAAACATATGGATATACACACACACCCCTTTCACATCTCATTCTCAATGATGAAATTGTGTCCATGACTTTGGGATTTAGATTGGAAATATTTTTTGTACTCTTTTAGACCTGAATCATCTCTTTGCCTGGCCAAAATGCAATTCCACATATAAATTTTGGTTGCCAAAATCTAGCTTTGGCTGGCTAAAAGCTAGAAGTACAAAAATGGGATGAGGTAGATTTCAAAGTCATGAGATTATTCATCTATTCTGATCTTGAGTTTGAATTGTGTAGAATCATAAACAAATAAATCTGAATTTGAGAAGAGAAATTCTGAAAAGTTTTGACAGGATTCACACACCGTATTCAGATGGCTCATGTAGAATGTATCTTCTCAGTGAGTTTGGATTCTTTATTTATAATTCTACACAACCTGTAAATGTAATAAAGGTTGCATGTTAACACACTTTGACTCTGATCAAACCATGTTGTAGCTCCATGGTCAAACCTATGTTAGGATGCTTTGTATCAGTCTTTAAGAAAACAGAATTTAGTTTTCAGATCGTGTTTGGACTTGACTGAGGAGTTTCAACGTTAAACCATCTATAGAGGTTAAATGTCAATGAAGGCAAAACACATTAGCTTTCATATCTTCAATCATAATGTCATTTCCATATTACAATTATCTGTATTCCCTCATTTCACTCTCTTGTCCCAAGCCATATCCTCCTTTCAAAACTATCCTCTCTGCAAAATGCCTACTTGAAGACTGGGATTAGGAAAGTCCTCTGAAATATGACAAAATATGTGGAGATAAAGCTGTCTATTTTTATTGCCCCAACGTGGAGGAACATCAAAATTTCAAAATATAATTGCAACTGAGATTGTACTTTCACCTTCACCTAAGTAGTTATTGTTTATTTCATAGTACAAGTGTACTTCTATGGAATTCTTGGCAACATTTCTCTGGTACCCCACGCACAGTCCATGATGACACAGAAGCATCTCAATGATGGGGAAAAGAAATTCTGCAAGGGAGCTTTTGGCAAATAACATACTGGATTCACATTGGGCCCCTACGAATTTTATAATATTTTAAGGGCCATCTGCACCAGCCCGAGTTTTCAAATTCGCGCTATTTCTGATCCGGCAAATTAAGCGGATCTGAACAATCTCGAGATTATTTGTAATGGAGACGCAATTATCGCGCTAGTTCGTAGGATTAATCTCGAGATTGCAATTCCAAGTCAACTTGGGATTATTTGCAAAATAGGGTGCTATTTTATGAATTATCCTGCTAATTCGCAGGTGCAGACGCACTCAGGATTATTTATTCACGGCGTCAGACCATAATGCATTCGAGCTGGAATCACTCTTCTTGTGATGGTGGAGACAGGGTTTCTTGAATCTCGAGATTAATCGCGAAGAGGGCCGATCGGGCTAAAATCTCGAGATTCAGCAAACTTGAGCTGGTGCAGCACCGCCTTTAGACTTGAACCGAATCATCCGTTGACTGATCTCAAACTACTGATCAGTCCAGCTCACATCTTGTTAAACCCTATCAGATTATCTCTAAGACAAGAAAAACTTCCTGCCAGACATGAGCGAATTACGGGACCATTACCAACACCACTTGGCCCTAATTGTTTTCACTGTGGTCTTATCTAAGGAAGCTAATTGAACTCTCTCTTGTAGAGTGCTATACAACTGTGTATAGATTCATACTTATCAGAGAGATTAAACCTCTTTAAGCCCTCTATCTCTATATCTTGATTTCAACAAACAAGAATGTGATTCCAACATTACATGCTGACTTAAATCACATCTGTCAGAGGATAAGAAGCAATGAGCACATTATGGGAGTAGAACTACAGAGGTATTGAATTTTGAAAATTGTCATCATGTTTTGGTGTTCAACAACCCTTATGAAATTTGGTTACCTCTGTCAACATACATTTTATATCATCTGGTCAGAACGCTATTCATGAAATCAAGTGTTGTTATTTGCTAACCATACATTTGGGGGTTATTATAATCATAAGGTCATTCGTAATACAGAATGAGAGATGCTAAAGTCATAATGGGAGAAGAGGGCCACTATTCATAATGGATGAAGAGAGTCGTCTGTTACGAATTGAGAAGAGGGTTGCTAGTCAAAAGTCATAATTGCAGAACCTCTTTGAGACCCATATTATCACAAATAGAAACCTGTCTCGTAGAACCATCTCTCTTTTTTAAAATATGAATAGAAATTCTTATTAATGACCCTAATTAATGGAGGGTTTTTCCCCATTGCAAATAGTGGTCCTTATGAATAGCGGTCCCTATAATAAGTAAGTGAACCCAAGGCACTATAATAATGATTCTTTTCTAGATTCTCAAGTTCTTGGAGCGAAATTTTGGAAGTTCCTCCAGAGACGAGAAATGCTGGATGTTGAAAGAGTCTTGTTTTTGCCTAACTTTAACTTTATCTAACATTCAACAAACAGTGGGTTGATACCAGGTTGGAGGATGTTTGGTATATGTCTGCCTGGGTCTTATCTTGGTAAGATAGGGATAATCCATTACTTCCCCCTGATCCAGCCTCACTGGTCTGGTCTGGGAGGATTATGACCTCTGCCTAACTCTATCGATGTTTCAAGGGCAAGATCAGACTTGTTTCTAATTCTTAACCAGACTGGATAAAATGTGAGTATACCGTGGGAAAATTGAGAAAAACAGACACTTTGATAGTCTTTGCAAGTTCAGTACAATGGTAATGACTGTTAAAAATATTTAGTCTCTGGAGAAAAATCAATAAAAATGATGGCTGATGAGTGATGGCCCAGAAAAATAAAAACAACCAACTACAAAAAGAAATACTTATGTCTAATGCCAAATCAATAAGTTGCTTCACAATATACTTTGTTGATAACATTCACAAATTGTCAAAAAAGGTTCAGAAATTGAGTTTGCGCAATACTCCGAAGTATGCAGGCTTCAGAAGACTAGAATGGATTAGAAATCAAAATAAAAGAAATTCTCATGGAAATAAAGACACAAATATTTGCACATAACCAATGGGTCACGTCACAGCTTTACCATAGCACAAGGGGAATCACCCATTCACATGGTTATTTATAACTGCTGAACAATTGAATTGGAATTGACCCAAGGCTAAAGTTTGTTTGCAGACTTGATGCATGAAACAACCTCCAAGATTGCAACATGATTCTCCAACCAAATCATATTATCAAACCTCATTTCTTCTGGAATTTGTCAGTTTTATATATTTTATTTTTACTCAACAGCCAGCCATGCAGCTATCGTGGGAAAGTCCACTTTGAAAACTCCAATGACTCAGGAGAGGCAGGATAGAACATGATTTGGCCTTGCTTGTGGTGTAAGCTTTATGAGATTCTGACCAGATAAACGTGTGGGAAAGTTGAGATATTTATTGGTCCTTGTGAGATAAAAGAGGCAAAAATAAGGCAATTTCGCCAATAAAATCTCAGAATGTATATGGACATTATTGAGCAATTTGATAAGGGTGAAATTAGTGGATAATGATGGAAATTACCCCATTGAGAAAGTGTGGGAACATCAGTGTAGAACATTGCCATTCTTCAAGACTTCTGGGAATAGCAGTTTGAATACAATCATGGACCTATTACATGCCCATATTATGTATGTAGGTCTTCACCCTTCTACGCATCTATTCAACAAACAGCATGTGAAATGATAGGCCCTACATCTTAGTTTACAGTTTCTCAAATCCAAGTTACTCAATTCTCAATTTCTGAAGCACATTAATAGGCAAGGTGGATGGGGGGGGGGGGGGGGGGGTAAAGGATTCTAAAATTTTGTACTTTACTTTCTTTACAGATGATATTTTCTCTAATTAATGTTCCAAATTGGGCAATAGTTTGCTTAAAATAATGACAAAAAAAAGGAGAGTGCTATCTATGACAAAAAAAAACAGAAGAGCACTGTCTATGTTAATAAAGAGAATAGTACTCTCTATGATAAGTACAATAATTTTCTCATAACTTCTTGGCTGTACCAGTGGAAATCTTGCAGATAATTAGGAACGGTAGCAAATCCAAAGAAAAAAAGGGTACCTTCTTGCTTTTTAGTGGATCAGGCTTGGAAAATGATTGTGATTGGTGTAAGGCTGATATAGAGATAGACCAAAAGCTTTGGTCTCTGTTATGTTGGTTGGTTCCGCTGAACTCTGTTGGCTCCACTCACCAAATACAGAGACCAAAGTTCTAGCTCGATCTGTACAGGGACTCAATGGCCATATGTTTATGTACTTAGTTCAAATAAAACGGGGAAGTGAAGTTGCGAGACAGCCGAAGTAAGTCACTGTTTTTCCCCCTTTTAAGTTTATTTTTCCCCGTTTTGGTGCATTTCAGGCCAAAACGGAATAATAATCTTTATTTTGGTAGTTCTTTTTATATATTTTTATGAAATAAAGACAAAAATCGATGAGCCCCGTCGGGGGGATTTTGCATTGTTAACCCCCTAATGGTGGCTGCACGATAGCGAGCCGTCTGTGTACGAGGAAAAATTTAAAAAAAATAAAAATGTTAAAAAACTCCTCGAAACAGACGGCAGCCAGCTGTCTAATATAGAGAGTGAATTTGCTACACAATGAGCAGTGTGTAAATTTCAGACCCTTTACCATTGCAAATACTTAAAATTGTTAGAAAAATGAAAATGATATCGGTTCCACATATCCCTGAAACAATTTAGATCTATTTGCTAGCATTATGTTAGACCTTTACTATTAGGCCAATGTCCAATCAGGTTGTAGTCTAATTCCTAACATTAATCACAATATCACAAAGCAGATATTTTTAATTACTAGTGTTTAATGATGCATAGGCCTGTATTTCTTAATGCATTGGCCTATATCTTCTGAAGTTAAGAAGTGGAAGTGGAACAGTGAGTTCTAATTTGTGCCAAGTGTCCTAACATCCAATCCACATCCTATAAGAATAACTGAGGTCTGGTGTGAGATCATGAAAATTGTAAAAGGTTCATGAAAAGACCCGATGTCAAGCAACATCAATATAAAAGCAGAAAGCATCTTACCATTGTATATATGTAATAAATCTTCATCCCATCTCTAATACTTTTTTTTACCAAAGCAAGGTCGGAGGATGCACACAGACTGTAGTGATGTCAGATTGATACCAGTTGAACATATTCCACCACAAGAGGGAGGCATTGCATAGAGATAACTGATCATGAAGGGGTCAGGGTATGTGCCATAAAAATATCATTATTGATTTGATTGGCAAAGATGCTGTAATAGTGTCCTCATATTGCTAGTATTTGATTTCATAATATAAATATTCAACATTGTACACAGATTTATTTCAGACATTACAAATTTTGGAAACTCATTTCAAAGACAAAAGATTTACCTCCATTAACTATGAAGGGGCAATTTTCCCCCACTAATTATGTGCATTCAGGCAAGAAAATCTTCAGTTATTGCAGATTTTAAATAGGATGAAATAAATGAGATCTTTAGGAGGCAGGAGTTAACCATATTCTTTGATATTAACTTCTTACAAAGTGTCTACAGTGCTTTAGTAATATATTTAATTCTGAAAGGCAAAGTAACAGCAGGACTTATGAACTGTGCAGAAGTTTTTTTCTTCTTCTTCTGAGGAACAGGTTTAGCAAAATCTAAAGGTGTACCAGCTTTGACAGGTTTATTCATCAAAGACAAGCATAGAAATAAGTTGACGAAGCTCAAAACGAAACACTGTGTAGATTAACAGTACTATTAGATAGGAATAGGAGATTTGATGATAGAATGATGATTATATTTATCTATCAACATGTGTCATTTTTAAAATATCTAATTGAGATGAATTTAAGGTGGCAAAGTCACAATTCAAAGAAAATCTGGTGCACAAGGCATTAAAAAAGGTAAGATAATGCTTGCATCATTGCATCATTTCTTTGAAATGTAATTACATATTATTTCAATGTTATATGAAAGAATTGTAGTTCTTTCCGTACAGCTAATATATCTATTCATGGATAAATCCTATTTCTTTAAATCGTTCTTTCTTATTTGTAAGCAAAATGTCAATATTCAGCTGTCCGAATAAGTGCACAGGTACTTTTCTCAATCTAGACCTCTTGCAGGTGTTTTATATAGATTATATGCTTGATTCAAGTTCACATGGCCAATTGGCTGAAACACCGTGATGACCATTCAGCTCATACACCTCAATTCAAACCCTCTTCAAGCTTACAGAGGGGTGAGGAGGGGGAGACCAAGAGCATTGGGATTCTAGGAGGGAACTTAGGGTAAGTACCTGGTAAGATGGTGGGGGGGGGGGTATGGGTTGACAAGTAGGGTGAAAGGGAAGGGGGTGATATTGAGGAATGAATGGTGGTAGGGCAAGAGAAATAGGGGGAGGGACAGGGAAAAAAGTACATGGCATGGGCATGTGTGAGAAAGAGAAAGAGAGAGAGAGAGAAGAAAGAGAATATGAGAGTGGTGGAAAAAGATGATAGAGAGAGCGATAGAGAGGAAAGAGAGTGTGGTAGAGAGGATAAGGCAGAGAAGACAGTAATACAGAGAACATGTAAGAGAGAGAGGGAGAGATAAGAGGGCAAAAGAGAGATAGAGACACATGGCCACATGGAGAGAAATAGAAACAGAGAAACACAGGTGAGCAAAGGGCAAAAATAAGGAAGACAGAACAATGTAACAGATGCAATTTGGTGCATTAAAAACACATCTCAATGAGGAAATGCCAGAAACCAGATGATCTCCTGGGGAGACGCTGGAAGAAAATGAGATACTCTGAGATAAATAGAAGATGGAGATTGGAGCAAAAAGAGAAGCCGAGGAGAAGAGGAAGCATAAGTGTGATCCCTCTTTCCGTTACGCTTCCTCCACCATTTCTGAGGATGAATGGCGCTGGAAAGCTTTAGAGAGTGTAGCCATCGATTATTGCAGCTAACAGGTGCATAAGAGTCTATTGGCGGATGCTTGAGTCTCTGGGTTTAGCACTGTGGAGAGACCCCCACTCGTCAACGTGCTTGCCATTTTACACTCCCGATCATGGGCAAATTTATATGAATGTGTATCACTGTAGCACATTATATTGTAAAATATTTTCTTCATCACTTGATCAATAACATCATAATGATTAAAATTCTATTCTCTAAATCTGCATTGGAGGCTTTGGAGCTTCATTTTTTTTGCATATATAATAAAACACTTTAAAAAGAAATAAATTGCCTTCACACACATATTCCTACACTTTACACATGAAAAATTCCACAAGAAACATTTTATTCATGTATTTTTCATCATCAGGCAATTGCAGGATATATTCTAGAGATAGAAATAATAGAATAGAATAGAACCACACAATTAAACACTTCAAAAAATGCAAATGTAAAAGACAAATAGACCACTTCCTAATAAATTGACGAGATCTACTCAATGAATTTTCATTTAAAACAAAATTAAGGAAAGATTCTAAATAAGAAAAAGAAGAATGATCTGCAAAAACAAATTTTCCCAGTATGTTTTTATTTTCAGAATGACATGCAAAGTTACAGAAACTAAATGTTTAAAAAACAACCCTGATAAATATCATATTATCACATGAACAGTATAACAAGCACTTACATGTATAACACTACTTTCTATCTTTGGATTTTATAGAATAAGCTGGTCGCTTGATTTTACTGAAATACTCAAAGTTTGAGTGATCATGTATGTGCAAATGATTCCATTTATTCTGTTTAGTATCTTTACTTGCATCTCTATCTCAATTTGTTTCAGATACATTAATACTCTTACTAGTTCTCACCCACAAAATAAAAGTGCAGATCTTTATATATCAGAAAGAACAGGTGCAAAGATGGACTCAATAAAAGAGGATCCGAAAAACAGAGTTATTGGATTGTGTCATTTCATTGACGTATGTTCTCTATTGTCCCATATTTCATTAATCCTTTATGAATGTGGGCGTGTACTATGTTTAACATTTACCAACACCGCTAGGTCATGGTAAGTGAGGTTCTCAAAATGTCATTGAGAGTTCTAAAGGTCATTTATGAGTATTACCTAACCGCAGTTACAATCCGAATCCAATGCTTTCTAAGCGTTCAACCCTCAGCGTTAATTAAATCTAACCTTTCATGATAAACAATTCATTTTCCCCTGAATTCATATCTGTAAGGCATTCGGTATGAAATCCTCCGTAATTGGGAGATAAATTCATTTTCAGCTGGCAGTGACTGGATGAATGAAACATTTACAGCGCGGAGCAAAATAGTGAATGCGGAAAAGGTCAGAGTTCATTTTAATGATGATGTGAATGGAGAGTTTTAGCATCAATTCTTCAAAGGGCAAATGAGATTGAAGACAGAGATAAACCAAACACTAGAGGATAAGAGCACACTAAAAATAAGTCAAGGTTATATAATAAATAAGGCAATATATAAAGGGATGATGGGAAGGGTGTGAGGATGAAGCACTCAGTAAATGTGTTTCTTTTTATCCTTTTTTGAGGTTTTTAGTAAAACAGGACACAGGGCCATTAATATTATCCCAATGTAAATTTCACATTCATACATTAAAAAATCACAATAAGAACACAAATTCTTAAATATTTGATTCTCAAAACATATTACCGTCCTCCAAATGACAAAACATCAAATAGTTCATACTTGCATTTTCCATCAACTTGACATTGTTTACATTCAATTTCATCCATTTTGAACAGAATGACCTTTATAAACAGATCATATTATGCTTGTTAGCTGCATGTTAAATGACATTCAAAGATATTCCTCTCCCTCGGTCACTATTTGTCCAGCAAACAGATGGTCAGATAAGGAATGCATAGTTTGAATGGTAAGCTGGTGGTCAGAGAGTAGTTTAACATCTGCATTAGATATGTAAATGACAGTGTGATATAATCAAACTATGCCCCTGGGACAGTGGTCAATAAGTGTCATACCATTATGGCATAGTATGGCATATGCTAAAAGGGAAGTAAATAAATTGAATTTTCCTAACCCATCTGACCTCTCTTATGCTTAAACATACATTACAGATGTAATAATTGTTTAGAAATAACATTTTTTTTTTAAGACTACCCTTTTCAGTTTTAGTTTAATGAATTTTCCATGATTATATTTTTTACCTTATTTTCACTCAGAATAGAGAATAAAGAAACTGCATGTTTGTACATGCATGGCTGCCAAATGTACACATTTCCATGAGGTGTGCTTTGTGTACATCTTCATCCGTCAAA
Source organism: Lytechinus pictus (assembly GCF_037042905.1). NCBI lineage: Eukaryota > Metazoa > Echinodermata > Echinoidea > Temnopleuroida > Toxopneustidae > Lytechinus > Lytechinus pictus. Next base: position 24,382,752 of record NC_087251.1, read on the forward strand.
TCAAATATATACCATTTCATCACTCAATTTAGGCCATTTAGAAATGTGGGTCAGAGGAGACATAACCCAATAGCCAAAAGTCAAGTCGATATTACGTCCAAAGCAGCAAAGTCAATTTAAGTATGTGCCGTTGCCATGTGCAGCGTTTGCTTGACATAAAAACCCATATAATGGTAATCTCTGACCCAGTGATACCTATCTACACTCTCTTGTTGTAACTGGGCTAATGTAGCATCGCTTCAAAAGCTCAAACTCCGCCTTCTCGTTCTGCTCTTCTTCATAAAGGACTGTCTTGTTTTATCTCCATGTAGGTCCTCGTTAAATCAATTGGGCTGAAAATAAATAAAGGCTTGTCAATGTCTAGCGGTCAGTAGCCTTTCTGATAAACAATAACTGCAAGGGCAAAGGGTTCCTGGAAAGGTGCGGCTTAAGTGAGAGGAAGAAATAAAGCGGAGGACAGGAGAGAAAGAGAGAGACAGGGAGAAAGAAAGAAAGGAAAAAACAAATGCACAGAAGACAGAAAGCAAGGGAGGATCAGATATATATATATATATATAGAGAGAGAGAGGCTTTTTAGGTAGTCAGATACAGATGAGTTTAGTAACTTTATACACCAACATCACTGGCGGATCCATGGGGGAGGGGGCAAAGCCAGCCCATGCCCCCCCCCCCCTTGTGAGGTACAATTAACATTTATAATGTAAAGTGGTTAAAACCCTTTTTTTGTTTTGTTTTTTGTTTGTCAAATTTTTCCTCAGGAAGCAACTATCATCATGTTGGTCCGAGGGAAGGGTGGGGGGGGGGGGGGTTAAATATGAATTATACAAAATGAATATAATATGTCAAAATTGAGCTGACTCCTGAAATTAAAACGTATGGGTGAAATGGTGTTACAGCATGAAAGTGTGTGAGATAAAACTGTCAAAAACGAGTAAAACAAAAACAGGTGAGGAAATTTTGGAAACCAAGAGATAAATAGATAGGGAAAGAGAAAGAGAAAATAAAAAAGAGCTAGAGAAAGAGATGGAGGAACAGAGATTAGTAGAAAGAGTATGAATGAGAGAAAATGAAGGAGAGAGATGACGGCAGGTTATGAGAAGATGAATGAGACAAAATTAGAGGGGAGGGAACGAATATCAACTCACTGTACAGAATAAAGAATACATCAATAATCATCATGAGGGAAGACTTATTGTCTTAGGAAAGGCTTGACCTGAATAAAAATAAATTGGAAGTCATTTCTACATCTGTCTCAATCAACCCATTCTTATTTCCATCCTATAATTTTTGGGTGCCATTTATCCCGAGGGGTTGTATTGTCACTGGAAAATTGATTGGTTGAGATGGGCCAACAGAGAAATGACCAGAATGAATGAATATATGCAGGGGGGGGGGTTAAGAAAAATGCAAATGCTCATTAAGTCAATGAGCTGCAACATGTAATTCTACATGTATATACATATACACACACACACACACACATATATATATATATTAGTAAAAAGTGTTAATAAAATTCGAGCTGTGATTGGCTAGATTGGTACCACGTGACCTCCCTTCAAAAAGTTATACTGTACATATGTATAATATAACTTTCAATTTTTGGAGGGTAAAACCTGTGTCAAATTAATGGGGAGAATATCAATTGATGACAATGCGCATTTAGCCAGTCAGTCCTATGCGTCTGCATTTACTAAGCGTATGCAATGCGTTGAATCTTGATTTTTATGGTGACGTCATCTTTTACTAACTTGTGCAACTTTACATGACGGTACATTTTGGATGAGTACGTGTGCAACGGTACAAATGTTTGACATTCAGCCTCCCATTGCTCGCGTACAACAAGCTAAGTAGGCGTTGTACAATTTACAATAATGAATAGTAGACGGTCTATCATACAATATTACTGGACTATATGAACTCCAAATATAAAATTATCTCTTCTGCAGGTCTATTTTACCTCAGCCTTCGGTGAAATAAACCGGCATTCGGGATAATTTTATATTTGTCGTACATATAATCCAGTATACTGTACATTCTTTTGTAAAGGCCTATTGTTCAATTTTACTTTTTTGTAGGCTCTATTTGGCCTTTTCAAAGAATTAATTTTGTTGACAGAATAGACCAAATTTTTATATGATTCACTATTTTAGGACTTTTAGGGATATATAAGATATATTTCTTTATAATTTTGTCTAAATGAAAGTATATATTATTTTGAATGAAGAATTTTTCTTTTCTTGTTTCCATTGAATTTGATTTCAACTTCTCTAATTTAGTATCATCCAGTTCTCGATATCGCCAATATGCAAAAAGAACCCAAATATCGCTATCAGGCCATAGTTACAGTGCATTATGGAATAGTTCGGGAGCCAGGTTACTTCCGGTCTCCATAGGCCACTTGGCCTTGTAGTTATTTCTTTCTCGGCTTGATTTTAGCATCAATATCGTTTTGAGTTTTCTTTGTTTTTAACTAACCGTTACAGCATAAACAACTATGGGTTGTTACTGCGAAGCTGCCACATAAACAAAAAACCCTTCAGAAATACCCCTGGATGAGAGACGTGACGTGGGTAAAGTTTCCTAGAAAATCCACAGTGCGTGCGACTTGGAAGAGATTGCTACGGAGACAAGATAAATTTCAGTTTGTTTGTTTTCATGATGAAAATTCATAGGTTAGGATGTTAGTTTTTACTCAAATTTGAAAAGTATGGAAACCCAGATGGCTTAATAAGTGAAATTAACGGCAATTAAAAGACTGCATACAATCATCTTATTATCTGAAAAGTCAATAACATGGTTTCAGGCCAATATGAAAGTAGATTCTTACACAAAAGACTCTTTCTGTTGACATTGCCTAACAGTCATTGGGCCCATACCAGAAATGATGCCTTACCAGTCATTTTAAGCAAATTATATTGATCACCAAAAATCTATATGGGGACGCCAAATTACTTGAGGGCAATTAAAGCGAGTTAATCGGTTGACTGTTAGAGACAATATGATTTCATGTGCTCTATTCTCGTATTGTGCCTCAGTCATAATCACTTAAGGCATTATTGATTGTAAATAAAAAATATAGCAAATGAAAATAATGTTGATAGGTAATCATGTAACACAGGTAACAATGCCAAAAGCAAATATCTCAGACAGATAGGAATATATTTGACCTCAGAGAAATTGACATTTTAAAAATTATTCAGTTTAAATAAAATTCAACTAAAGCTATTTTTTGACTAATGGAAAATCAACTTATACTAGTTTGATTGTAATTATTTAAGATAGAAGCACATTTCTACTTAGAAATTGCATACTTGCTTATATTGTCATATTCAAGTAAAAAAGACCACTTCTGATTATGAATTTTTAACTGGAAAACATGAAAAGCAGACTTTACTCGATGCTCTCCCTAGAAGAGAAACCTAATTATCAACACAGAGTCAATACCATCATTAACTGACTGTGCTACATCAATCAGGTATCCATTCACTACCCATCTAGAATACAAGCCACTCTCAAGACACTGGAAGGAACCAAACACTGCTAGTACGCCATGTTTTAAATTACAAACTGACGAGGAATGCAACTCATCATCGCGCCTTAAGAGAAACATCCTGCAAATTCCAAGCGGTCGTGCTGCTGCTGTAGCCGCGCGTCGGGCGGAACGAGAAATGGATGGCCGATGAAGTGATAAAGTGGAAAGAGTTTAAAGATTGGGTAGTAATGAGAGTGGTATTGAGCTCCATACCAGGTCTGATGACCATGAGGTTGAGATTCAAATGTATTAGCTTGGTCAAGGGAAAAGGTTTTCCAGGCAAGGAAGGTTTATATACATGCAGGAAAAGCAGGAATAAGATGATACAGATAGCTAGAAAGGGAATGATGAAGTAAGTATCAAAGAAGAAAGAATGGTTTACCAAGTTCTGATTCCAATGAATATGAGGACTTTTTGCTGTCACACTTGCAGCTTATTTTATCCAAGGAATTATTACCCAGCTTTAAAAACAGCCTTTAAGGCGTACAATTATTTCAAGAAATATGAAAATATCAAAATTCTTAAAACTTCAAAAATTGTTAACAGAAGATTTTATGGAAACAACCAAATCACTAAACCAGTCAGAAGATGTGCAACAGATGCAACAGAATAAACATTATGCACTTTAATTGATATGCATTGTTTTGAATGTAGCCAAAGCATTTCTCTCTTTGAGACAATTTCAAATACCAGGCTAATTCGTGGGGTGACTTGTACGCCAAACCACATAAAGTCACGTCCCATTTCCAATCAAATACATGTACTCTATAAACTTTGCTAATCTTTTCTATAGGAACATCATAAACGACATACCAATGATGCAGACTCCCTGCACCGAATGTGAAATCAGTTTTGTCTTTGAATAAAGTTGAAAATCCCAAGGACAGCTATTTGTCATTCTTGTCGGTTCAACATGTAAAATCTAATTCTCGAATGCTAGTTCTACCAATCATCGTCAGCCTTGGCTCCGTTTTAAATCATGTCTAAGTCTGAGAGGGAAAAGTGATGTTCTCAATCAGCAATAACTTTATGAAATTGTGTCTGTTGCGCCGTGCTGCCCCTGTGGAGGCAAGGACTACGTGATGGTATACCTATTGACGTCAGCTGGGCAGAGTACTATGGTGTAACTTGCAGCCGGCTCCCCCATGCGGAAGGCAGATATCAACATGGGGTAGCTAGCTATCAATTTTCATAATAATCATATAATATGAAACAACAAGGATGATCTACAAACTCTACAGTATCTTTCATATTTGCAATTAACTTTTTATTATACATCAAACCACAACAAGGGATGATTAAATCTACATCTGAAAAATTAATTTACAATAAATCTTGAATATGAATGCCAAGATCATCACTCGATTGATCTATTATAAATAATGTTCAGTTCACTCACCAATTTGTCTCGTGTAATGGTAATGAAGTTTCAATGGTCTTGCTTCTTGCATACAATGGGATGAAACTACATGTAATCTGAGAGAAGGAAAGAGGAGATATATCAAATTACTGAGAATAAAATTTGGAAAATTGATTCTTATACCTGATTGCGAGAGAGGTATATATGAATAATGGTCTATTACTTCTGACATTAATTCCTTTCAGCAAGAAATTAATTCATTTTCCACTGCACTCGACCCAGATCTAGTAAATGGGTACTCAGCAGGAATATTGTGATAACAGCAAGGCTAAAGTCATGGTTATAATGTCAACCAAAAGTGCTTGATATAACATTACTAATATAATGGATAAAATCCAATTAATGACAATTTTCATAACAAGTGAATTAATAGCCTGAAAACAAATTAGGAATATAAAAAAAAGGAATCTCCTCCCCAAAGACCAACACTTTGCATGTCATTTGGCTTCATATGAATAAAGAATCTACTCAGATGGTTCACATTAAAACTGACAAATTTTTCTTGATACTCAGTAAAATCTCACCTTCAATCTCTCATAGGGATATGTTTCATGTTCCATTGGTACCACTGGAACCTGTAAATGCAAAAAAAAAAAAAAAAAAAAAAAAAAAAATTGAGTGCTTTGCCTTCATGCAACTCCTGGAGGTAAGTCACAGTTTATGACCATTCAGGAATAAATAACAAGAATTCCTTCCATCTATTTCAAATGTATGTATATTACAAGAACCATTGATGATATCAACTATTACATGACATGTAATCATTGCTTTATCTATTAAATGAGGATTAAGAGACAGAGATTGACAGAAACAGTCAAGTATGATGTGAAAGATACAAAAAGCGCAGACAAGGGGAGGAAGAAAGAAGTATAAGGTTTATATAATTCTTGAGACATAAATGATCATTCATCACTCAGAAATATGATGTTTCCTGTGACACTCACCTGACATGGTCCTAATGAGGAACATAAAAACTCCCTGCATCTGAGTCTGACTTGGGAATGCACTTGCTACACATTTGCTGTTTTGCCTAGAAACGTTGAATCAGCGAGGTCATCTATCAAAACGATGTTAATCTCTAATCTGAACTCACCGGGGACCAAGATGTCTCTTTACTGAATGCCAGCAGGAAGACACAAGTCCACATTTTTCAGATGCTGTCAAGGCAGGCAGCTTAAGAACATCTCTTCTAATACAGTTCAAACATACTTGAATCTAGATGAGTTAATATACAACCAATAAACAGCAAAATCTATCAATTAAAAAGTTGAAATAAAAATGTATCATTCAAGTAATTATATTTTTTTAATCAACAGATTTTTCCATCATCTTTCCCTATCCCAAATCAAATATACCAACAATATCTATTATTAAAAGAATATTGAAATTAAATTGTTCCATTTCAGAAAGAATATTATCATTAATTAACCCACTAGTATTCTCTAAATATCCCAACATACATTCAACCAAATATCACCATACATGCACATCTAATGCAGATATGAATACCCCTTTTTCTTTCCAACTAAAAATCAAGATTTTTTTGTTCAAGCAGAATTAAAACTTTGAGAGTTCATTTAAGGTTTCAGTGCACATACCACAACAGCTACGGTCATTTTACAACAAAAAAGAGATAAATATGTTGATGTAAATAAGTTTAGTATTGTGATGTTTGCATCAATTGTCCAGATGATAGTGATATAATTGACATGATATAACATGTTGAGAAGATAGGTAAAGGCTGCTTTTTGGTTTTATTTTTAGTAATTGAACAGCATCAGTTATAGGTAACTCTACAGGTAACTCTACCTAAGTCGACCTTCCATAAGTCAAATAATCGCCCAAGTCAAAGCAATTTTTTTAGACCAGATTATTCAAAACACGTTATAGACCTCTTCTAAGTCAAATTTTGCCTAAGACGAACAGATTTTTCTGGTCTCAAGAGATTCGACTTTGGCAGTTATCTGTATGATATAATGAATTTTATTAAAACCTACATTAGGTGCAAACTATCTACTTTGCGATCAACTTATGTTAAACAGGGAATTAGTCAGGATGATATGGTAGCTGAGAGGGAAGGTGAAGGCTACTTACCATTCCACAGCATGGTATCAAATACGAGGACATGATTGCCAGTTAGGTGAGCTGCATCTCTCACGTGCCATAATTTATTCTTTACTTCCCATCCATGGGACTGCTTGTCAGCTTAAATTAGGGTGAACAGAGAATCATGTCCAATTTCTATGTCCGGACAATATCTAATTTGTTTACAAGAAATTAATAACAGTAACAAGGAATTCACTTCTTGAACAATGATAGAGATTCAAGAATGCAAACATAACTGCATTTTCCAGAGCAAGTTTTTTTTTATACTAAAAACATACTTAATGAAGTTGGTTAAATGCAAATAAACAGACAGGTGCCCTCCTAAAGCAGCAGTACAATAGAAACAATTTACAGTATTACAAAACATAGTTTTGCTGTTATAAGAATTTCAATATCACTGCCTCACAGATTTTACATTATATCTTCATTTCAATCCTGACTGCATTAGACAAACATTATCAATCATGGATAATTATATCAGATAATTAAGCATTCATATGACTAAACATTCCCACCTAACCTTATTCCCATGATCAGAAAATCCCTTCGGCTACGTGAACGCCTCAGCGAACAAATCATAACTCTCAACGCATCATCCTTGAATTGGCAATGTCAAACTCAAGGCCAATATTTAAACACCATTAGTTTTAAATCAGTAAGATAAATATCTGCTTAATGACTGAGAAAATGCACATAACCAAAGCTAATTTCATTTTCTTTTCATCTTATTATCTATTCCAATCAAATACATCACTAGAGAGCCATTTTAAAAGACTCAATATGTACAAATTCACACTGCTCCTTCTTTAAAATGAAAAATTACACAACAAATGTAACGTAAATTACATAAGTACAAATTTCCAAGTCCAGCCATTAGCAGAATGCTCTATGAGAATATATTTTGAGGACATCAAATGTTTTTTCTTCAAATTATAATACTATAAGTAGTCTAACCATTTTGAAAAAAAAATTCAGATAGAATGTTTCCCAAATTACTAAATTATGAAAATAATAGTATTCAAAACAAAAACTGCTTTCAAGGCAATTAAGCAATAATGCTCTGTACAGTATTGCCAACACTATCAATCCTACAGTTAGTAGTAGTAGTAGTTACACTCGTGATAGCGACTGCCTTTGGTAAGAGAGACCAACTCTAGAGCATGAATATGTTCACAGTATTTCTATTTTGAAGAGAAAGTTAAAAAACACCTGATAAATGCCAGATTTTAGATGTAAAATGTGTCAAGAAGTTAAGCATTGCCACTTGTATGGGATTTATGTATTACCATGTTTTGAATCTAGGATACGAGGGGAGGGGTGAACCAAATCATTGATATGATTTTTAAACCACAAATGCTAGACTACTATTACTAGACTAATTTTGCTGCTGCTACTAATTCTACCGCAGCTGCTGCTACTACTACTACTTCTGCAGCAACCTCTACTATGATACTACTTGTACGACTATTACTACTGCAATGGCTACTATTACTACCACTTTCACTACTACTACTACTACTACTACTGCTACTACAATAACAACTACTAAAACTACTACCGCCACCACCATCACCACACTACAGCATTACTACTTGAAATTGGGGAATTTTTCAAAGCAAATTCTTCATACCAACCCCCATACACACATAATAAATCAGAAGAAGTAAAAAAATATATATCTCAGTATTAACTCTTCTCTGGCCTTACCTGTGATAAGTTGCATTTGAAAGTAGATATAGAGCATTTGCTCACCCCCCCCCCCACCTCAATCGATCATCAAATATCCAAAGGGAATTTTCACCCTCCCATACATAGGCATGATTTATTCAGCTTTCTAAAATTCCCCCATTTCTCACTGAGTAACTCTGAAAACAGTGAGAGAAGAATGATGATCGCCCCAGCCCGCCCATCATTTATCTTGTCTCGTTATCCCGTATTACGCATCTCCCTCAAATTTGCTAATGTCTAAGGTGCTCTATCACATTATTTTATTTTAAAAAAAGGCACAGGACACTTGCCTGTAGCGTACTGTCTAAAAGTGAAGAGCATTTAAATGGAATCAGCTTATATACAAGTGAATTGGGAGTTTGTTTGAAGAATTGGTTAATTCACTATTTTATCCGCCATCTGTGCATGACTGAAGCCTAAGGGAACGTGGCTGCAAACTGGATCATTAGTTCCATTCATAAGACAACCATTTAAAGGGACAGTTAACATGTGTTCCAACAAAATTTGCTTCCTACATGGTTTTAAATTTCTAAACACCTGAAGGAAATTTGCTGGATAAAATAATTCTTTTTTTTTTAAGTAATTGTATTTGATCCCTGATAAATTAGAGGAGAACATTGGGTGTAAAATTCATGTTACAAATCAAGGATCCATTAATTTACCATGAAGTGATGTTTTAGTTCTTATTCTATTCTCCAGTTATTGATATGTAAAGTAATCCCATACATATATCCATTTTCTCTAATCCCTTCAACATACAGACACATATGACTACACACCATAACAGAATGGCATTATACATTGTTAGAATACATTAATCATTTATTCTTAATCAAAATTCTGGTTGCAGTACATCTCATAAATTTTGAGTCATACACAAATGAAGAGTCATTATTCATATATACAATACCCCAAAATCATATCAAATTCAACTTTGTAGTACAAAAGAAAAAGAAATAAAAACAAAATTCTACCCAGGTGAACTATTATATTCAACATGAGTGCATTGTAAAAAATACATTGCAAGAGTAGAAATGCTTCATAAGGAGAAACATGTATTTTTTTCTATATATCTTTAAATATATATAGAACTTGGACAAATATATGTGCAATGAAATAAATGTATCAGTATTTCTCATCATAGCTATGACACTCATGACAGTATGAAAAGAAATATAACAATGTGTCTTGATTTTCTTTAACAATACTAAAATTATTATACACAACAAATGATTCAGAAAATAAGATTCCATTCAAATTAATAATCATTAATCAACACAAACACAAAAAACAACAATGATGTAAGAATTCAAGAATTTTGACCAGGGCAATGGCCCAATCAAAATCTAATAAAATGATAATGACTTCATGAACAAATTTTTCTCAAGTACAGAGTGATAAGTGCATAAATGGGGAAATGGTCATATTAAACTAAGGTAAGAAGTGTCTTCCAGAAATCCATTGATGCTAAAAAGAAATCATCATCTCCTTTTCAAGTATTTATGTATATAAAATTCTTCTTACATTAGAAGAACAAAAATTTCCACTTACCTTTAAATTTTTAATTGCTTTCACAAGATATTTTCTTATCTGGGTGCATGTGTATGTTCATAATCCTGCCTGAACAATACAGCATAAAAATAAATTGATATCTATTTTTTTTTATTAAATGGTCATTTACAGCATGGAATCCTTAACCAATCCATAACAGACTACAAGACTTTGAATCATTACATACATTTGAGTTGGATTTAATTAAAAGGTAGTCCAAACTCCCTAAAAATCATCATGTTGTAGAATGAAATATTCATCTTTTGCTATTGTTACTTTGTATTAATGTAAATGAGCATTCATGACAGAAAAAAACAAACAAATACAATTTTCTCATTATATTAGTTTCTCAGCCGAAACCAGACCCTGTACGATACTTGCAAACCTATTCAATTTGAGATTTGATAAACGTTGTGATATAAATACAGAACGACAGCGAGTGAATGAGTTCATGTTACCAATCAATCGAAAGCTTCATCTTCCTTAAATATTGAGGGCAGCAAACCTATTGGATCAAATGAGCCTTTCCTGATTCAACATAATGCTCATTTCTCAATAAAGTAAATTGCACAATATCAAAGGAGAAGTCACTGACAATACACATTAATCAGAAATGTCTAGGGCACTAGAGATTTGTTTTGTATCATTTAAGCGTTTTTCAAGTTTACATAAAGAGAAAAGCAAGAGGTTGCATGCTTCCAATTAAGTAAATAATTTGATTTTGTTACTCAATTCTTGCATTAATCCTAAATGTAATTACAAAGAGAAAAAAGAACGAACAAACAATTCTCTGAAAAGCGGGTATTCTCGTATAGTAAATTCATGTGGCTAATTGTCAATACAGTGTAAAAAAAATGGCTTAATGTAAACCCAGCATCATTCTTTCTCATCAAACATTTGAACATTACTTTTAGCACCAATATCACAAGCAAATAGGAATGGGGCATTACTGTTTATAAAGAATGCATAAAAAATGAGTTTCAACCATTCCAGTTTAACTAGATTCTTCTGTACATACTGATACTTTTAACTGCACAGATGCATTTACTAGTATCTAAAGGGGAATCTAGACATGGTAATAAAATGATTTATGTGAATTAAAACGGAAAATAAGACAAACGAAATTGTAAGAGTTTGAAAGAAATCAGACAAGGATTAAGATATCTATGGCCATTTGAAAAAGTGAATTGCTATAAATTTCGACAAGTGGAATAGGGAAAACCCCAGTCGGCATGTCGATATAAATTTCCCTTTTTTCCGAAGCAGCATGTCCATATGGGGAGTAATAAAAATATATCATAGACAGCGGGTCTCTGAAGATTTGCATGGTGGTACAGATAATGAAGAGGCTTTACGGTTCATCACGTGGTTAATCCTAAACAGGATGGTGGAGAGATGAAAAAAGATAAAAATTGAAGCCAAGATAGAGAAAGACGAAAGCGAGAATTAATAACGTAGAGTAGATGAGGAAGTTCTGGCAGCGATGAATAGGTGAGCAGTTGAAAAGAGTTAGATGGGTTGAGATGAGTTGTCCTGGCTGCAGCGAGTAGATGAGTGGCAACGAGTAGATGCAATGACGAGTCTGAAAAATCTGGGCAGCTTGACTCTCCATCCTCAGGAGTAGGTGAGTGCGGACGGCAGGGGTATTAGTGGCTGTTATACAGGCTTGGATGTAATCCGGTGACGTCTGAGCTGGTGGTGTGGCAGGTCTTTGGTAGTGGTGTTATTTAGCAGGAAATTCTTGGCACGAAAGTAGACTGGTGGCCATTGTGTGGGTGAAGGTTATAGCGTGGAGTTTGCATCAGCAGAGGGCATGGTAATCTTTGTGCTGAGTCCTTAGTGCTGCATTGTATGGGTGGACTGCCAGGGTGGTGCTTGGGTGGGCGAGTGTTGGTAGGATTGGTGAAGGTGCTGGCATGAGTGGAAGAATTGGCCAAAGTTTGTGATGAAAAGGCTATTGTCCCAGCTTGACAATGGCTGATTTGTCCCAGTCCTCGAGTCACTGGTAGCTTATGTATTCCTTGAGTTTAGTGTCATATTTTCCAATTTTATTGATGTAAACTTTGCCAGAGTCTTATGGATCTTGTAAATGCCAGCTTGTTTGTGGATGGATGTACATGTATGTCCTTGTGCTAGTAAGAGTATCGAGGGACTCTTAGATGAGGATCGGTGTCTAATGAGAAATTTGCCTGAACAAGGATACGCTGTAGATGATGTGAAGTCTTGCAGAGGTAAAGATAAACTATGGTGACGGAGGGATGGTGGAGGCTTGATAGGACTATTAGGTCTGGTGATGATCTTCTTCCCTGGGTATTGGTTGATGGAGTTGAGAGTGTTGGTTACATGGTTTAGTTCCTGATGGAGATGATCCTGGTCATTTAGTTGATAGGGTCATCTAAAGAGGGTGTTCGGGATTCATTGAAAATGGAGGTATGATGATGCGAGTGGAAGTTGAGGTAGTCGTCAGTGTGAGTGGGTTTCTGGTAGACGAGATAGGGAACATGGTGTCTTCTTGATGAGAACATCTAGGAAGGGAATACATGTAGCATCGTCTTGTTCTGTTTCTCTGGTAAATTAACATGAAGGTGGTGGTCAATGATGTGATCTAGGAAGTGGTGGTGTGAGACCAGATGACAAATGTGTTGTTGCCATATTCTAGCGAGAGAGTAGCGGTCTTAAGGACTTGGTGTTTGTAGTGGCGGTAGAAGTTAGATCGCCATTGGAAAATGTTGAAGCATGCTAGAAGATTGTAGATATGGTCTTGAGTGGGATAAATTCTGGTGCTGAGGTCTGGGCTGGAGATGAGCCATTGCTTGTAAATGCTGCAAGTTTCATTGATGAGGATGCTGGTGAAGAGCAACACATCAAACTAACTAGTGTTGGTGGGGCAATTGTGGTCTTAAAGATGGAGTTAACAAAGTGCTGTGTTAATGATTTGGTGCTTGGAAAGGGTGCATAATTGCAGCCACCGACACTCTAGTTAGCTTTGATGTTTGCTCACTCTACATCAATGTACCAATCAATGATGCTTGCAACATTATAGAGCAATAACTGAGCTCCGATCCAGAATTCAAAGCACCGGAACTATTCTCAGTCAAGACCAAATCTACTATCTTCTCATCACATGCTTAAATACAAATATATTCAGATGGTGCTCTGACTTCTACAGCCACCTGAAAGGTACAGCCATGGGTTCTCCACCGTCCCCCGTAGCCAATATCTTTATGAACCACTTCAAACACCAAGTCGTTAACAGCACTGACAAATGTCCTTCTGTCTTGCTAGAATATGTTAACACATTTGTCATCTGGCCTAACCAACGCTTTCGAGATCACATCAACGACCACCAAATTGACATTAATTCCCATGAAGACCAATCTTGATGATGCTATGCACTTCCTAGATGTTCTCATCATGAAGACACTATGCTACCCATCTCATCAAGTCTACCAGAAACCCTCTCACACTGACTGCTACATCAACTTCCACTCTCATCATCATACCTCCATTTTTCAGTCAATCCCAAACACCCTCATCAGATCCCCTTATCAACTAAATGACCAGGGTCATCTCCATCAGGAACTCAACTTTGTGACCAACACTGTCACTACCATCAACCAATACCCAGGGAGGAAGATCATCACCAGACCTAATAGTGTCATCAACAACCATCCAGTGACTCTAATATCCCTACCAACCATCAAGCCTCTACCATCCCTCCTGTTACCATAGTTTTCCTTACCTCTGCAAGACTTCACATCAACAACAGCACATGCTCTGTTCAGCCAAAATTCTCATTAGGAACAGATCCTCGTCCAAGATTCACTGAATCCTCTTATTCACACAAGGACAAACACCCATCCAACAAACAGCCAGGCTTTTACAAGATCCATGCAAGTGACTGCTACAAAATTTACATCGGGAGACAGGAATAGACTGACACCAGACGAAAGGAACACAGAACCTACCAATAACTCGGCGAATGGATCAAATCAACCGCCATCAAGCACACACAGCACAACCCCAACATCAACTGGGACAACAGCCATCTCATCACCAGCATACCTTACTGGCACTTAAGAAGGATCTCAGAAGCAAATGAGATTCACCAACATGACTCCACAACACAGGCCTCCACATCAACATTTGGCACCCAATCCTACACCAAGACACAAACCCATCTAATACTAACACTCCAACTATGGCCACTCCTTCCACTCAAACCAGCACCTGCACCAATCCTATCAATGATTATTCACCCATCCAAGGACCACCCCGCTAACCCTCTCACACAATCCAGCACCACAAACCCAGCACTAAGATTACCAATTCCACCGCTGATGCAAACCCCACGCTATAACCTACTCCCACCCAATGGCCACCAGTCTGCTTTCGTGCCAAGAAGTTCCCACCAAATAGTGCCACTACCGACGATCTGCCACACCAGCGGCTTAGAAGGCATCGGATTACACCCAAGTCTGTTTAACGGCCACTGATACCCCTGCCATCCAAACTCACTTAAATCCTGAGGATGGAGAGTCGAGCTGGCTGGATGACCGAGACTCCTCAATACATCTCCTCTCCACTGCTCATCTACTCACTGCAGCTAGGACTTCTCAATTCATCTCAACCCATCTTATTTTCTCAACTGGTCATCTACTCATCGCTGCTAGGACTTCTCTAATTTTCTCAACTACCCACACAGTGAACCGTAATCCTTCCCATTAACATACATGGCATAATTCCATATCTGTATGTCACCAGAAGCGAGACCTTTGAAAAAGATTCATTTGAGTCACTTTGTGAATTGGAGGAATGGAGGAATTGTCCTTACCTAACATGAAAATGATTTCATCTACGGATGAATGGACCAAATGGAAATCTCCATAGATATAGTGACTGAAAGCTTTTATCACTTGAATATTCATAACATACTTATTCATTACTTATCTTTACATTTCTTATTAATTCCCCCCCCCCCCCCACTTCTTAAGTCTTGTCATTCTAATCAGCTAAATGTATATTAATTTTCATGAACAATGAAACTGTATTCTGGTTTTGCCTTGAGAGATTTAATTTCAATAAATTTATAATTTATTTGCCTTGTATTATTCCGTGGAATTGTTTCAAACTTTCACTCATCTGCTTCGGCTTTTTCCTTGTTTTAAAGCAATTTTCAACTTGGGTTGAATTTCCCTTTAATGTACGATAAGTATTGTGAACATAACAATTAACAGTTTATATAGCAATTATCATGGTTTAGAATACCCTCTTTGAAATTTACAAGATGCCCTCTTCTGTGGTTAATTGTAAAAAGGCCGCTATTTCCTAGGTATAGCTTGATCTTTTTGTGAACCCCACCCCCTCCCTACTGTTTCCATTGCACCCACTTTTCATACCATCCACTGATCACTTTAAAGACATAAAAAATTTAAAAGGCTAAATGCAAGATATAATCAACCGGAGTGCATTACCTGACTATGCATGTAAAATTTCAGTAAAGTTATAAAACTGAGGGAGTTTCCCTACTTGATGGCTTTGCTGAATATAAATGAGATGCAATGCGAGGCTCAAACGATATTAACCTTTCCCATACATTTTAAGGATCTCATGGAAAGCAATCAGTTTAAAGCTTGTATCAAGTGTTGGTAAATCTACATATAATTCATTTCAATGTGTTAATTCATCACCAATGATGAAAGATTATATCATGTGAAAGACACAATCTCCAATTTCATGTATAATGGTATTAAAGTTTATTATTACCCTAAACTATCTTAAGTTTAAAAAAAGAAATTGGTCCCTGATAACTTTTTTTCATTTCAGTATCACTTTAAAAAATGGAATGGGAATTTTATGAGACAAGTTATATACTATTAACTGGATCAAGGAGGCCTTTTCAAGTTTTCCATAATTAATCGGCTAAATTGCCCACTCTTTGAATAATTGACAAGTCAACAAAACTAAGAAGTTTATGAAAAATTCTGAGCTAAGTATGGAATAGATTAAAATGTAATACATGGGATAGGAATATTGATAGGGATATCAGTATTGTGTACAAATGAATGTACAAGACTGCAAAATATTAATCCCCCCTTTAACAATTCAGCCTGTTTGTTTTAAATTCTACTTTCAATAAAATATTGATGACCATGGAATTGTCTTATTGATACGTTCTCAAAGACATCAATACATTCTCATTCACAGACAATTTCAACTACAATTATACCGACGTTGTAAGCATTAATCAACCAATTTATCAATTAATTCTTGTCACTGAACTGGAGGACATAGATAAAAAGGTAGTTGAAATGGGTGAAAATTAGAATCATACAGGAAAATTAAACATGAGATTAATTTTGATGAAATGTACCTTGGAAAGTGTGAACAAGTCAATAAAATCCCTAACAAAAACTAACCCTGGATTGGATCATGTTTTACCGCTGAGATTTTAATTACATTGTCGCAGTAACATGATGTGGGTCGGGGCACGTATCATGAACACGCAAGTAACTTGGAGCCGCCATTGTTTGTGTTACATATACTGTTGCCACGGCGACTATAAGATGCCTAGAAACACTATATGATGGCGATCAAACAACGCCTCTCGTCTGGTGGCATGTTGCTTTGCCCAACCCAATTGCAACACAAATAGAGGATCCTTAGATAGCATAGGGCTGCTGGGATGGAGAGAGGGCAGGAAAAGTGGATAGGAAGAAGAGGAAAAGAAACAGGAAGTTTAACAAATTAGAGATAGAAAGGATGGATTTCAGGGAAAGGTAATACATACTCAGAAGAGAAACAGTAAGATGTGGTCGGGGGGGGGGGGGGTGGTCAACAGCAGAAATACAAATACGCAAAAGTGACAATATATGACAAATAGGAAGAAAGTCAGAGAGATAGAGACCAATCAGTTCATATAAAAGGCTGAAATATAATTGGAAAAAAAGAAAGCTGGATTCAGGGGCATTTACAATACTACATTTACTTTTATGCATGAAGGTCATTATTCCACAGGATATTGGACAGAACTCCCTAGAAATATCACTTTATATATATGAATCTTCTAGTTGGTATATTAAACTACACACAAAATATATTAAATATATTATCATGATCGGCTATGCCCATAACTACAGTGGACGCTTAGAAATGGACATAAGTAAGATAGCTGGAATACCACATCACTGTCAATGTCAGTAGAATATGAGCTTGAAGGAGGAGTTGAAAGTGAAATGGGCATGTCATAAGACGTAACATGGATTCTCAGGAAGAGATCAGTGATGGCATCATCCTCTCAATCCTATATTGCCTGATCCGCTATTATTAGGGCTTATCAAAACATCTCGGGGATTACGCTCTGGTGTACTCTGCCAACAGTGCAGCTAAACCCAGGCCAATTTAGACCCGTCAGCTCTCCTAGCCTGCAACATGAATGCTCAAATTTCATATAGGGTCCGACTCTGACGGCTGAAATCACATGACTAGCACTTGCTGGTGTATACTTTGAGTGAGATATGAATTGTTCTGTGTTTGCAACCTAGTGGGGTATTGCATTGTGATGAAGAATAAGACACACTCACATTAGTACCCAATGTTTTTCATTCAAGTTATAAACATTAATGATTGCAACATGACAAAACTATAGGTGCAAATAAAGTCTTCTCACCTTCAGGTCATGATATACATCTTTTTTGCAAAGATAGCTTCTCAGTGGCTAGCTTTCAATGGCTTTCCACCTCAAAGATTTCATCAACTTAGGACAAAGAAATAATTGGATTTTAAAAATAAAACTTCAGTATTTTTTTCAATGAACGTGCAACATAGACAAGGTTTAATTCATCTTTAATCAGACCTTGCCCCTGGTCATGACATGATTATGCATCAAAGTCCCTCCACATCAAAAGGAAATTACTTCAACAACTCTGCCTATACTTTGATGTGGAAATTGAAAGTCCACATATTTCATGGAATACATTCAGGGATGAATTGCATGGAGGCGTAAAGGGTGAAAGGGTGCTTTCCCTACATTATGAGTATCCAATCTTCTCACTATAATATAAATCTAATGAATCGCATCTCCTACATCACAACTGAATGACAGAGGTAGATAACACCACATGGTCTGTTGGTTTAGGCACACTGCCCAATATTCCCTAGAGTGTTTGATATATTGGATCAACTACTGTTCTGTACTGTAGTAGGTGGTCCACTTGACGTAACAGGCTTTGCTCGTAGGTCTAGTGGGGCAACCTGGCCTGGTGACTGCCTACCTGGACTCTTGTGAGAAGGGGATTTAGAGTTGGCATTGAGGCCAAGAATGGACCTGCTGCCTTGTGTAGCATTCACAGGAGATTTACTTCCGTGGGCAGAACTTACAGTAGGCTTGCTCTGAGAAACACTTCCAGGAGATTTGGTGCTCAGTGTAGAGCCAACTGGAGACTTGCTGATTACAGTAACACTTACAGGAGATTTGCTACGATGTGCCGAGCTGACTGGAGATTTGTTAGTTATAACAACACTTACAGGAGACTTGCTACCATATGCTGCACCAACTGGAGACCTGCAAGCATTGGCAGGAGAGACGGGGGACTTGTTACGATGGACAGGGCTAATAGGTGAAACGTTGCTCTGAGGAGCAGCAATGGGAGTATCACTACTTTGAGTTTTACTAACAGAGGATTTTCCAGGATTGGGAGAAGTAACTGGGGACTTGCTGGTTTGGGTGGCACTTACAGGAGACTTGCTGCCATGGACAGACATAACAGAAGATTTGCTGCTAGATGCAGCACTGACAGGAGATTTGCTACGTCGACCAGAGCTAACAGGTGACTCACTACGGTAAAAAGAGCTAATAGGTGACTTGGCACGGCGTGGTGAATATTGAATAGGAGACTTTGGTGGTTCTCCCGACTGTCCCATAATTTTAAGTTTTGACTGCTGCAGTAGTGCTTGTGTTTCCAATTTCGAAGACTGTGTGTTCAAGGTACAAGGCTGTTTTCCCGATTCTATTTTCATAGTCACACTGTTATCAGGGTTTTTATGCTGAGCAACATTTCCTTGAATCGCTGTTTTTTCAGGGTTGCTTGTCACCAAGAGTCTTGTGTCTTTGAGCACGGCAGTAGTAGGTAATTGTCCAGTAGTCTGTTGGACACGCAATGTAGGGTTTGGATGAGATTCTTTGGGAGGACCATGCTTATCAGACTTGGCTATACTGATATGGTAAGATGTTTTCCCTTGATCTGCAGCTTTCTGGTTACTTACCACTGACAGGATTGATTTGTTAGGCATCTGACCTTTCACCATGGTCACTTCTTTGCCAGATACAAGTGTCTTCCTGAGAGTAGAATTAACATTGACTTCTCCTTTTATTGGACTAACAAGGGGAGAAGCTTTTCCTGGACTTGACACTTTAGGAGGTGAGTTCTTCACCTGAGTTCCATCTGAGTTTGATTTCAATGAAGTGGACTTTTCTATCCTGGGAGAGATCTTTGTTCCAACTGAACCATCGCTTGTGCTAGATTCTCTAGGTGATTTACTTTCTTCTGTCTTTGAACCATCTCTGCTTTGCAATGGCTCAGGTTTTCCGGTTGTCATCTCTTCAGATGCTGGTTTGTGAGATGTCTGCGGAGCCATCTTTGCAGGAGATACTGAAGACCCAGGTATTGATTCTGTTGATGGAGACTTGAGTCCTTCTGATGTAGCTATGCTGGAAGGAGTGGCACTTGCTGGACTACTGGATTCTTGTTTACCTGGAAAATAAAACAGAACAGTGAATTAAAGAAAAGACCACAATCACAACTGACAATACTTTTTATTATGAACAAGTGCCCAACTATATACTTTTTTCTATAGTAACAGTATAAAAGCAAAAGTTTCTCTCAGAAAGTTTTTATTGCTTTTTAAAAAAACTTGCTTCGTCCTTTAAATCTCAATCCCTCCACAAAATCTCTTATACTGCTGGTTCTAACATTTGTAGAAAATAAAAATGTCCATATTTCTTCAACAAAAGCAAATTCAACAAGATAAAAGATAGAGAAGACAATGTCAGTAAGCTTAAATTTAACCAAATTTTTATTATTTATTATCACATTTCTGTAAGTACAGTCAGAAGGAATAAGATTGTGAACATGGAAGTACATGTTAGCAAGATAAACTTGGTAGGAGAAAAAAAAGAGCAATTCATAAGTTTTTCCCTCAACTCCAAGGGTGAGCTGAGCCTTTAAAAGCATCCTGCCACCCATCCCATTCATTGTAGCAATGCATCGCGGCTAAGCAGTCACATGGGTATTTTCAGAATAAGCACACGCAACTGCCATCACATGATCACTTCAATTCCTGACATCATGCATCCCGGGGTCTCTAACCACGCCACCTTCTCTTGTTTTCTCTCTCCATCTCTTCCAGTGCTCTCTCTTTCTCTTATCCCTGCTCATTGTACCCATCCACCTCTTCTCCTCTCCTTAGCCCTCTTCTTTGACATCCCTCTCTCTCTCCCGCTACTCTCTCAACGGAATCCAGGGGCCTGCTAGTGCTGCTAGTGAACATTTGTCGTATTTTGGCTCGCAGCCAGACCTTTCATCATCATCATCACTGGCATCATCATCATCGTCCTCCTCTTGATCGTGGCGATCCCTCTTGGTTGTCATTATGCATGCATGTGGCGTGCCCCCTGGCCGCGTGTGCTCCTTCCTGCCATGGTGATTTGCATGTAGAATCGGATCAAGCTATCATTCAACCGACTGCTTGCATTCAATCAGTCCTCATTACCAATGCACATCAACATCCTTGGCTCTCTATCTATCTATCTATCTCCTTCTTTCTGCTTACTATGCAGGAAACAATTCCTGTTTTTCTCAGATTTTTTTCTGAGCAAATTCACATTTACAATCCGGAAAGACAATTAGGAAGGGTGAAAGAAGTGTGTAGCAAGGTCTCTATTTGAACATGCTACATACCCAATTCATACATTTCTTAAACATTTATTTTGGGATAATAAATATTCATATAAAATAAGCCTCTAAACATCTTTATAAGAAGTTGTTTTGAGCTTGCAAAGAATAAAACAACTAAATAACCCCCCCCCAAAAAAAAAAAAGATTAGAAGCTTGAATGTTTCTAAAATTGTTAATATCAGTAATAATAGTAATGATGTTCATGTAGATTTAGCTGCAAATCTTTCAGTTATTAGAAAAGGAAAATTTAATTTATCAAGATTAAGAATAATACCTGAGATGTTGATAAATGTCAGGCAAAGCCTCCAGTAGAATCCCCACCCCTAGCAGTCTACCTTTCCCTTATTATACATTCCTATCAACGTGTGCAACTGTATCCACTCTGCATCTTTCATTCAGAAAATGGATCGTTGCCATCACTTTCATTCTGGTTGCATCTTTCTCAATTGCTCAAACCAATTTCCTTGAGAATCAGTACAGGTATCCCTGCAGGCATAAACCACTTGGCTGTTACACAGTATCACCATACCAACTCAAATTCTCCAGGAAAGTGTTCAAATAGCAAATCAAGCAAACAAGCTAATGATCAAATGGATTCATCCTTAAATGGTATCCTTGCCCTTCTACATTGGGAAAAAATGAGACAAGCTTTCTGGTTTAATCAAACAGTGGAAGGCTTGTCAGGTAAAAAAGTATAAGCTATTTCTTGGAAGAAGTTTCATGTAGGAAGGAATTTACTGAACCCACAAGACGATTGACTGCAAAAACGTCAAAATAACGCCTTTGATATACAAAATATCCCCACGAGATTAATGCAAACTTAATTTGGCATGAACAAAAATAGAAAACATAAAGCCTGTTGCTTAGAAGTCAAAGTATTAGAGTAAAACAAATGCTGATGAACTCTCAAGCTTGTTAAAATAACAGAAACATTTGAATTACAAATACATTCATCCCTTCACACACATCTACAAAAAAAAAAGCATATTGGCTGTGTAAAACATAATTGCAAGAACTTATTCAAGGCTTCATGTATCAATCATTGACTCATGAGACAACAAAATAATCCTTTATTTTTGCAAATGGTGTACCAGTAACTTCATGGGGGGCAATGTGGAGATTACAAAGATGCTTTTTATACTAACATTTCTTCATGCATTTTATGACAATGATCAGTATAGATCACTGAACTTTTAAAACAAACCGATTTGGGGAAGGGAAAGGGGTTTCCCCCCCCCCAATTTGTTGAAGTTCAACATCATTCATTGCTAGACAAATATAGGATGCAGGATTACTTATATTGAAAATGGTATCCCGCTTTTAGAGAGAATGAAACCATAAATGAGAGAAAATACGACTGGATAAAAAACAAAATAATTAATGAAGACGAACACAACCTATGCAGAAGCAGAATGATACAAAATGCTGAACATAAATCCTTCTTGAGGCGAAAGCACAAACATACAAGGGAATATAGATAATCACCCTACTTTGGCTCATCTGTTATTTTATCACCCTCTTGCCATTCAAGTAGTTTATGATAGTGTGGGCATACAAATACCCTAAATGTGGAGGCTCACTAATGCAGGCATCTTTGCTTCCTCTCCAATAAACCACTGAGAAAAGATTCTCTGGAACAAAAACTTTGGATTTAGAGCTCACTAGAGCTCACAAAAGACCCATATATTCCACTCATATCTTGTACATAATATACTTTCTCTTCATCCACGATAAAAACAGAACTAGGCCTACATGACATCTTTGACCGAAGGATGTCATGTTGCAAATCCTTAAAATCATTACAAGACCAAGTATATGGGTTTGGGATTGGGTGTGTGATTTAGTGCTGATGCATAAAAAAAATTATGAATATGAAATATTGTATTTAATTGTTTTTTAAGATTATAAAATACATTCTTTGTACAGTAGAAATTTGTAATAGATATTTCTACCTTTTTAAGACAATATTATTCCCATTTCAATGATGAAATACATCATATATATTTTTTTTAAATACAGGGAAGATCCTTGAGTCTGAAATCAAAGCTAGTGATATCGCAGAATCATCGTTGCTATGTATGCAGTTTGGTGTGATGGGTTGGGAGGTGGCGACACCACTGTCAAATTAGCTGCTTAATGGATTGCAGATGCAACGATCGGCACGTGCCACTTCATCCAGCCAGTAACCCAACCCCACCATCCAAATTCATATCTCAATCCTACCAAAGGTGATTCATCTAGGTTGTCAAATTATACGGAATTGCTTCTTAGAACATTCTAACGAGTTACATTCATGTAATCAATTGGATCATTTTGAAAGTGGTAATGGTGACCAGACCGGAATCTAGATGTATAGATGATTCACCCTTCTCACATTACCATGATCATCTTTATAAAGTGTCTCATCCAAGCTGCACTTCTCTTAATAAATTTGAAGTGTAACAGTAATAGTAACTAAGTGGCTTAATCAACTGATTCTTAGTAACAATAACATAAACCACCCTGTAAAGTACCCGTAAAGTGCCTTAAACTTCATTAAATAATACTCTTTCACATCAAAGCGTGATGTTCCAATGATAATGTTACGACTCATCGAGTCCTTTTCAAGGGCATTTGCAGTGTCTGTATCATTATACCAATTATTTACCCTTCAAATTCTTAAGATAATACAACCCTGAACTTCACATCATGCATCTCTAATTAAATGCTTAGTAACCCGTCATCTACATACAGTACTTTCATCGCTTCATCTTGTAACTATGACAACCACCACCCTCTCCCTCCTACATCAATGAAGACACAAATTGGCTTTATACCTTACATTCATACCATTGATGCGTTTATACGTTGTGAAAAAGTGCAATGACATTTGCAGAGTTCCTCCCAATATTTTCTGCTCAGCTGAGCATTGTGATAGCGAGGATTCGTACCAAACAGAATTAACGCCTAACAAGATTATTTCATATAAGTGACTCTGTACGAGCACAGCAAACAAACGGATTACATGGCTGCGCAATGAGAGCCCTACAGATTAGTGGGAATTCAGGGTTCTTGTAATCATTTTGCAGGGTGACGCACCGTTTAAATAAAATAGGCATTTGAAGACCCCTCAAGAGTGTTGGCCTCTTTTGGGTCATGCATTCAAATATCCTTATAACTTGCCCACCGCCCCACCCACCAATTACCCAATCCAACTTGCAACTGCTTTTGTTTCAATACAGATTCGACTTAAGGTGTAGAATGTGGGTTGGGTGAATGTGTGGCTGCATGGATGGGTGAATAAAAATAATTCCTGTGAATGTACAAATACTATGATCAAATATGAAAAGTTATGAAATTGAGGTTTATGAAATCAATAAGGGTTTGTGATATCCTTTGAATATTTTCCTCATTTCAATCTATTTACCCACCCACAAAAAGAAAAATTAATTGAATTGAATATACTAATTTTTTAAGTAGAAAAATTAATAAAATGCAAAATGGTAAGGATACCCTAAAAGACAAGATTTGATATACATTTTAAATTGGTATTTGCAAAAAAAGGGATAAAAAACATGTATAAGCGACTATTTGGGTAACACTATGTTTCCAAAGGTGGAGGGGATTGATGAAAGTACATGTTGCAGGGGAGGGAGATACTTTCTTGTTGCCTTACTACAGAAAGCTGAGGATTGATAAAATTATGAATAATTTGTTGCAAAGTATGTTGTAAAAATTTGTTCCACAAAACTTTGGATAGTGAAAATAATTCACAAATGTGTTCATTACAAAATG
This sequence comes from Lytechinus pictus, assembly GCF_037042905.1. Taxonomy (NCBI): domain Eukaryota; kingdom Metazoa; phylum Echinodermata; class Echinoidea; order Temnopleuroida; family Toxopneustidae; genus Lytechinus; species Lytechinus pictus. The sequence goes on from NC_087251.1 coordinate 24,407,821, forward strand.
GATGGGTGATTAACTATTTCTGAACACTTAAGAAAATAGAACTTTGTCACCCAACGTCTAAACAAGACTAGAGAAATAGATGGGAATTTCTCTATTTTGTAGCTATGCTAGGACCTTCAAAATCAATTTATGTGAGTATTGGTTGTCATAAGAAATATTGCATTTATTTAGAAGTTGTATATGTGGTTGTGCAATTCTCATGGCTACAATGTAAACAAAGAATAAACAACTCAAATGGCACCTTCAGTCTCCAAGTTTGGAAATCTCCAAGGAGATTCAACGCTTTCAGTAATAAGTAATGGAAATAAAGTTTGGATAGATGGAGACAGGAAATTCTGACGTTAGTGACAAAAAGAGCAACAGAAGCAAGTAATTGATGAGTTTGTTCAAAGCACTTAAGTTTTTACTTCAATGGATTGGTTTCCTGTTATAAATCCATTCTTCAAAACCTATTGTAGTCTCTGTCTGCTCTAGGTAGAAGCGCTAAACTTTGTATAGAAATAACTGACGGGAATTCAATTGTTCAATCATTGGTGGAGTGAAAAGAGAATAAGAAGGTGATGCGCTTTTCATGATCAATACATGTTCACCTAATCTGCATCTCGACTTCTGGAGCAATAAGACAGCTTCGGCACCGCACTTGGAGAAACATTAAAAATTCATGTTGTGCCTTATGTAAGGTGAGAGCGTGAGATCACTCCCCGAGACTGAGTATGGCCTTGCTTGCCTTGCCCGTTCACCCCCCCTCAAAAAAAAAAGTAGAGAAAAAAAAACCCGTTCCTAATCCACCAATAACAGGGCACCTGGAGGATGTTGCAGCAATCCGATCTCAACGCGCCTCCAATTTCAAACGAACTGCTTTGACCGACTGTAACTCTACACCATACCCTAAGCCATTATGATGCACCTAGCTAGTGTATCAGCTTCTTCCTCTGAGCGGGACACTCTTGTCTTCTTCTGCAACTGCCTAAAATCCCCCGTTTAACTAAGTTATGTCCCCAGGAAATCAATGTCTCTTCTTCTTTTTCTCAAATGGCTCCTTTCCCTGTCTTATTTCATTCAGTAAAAGGAACAGATGGATGGAGTCCTTCACACAAGATATGTGTTTCATGAGAATCCCTATCTACCAGGAAGGCCTTCTGATATTTGACGACTGCAGGCATTGTGCTAATGATAGATGAGACATCTTAGAATTGCATTAGAGAGGATACAGCCTTCCTGTTTTGTTTTCCTCAATGAAAAACCTTTCCCCATTTTCTTTTAAAATCATAAATTTGACTCTGGATAATAAGGTCTAAAATTGCACTTGCATCTTTCAAGAAATCAAATTGCACACCAAGGTTTTATGACATTGAATATTTTTCTTCACTTTATCCTGCTGTATTTTAAATCCTGAATGATCATTTTCATGACAAAATAAATCTCATAATGGGAAAACAAGAATTTGCACTTTCATAACACTGAGATTTCAATTATAATTTCCAGATTTTTGTTTGCAATGATCAAGTACAGACAGACACAAATGCAGAGGTAGTTTTTATTGACTTCAAAATCATGCTACGACCCTAGTTTCATTAAACAACATGATGTTATACGGTGCATCCTTAGTCAGTGTTCAGACACAGAAAGCCATTGTAGAGCTAGTGGAGCTATCATGTTTTAGTATGAATTATTAGTTTAACGGGAGGCAAACTTTAATGTGAACACCAACATTATATCTCATTACAATTAAAAACTTCACCAAACTCTTCCTCCTCTCAAGATAAAATCAACATTAAAAAGAGGGAACATCTTTTCTGAAATGACCTTTAAGTGCTCCAAAAGATCAATGTGAACGAGTCATTTAAGCACCTATACTGTAACCCTACAAAAGAGAGAGTCCTTTTCCCACTTACAGAAATAAGACATGAATTTGTATACTGAGTTCACATCTAAGGTAGAAAGCATAGCATGGTATACATGGTTACCTTCACTGTGATCTGAGTTTGGTGAACTCTGCTAGCCAATCTACTGAACAGAAATTACACAACATTTTAAGAATGAAACAAAAAAAGAGCCCCTGCTGGTTGTCCCCACCCTGTACAAAAGAGCTATACAGTGTAAAAGGAAACTTCAAAGTTCTTTTAGTAAGAAAGAAGAAGTATGGACAGGAAAATAAGGAGATGATTAAAACATTCATAAAATGATGGCTAAAACATTTGTTGTGGTATTGGTAAATAGACATTGAAGAAGGGGGTAAAACTTTGATAGGAATGTACAGAGCTTACAAAACAAATTGACTACAAAAGAAAAAAGTGCTTGAAATGGATGTTGTTGAAATTTATAAAAAATAAGGAATATGATAAAAATCAAATATAGTATGTCCTAGCCCTGAAACCTGACACCGGATAAACCATTCATACAAATACAATAAAAACTAACAGTTAAACAATCAGTATCAATCAGTTGCAAACTGTATCAATCAGTTGCAAACTTTATTGCTATATATTATAGGGCTGAAGTATGATATTTAAAATCAACAAAAAGTATTGAAATGAACTCATACCAAATAGTTCATGACTCCAGTCAAGGAAATATAGTACAAACTGACAGCTTGAATTTCACTGGAAATTGAAATGAATGAATTTTCTTCGAATGAATTTGTGCGGGGAGACGGCGATATGATTTTCAATATGATGAACTTGAGACTTATGAAGGTTGACACTGCCCTATGGATGATGATCTTACCAAATGGTTTGAAATGGAATAGATCCGAGTCAGGTCTGGGGCATGAACCTGGTCTCATGTTATGGTCTAATGACCTACAGATTAGAGGTGATGAGGAAAAGAGAGGGGTCAGTGAGACATGATGGCAAGATAAAGATGCGGAGATGGGGGAGGGATGGAGGGGTTGCTGGAGGGTAATGGAGGGGGAGGGGAGGATTAGACATGGAAATCAGTGAGACATGTTGGCAAAATGAAGATGTAGATAGGGATGGAGGGAATGGCAGAGGGTAAGAGAGGGAGAAGGGAGGACTAGAGAGGTGTCGGTGAGATGTGATGTCAAAATAAAGATGCATAGAGGTAGATGATGAGGGTAGGATGGAATGGTGAGGGGTAAGAGAAGGGAGGGATAGAGGAGGAAGTGGTAGTCTAAGGGGCAGAAGAGGGCGACACAAGAAAGAGAAAAGGGTGAAATATGGAATGACAGAACGAAGAAGAGGTGAGGAGAAACACACACACACACACGCACATCAACACTGATGATTACAATATAGGGGAGGCACTGGTACTGAAATATATTTTTTAAAATAAGGGCATTGCAGAGAAAATTTAAAAAATCTCCATGAGCAATTAGAAGATCAAATTTTAGTCAAGAAGGGACGGGTACAAAAATATGTATGGACAGTGGTTAATCAGTGAGGAGAAAAAACAAACAAATATCATTTTAAAAAATAGGATGAGGAAGAGAGAAATTCCAGAGAGAGAATAAACTTACAAATGTGATGCAGGTTAGGGGTGAGGAGTGAGGGATAGAGATGACAAGATGAGGGGGGGGGGGGTATTGGCAGGGCCGGCATCAGAGGTTCAATGACCAGGAAGTCAAGACATGATGCTGATTAACATTGCATGACATTGAGATGAAATGGATGCAGGAAGGGTGACATGATGAGACCAGACAGACACACTCAATATACAGTCATAGATATTCTCTCTCACTCTTTCTCTCTCTCTCTCTCTCGCAATGCATTCTATCTGTTTTAATTGTGTGCACCCCCCTCTCTTCCACTCACAAACACACACAAGTCCGACTTCTAAAGTAAAAAAAATCATAATCTAATTGTGACTGTCATATATTAATGAACTAATTTTAATTATAATTCATCTTATTGGATATTTGGCTGCATTTATATTGGTTCTTCCCAGCTTGAAACAGGTTTCAAAACCCACCATCAAAATATACTTTCAAAAGGCCTTTACATGTAAGTCATGTAAATAAGGCCCATGTTTTTTTTTAAGCTACTGTGGCTGTATACCATGGCCTACACATTTTCTCCAATACTGAAAACACGTGGAAGTGACTCACATTGGTGCTTATTTGTTATGCAGAATTATGTTTCTGGCGTGAACATGTTTCGGATCAAGTTTTAAAAAAGTACCCTAAATTGTGTTTTGATAAATTAATACCACAGTTCTCATGTGATTTTCCTTTGGGGTGTTTGAATCACACCTTAAAAATCCCACCACGAATTATTGTTTAATTCACATTACTCAATCCCTTCTGAATGAATTAAATAGAGCCAAAATGAATAGAAAAATAAAAGTGAACATTACAGAGATTGAAGTAACCTATCTCTTCCTTTTCTGTGCAGACATGCATGTTAAAATGAATAATAAATGGATTTCTTTCAATGCTGGAGTCCCAGAATCAGGTTTCCATTAATAATTCACCAATATGGAGTTGTTCCCCCCATTGAGAATGAATTATTTAATAAACAAAATGAATATTTAAAATGTAATGGCTTCCACTGTGCAATTTCATACTATTAAATTTTAGATTGAGTCTATCTAGTCTATTCAAATAATTACATTGTTGCTCTTGTTAGGTGGTCTGTCAACGACAGATCACCTATTAGTTTTGTCAGAATTTTCTTTCTTCTTTATTATTATTATTATTATTATTTATTTATTTTTATTTATTTCCGCCAATTTTTTGTTCCTAGGATAACTCAAGATCGGTTTTGTCAGTTTCTTTCAATTTTGGCACAGTCAAAGGTCATTGTCATAAGACGTGACAATAACATTTTTAAGGTCATCTGGTCATCGTGACGTCATCCAGGCGCCATTTTGTGAAATCACATTATCAATCATATCGTCATTATCAATTATCAAAAATTTATCATATTTACATCACATTAACTTCAGGTCAAGGGTCAACTGTCCATGTCATCAAAGGTCATGTAAAGGTCACGACGTGCGCGTACGCGCGCGTCAAAATTTCAAATTGCTCAAAATCACTTTTTGACCGAAGTAGAGTACGAATCAGGTCATTTTAAGCATTTCAAAAATTTGCGCACGCACACGTATGCGCGCGCGTTTCCGCGCGTAACGCCTTCAACGCAACGCAGAAACGCCGTCTTTTTTATATCATTGCATTGATAATATAATTCTGAGCAATTTGATACCTTCATCACCCTTCTACGACCATTAATAACGAAATTAACACCCGTTAAAGTTTGCAGCACGTGTGCGCGCGAGCTCTTACTATAGGCCATATATGGGCAAAAACATGCCTATTAAAAATTCACTGTAGCTCTTTAAATAGTGCGTTGACCCCCATTTTTTTTTCATATATCGATAGAGTATGAGTTGTAGATCTGATTTCATGTCACCATTGTCCCTCAATTTGATCATGACGTCATCATAATGGCGTCGGAAGTTAAAATATCAATTTTCCTTGTTATGACGTCATAATAATTATGCAAATTAGGCTTTAAACTCCGTGAATATTGGTCAATTTTCGCCCAATTTTCGATATGTCGTAGTTTAGAATGTACTCATTCTCCTCAGTTCACATGAATTTTCATTTTGAAAAACGCATCATGGCGTAAAATAGCGATCAAAAGAGGCATGTCATTTTTCCTCATTTTGCGTGTAATCTCTATGGGACATGACTTTTTCTCAAAACTAGATTCTACATTCCTCTATTTCGTGAGCTATATCTCCACTTTTTCTTGTCAGTTGTCTCTGAGCTTTTAAAATGTTGTAGCTGAGATTCTAAGCTTTCGGAAGTGTGCCCTACATTTTTTGATAAGATGCCGGGATCATGCCCGTTTTTCGCTTGCAAAATTGGATTTGCAATTCTCAAATTTGCTTAAGTGTAATCTCTATGGGGAATGTCGTGGCTCAATGGATAACGCACTTGACTTGCGTTCTCGGGGGCGCAGGTTCGAGTCCTGGGGTAAACAAGATGATTTTTTTTTCTTTTTTTTTCTTTTTTACTACCTCGTACATGATCTTTTATGATAATTAAAAGGTATAAAAGTTAAAATTTAGCAAGATAAAACAGATTATAATTACTTTTTTCATATCACATGTATTGTCATATATCAAAGAGACCCTTTTCACAGTGCTTTATCATCTCCCATCTTTCACAAGTATTCCATCCATAATGAACATTCCGTTGTCATCATGAAGATCATATTGATCTGTTTGAACATGGTAATGTTGATCATGATGGCGAGAATAAGGACAGACCACCTAATTCGTCCGCATGACGAATTAAAATCTAGTTTATTTATCTTCCCAGGCCAGGGGACATCATGAATAACATATTTTCATTAAAAAATACTTAAATGTGCTAACTATCTCATTTGGACTATGCAAGGGGAGAGGATGGGGAATGAACAAAAAATCTGATTATGTTATTGCAATGATACAAAACTACTATTTCTAGTATCATGTATTAAATTTTCAAAAGATTTTTATCTGAATATATTTCAGATTTTTTACTGTATTAAAAAAAATCTTTTTCAGTTTATAATTCAATTTAATAAAAATAGCAGAGAAAATTTCTGCATAACCATACAAACACACTAGTTACTATCTAGGATAGGAACATGTACCAAGAAATATTAATTGAAATGAATCTATTCAGAGAAAACAAATATCAGCTCAAGACTATGGCCTCTATGTACATGTAGATTGCCCTTAGCATGCTAATTACAACTACGCAACCAACATCAACATACGCACACACCGGCTCTGAAATAGAAGTTAATACTAGTAAATACAGATTCAAATATGACAGTTATTCCAGTTTTGTATTTGATATGTACAGGTACCACACAGAGACACGCTCTGTCACACACTAATACGTAGCAGAGTGCACGTGGGAAAGACTGTCATGCGTGGTTCCCATATCATGAATCTATAACATCTACAACACACAGGAACCGACACCAGTCCCATTAAACAAGTCACCATCTTTTTTTTCATTAGAGAAAATGACATCACAAAATAGGAGGCGATTTGCTTTCTTTGAATGGATTCTATTTTTTCCCTTTCTCTCTTATACAATTCCCATTCAGTTCAAGCTGTATTTCTTCAGAGGAACATTAGCTGTGCACATGTTTGTAAACATCGGCCCTTTCCTGATTCTCTTTATCTGTATTTGTTGTCATGGCAACATAATTTGATGGCTCACGAATGATTGATTGACTAATTCAATGCAGCGATACGAGTGTGTATGACAGGACAGCATGCAACCTGCTATGTATAGTAATTCTCTTCTCTTCATGCATGAAACACACACTGTGGGATATCTCGATACAAAAAAAAAATGAAAGGGCCCTCACCCCTAAATGTCCTCCATGTCTTATTATGATCAAGTATCATTAAGCAGACACAAAGCAAACATCCAATTTAACCTACCACAATCACATCATGGCCTTCCTGAAGTTCCTTGTCAAAAGATCGCTAACAAGGTGTTTGACATGCTGACATGAGAAACACAGGAAGCCAGAAGAAAGATGGTATAAAGACATAAAAATTAGGAGGCCCTTTCAAGCCATAGATCATTCTCTAACCATTTGAATAGCTAGGGTCAAACCATGTCAAACATCAAACAAAACCGGCTACATTCGTTCGTGTTATACACCCAGGAATGAGGAAGAGGAAAAGTGTTGGCAAATTAAATGGATTAAAGATTAAAGGAGAGAAAATAGCTTTACATAGTATCGGAATAATTACATATCAAAGGAGTTACTGAGCTAAGAATGAGAACACACATAGAGGTATACAGGGAATGAGGAAATGTGAAATGCTACTGGGAATCATGCCATTGATCTTACAGACCTATGGTGAAGCTGTTTCACATGGTCTGAAGAACTGTATTCCACATCATTTACCTCAATTCGGCATGGACGTTCAAATATTGGCCATGGGAAAGGTCCCTTCTACTCTTGACTGATAACAATTAACCGCATCTGTTTGCGATAAGAGCCATCTTCAGCATAGCCAGGAGCAGCAGTAGTAGCAAAGGCAAACTTTGTCTGACCCCTTCTTCACTTTCTTGTCAACATCGTGGCATTGGCCAAAGTATGGATCACATGTTATAAATAGCGCATCTCGTTGATTCAGGTCAATACCTGGGCCTTGTGTGGCGGCCATTTTGCCTCCACTTCTAGGACTGTTCCACATGTATTTAGACTTGGCAAGATAATTAAGTCAAGCGTAGATAAAGTTCTTTTCCTAGAACCTGGATTTCTCTTTACTGAACAAACAAGCTGATCTGTCTGTTGGTTATGAAATCAATAGAAATGTATTTCAGATGTGACAGCTTTAAAAAAATCTACTTCTGTTATTTACAGAATACTTCTTATTCACAGTTGCCATACAGGCAACTCAGTCACTTTGTAAGAGTTAACGCTTTTGCAATATATAAGGTTTTGTAATTTTTGTTCTTAAGATTTTTTTTCCAACTTAGAACAGACTTTACCCATTCCACATCACATCAAAGACAATACTTTTATATGACAAGGTATAAACTTTGATTCAAGTTCCTGATATTTCTGTGACAATAAGTTTTGAATAATAATGTACATATAAACTTGTCATATCATTAATTTTATCAAAATAAAATCAAAACAGGAGAGTGAATTAATTTGTGAGGAACTTTAAAAAGTGTAAAAAATTATTACTTTTTTTTCTGCTGGCTTCGCTTACCATTGCCTTTTTAACTGAACTCACGTCACGGAAACAGCGCACCAATTATGCATGTAGTTGTATGTACCATATTGCCTAACTTCATTATCTGTGATTTAAGTACACAAGATGATGTGCACAACATGGTCTCGCCAAGGAAACCATGGTGTACAAATTTCTCAATTTGAAAATAAATCTATGAAATTATAGCTGGGGTACAACCCCAAAGTTAAGTTGACAAAAAGCTTAACTTCTAAATCTTTTGATTGAATGGAGATGTTAAATCTAATTGGAATTTGTCCCTCAATAGGTGTGTTCAAAGTTGATTTTCAAATTTAAACAGCAACATGAATCATGATTAAAAACTCAAATACAGAACACGAACAGCGGTGCACTGTTCAGTGTCGAAAATATTAAGTTGATTTCTGGTTAGCGCAGCTTTAGTGCGCAATTTGACCCAGCAAAAGAAAGGTCAATTCTGGCACCTGCTTGTGTAGGCTTCACTGCAAGAGCTAATTTAAAGACGTTTTGAAACTCAATCATGTTCATGATCAGCTGAGCTGATCACGTTTACAAAAGCATCTTTTTCGACGTATAAATTTTCTCCGAACCATGATTTGAAAGATGTTTACTTTTACAACCGGGAATGGAGGACATTGAATACACCCTTTGTTTCTCATTATATCCGTGTTTTGTAATCCCGTTTTGAATCATGATTCATGTTGCCATTTAAATTTGGAAACCGACATTAAACAAACCCAATGCAATCAAAAGAATTCAAGAATGGGTAAACATACATGGTAATATGGGAAACCAAAGACACTGTTATTTCAAGTATCAGTATGACTAACTCTATAGGGTGGTGCAGGTTGGATTTGCCTAACTATGGGACAATAAACTCTCACCTGCCTACCTACCTGTACACTCACCAATACAAAATACCATGCACTGTCATCGAAAAGTGAGTGGTAATAATGATGAGGTAAGTAAAATACATGCATAGGCAATTGAAGATGAAGGGATGCAATAAAAATTGACACTGATTCTAAGGTTGTGCACAGTTTGAAGAAGGCATACAATTGCAATCAATTGTACATTTTATATTTTATGTCGCAGGGCCCAGATATCAGTCTGATCTATAGATACAAATTTTCATCACATACACCAAATGTTCAATTACCTTATTTAATAAATGAGCATCTTTTGATTTTTTCTAATTTATCATAGGCAATTTTATGAGTAGTTTTGAATATTTGTCAATACATTTTGAAATATCAAATCGTTATCATTTGCAAAGGTGTCTAGCTGTAAGTATTATAAGGTTTATCAAGCCCCTTGCTTCAATAAAAAAAACATTACACTAAATATTAATGAGTACACTTGATCTAGGTTCTTTAAGAAAGAGAGAGAATATATATACATATTAATGTTCTAATTAATAATACCAGGTAATAGAAATATTTACCATATTCAAGATTTTATCACATCTGACTTGAGCCAACTGGTATCAACAGGGAACAAAAACACAGCTCCAACTGATAGCTAAATATAAGACCTAAACAACCAAAAAATTACTTTTTTTCTTTCCAGGGCTCTTTTTGGAGAAACTTAAAAATTTTCCAGGGCTACTTTTTCATTTTCCAGGGCTCTTTTTCCACTTTCCAGGGCTACAATTTCTGGAGCTATTTCGCGGCTTTTTTGCGTTTGTGTGTGTGTGTATGTGTGTGTGTGTATATATATACACGGTAGCTAGCATATACCGGGGAAGTATAACACTTCCCTGGTTTGACCTTCGCATTGTTTCTTCGAAGTGATTGTTTATGATTTTAGTGTTGTGATGATAGATTGATTTTGATGCTTGAACGATATCTGAGTTGATTCATGGACCTAATACAGACCTATTCAGATTAAATCATGGAGGTAGAACCTCCATGAATTAATCCAAGTTTGAATGTTTGATACTTGGTTGACGTGAGCTTTGCGTGTTTACTAGTTAGTGTTATAGCCCATTTGCCAAATTAATCTAGAAAGATCTGTATTCGTGTCTAAAGACAATGTAAAAGAAAAAGAAAGTTCTGAATTTGTACAATTCTGAGGTAATTTATTTTATCATACAATATAGGTACCTGCAAATGTTATGAAGTTGAACAAATATCCTTCGTACATATTTGACTGAAAGTTATTTAAATGACACTTAAAAAAAAAAGACTTACAATTATTCATACAAAATAATGATATAAGTCATAAAGGTCATTGAATTGTTAAGCGTTCGTATCAGTTACACAGATTCATGACAAAAAGGCCTACCAGAACCAAAAACTGGCAATTTCCATCATCCATCATGAATCATGAATGCCTAGCCTTGCACGGCCTCTAATTGAAATGAACTTATCCACGTCTTTGCAAATTTTACCTGACCTAATTTTTCCACACAGTGAGAGAGGCCATGTGGCAGCCAAACCAAAACAGAATGAAAAGGGCGGCAATCTCGTACCCCCCCCCCCCACCACCACCACAAGAATATCAGATTTCCAAACATGTGCTTCTCAAGATTGTGCAATACATGACGGAGACAAAGAAAGTTATGTAAACAAATTGCCGAGGGTTGATGTCCCTGAATTAAGGGGCTAGTCTACGTTTTCAGTCACTTAAGAAAATGGCGAACTGGCCAAAGGTGAAATACATCATGGAAAAAAAATGAATGTTTGGATTAAAATAACGAAGATTAAATGAAATATGACTGAAAAATATCCATAGTTGAATCTCTACTTTTATTACTGACAAAACAATAACATCATTTTTTTTATTAACTTCTTGCCAATATTCCAATAAGGCAAGACTCCAATTTAAGACTAGCAAGCAAACGTTATCAATGGGATTTTGGAATGAAAGAAAAAAAAATCAAAGCGTGATTTTTTTTTAAGGGATAGACGAGACTCTTGTTTTGAACAGAGATATAAAAATATTTAAAAACAAACAAGAGGTGATAAACACTTCATTAAAATTATAATGAAGTTCGTAGTGAATTACAACTTGTAAAAGGAGAAATTAACAAGAATAATAGGGAAATAAAGTTTGGAAGAAAAGAAGGAATGAGGAGATACAAGCTTTGGGGGGGAAGGATCAAGATGGGTGGCTGCAGCTCGACATGGGGCTAGAGAGTGTACATAAATGGGAGGGGGGAGCAATCATCTATCAAGTCGCCCAAAATCTTACACCTTCACCAAACTTCTCACACAATCCACACACAAATCCCAGTTCATGATACAATCACAAGTGTCGCTCAACACATGCGCACGTGGTCTCTACTGGCATTTTACAGTCACACACACACAGAAATACACACTACACACAATGCACACGATGCATCCCCATACCACATGCAGTCACACTGAGCCTAAAGCACACAAGCAGAGAAACGTTCTGCTCGAAGTACCGTATATGACTCCTCGGCTCCAAATTCTACATTTATTTTATCTCAGTGCTTGGAGTCGGCGCTGGCGCCGATTTTCGTCCATGAATGAGAGAGCATGGCAAAGACTCGAGTCTCAGAACCGCCGCCGCTTGGTACTCGAGTCTCCAGAGATCAGGGTCGACTCCCCGACTCTGGCATTGAGAATCGGGTAGACTCGATTACCCGGCGCTGGCTCCCAAGCCTAGTTGACGGGGGCGATTATGAGTTTTGCAGTCGCCCTCGTGTGAATGTTTTTAGCCCTTTTCCGGGGCTCTTTTTGGACTTTCCGGGGCGAATTCGCCCGCCGCCCCCGTGTAATTTTTTGGTTGGACCTAAACCAGCTTACTGCATACATTCTGAGACCGATTTAATTCATGAGGGAGATATAAAGGGGGGAATACCATTAACTTTGATTTGATCATGTATTGGTATGCAGATAGTGAGATTAGATCCATTGATACCTTTCAGCTGACCAGCCAGACACACAACAAGCACACACCTTATGTAATCAAAGATTTCCATTCTATTCTTCTGACCCAAAGGGCAGTGAATCCCTGTTCTTGTTTACTGTCCCCCCAATGAAAGGTGTTGTCTATATTCAGGTAAAATAGGAGCTCAGCTAAGCTTGGTGGGAATCCACCCTATCCTGGGTTCTCATACTTGAGACAAACAATAGAGCCACGCATCTTGTCATTGTTGGCAGATTTGGTAGGCAGCCATTGTTTGAGATACTCCTGACTGGCATGGCACAAGAGGCTCTGGCCCCCTTCAAATAACCCCCAAGTATAGTAGCCCCCCTGACTTGGGTCATTAAATAGAAGAGGGGCACTAGACCATGGGGCCTAACATACCTCTTAAGTCCAAGAAAGTGCCTCTCTTTTTTATGCTCTAAGCGATTAGAATGACTATCTTCCCGACACAAGGATGTACAGGTACTCAAGTGCTGTCCGTCATGGATAGGTAAAGACAATTCATTGTGCTAAGTGGATGACTGCCTGATGGATGATCTAGCCATCAATTCTGCCTAGCTATATGACTCTTCTCATGTTTACCTGCTCTGTGGATTTTGCTTCCTGCAGACTGCCAAGACCCTTCTCCTATATTCATGACGGATGCTACCTTTTCTCTTAGATATTATACTAAATTGTATTCCACAGGAGACGTATGTACGAAATAATGAATAATGCACTCTTATGGTGACCTGGGTGACAAAGAATCTTGATCGAAGATCACTTGGCATCACAGTATGCACGATTCTAAACTCTCCAGATATGAATGGGATGGGGGATGAACAAGATGGGTGTCTCATCATCCAGATGTCAGAGAATATTAAAGAAGAGAATAAAAAGAGAGAGGAGAGGTTGGTGAATCTTGGTGTGGCTTACAAATCCCCATTGAAACTGTATCCAAGGTGATTTTCTATTACAGTCAAGGCACCCACCTAGCGGGATACTGCCTCGAATCATTAGACGTCTTTCAAAATGGAATCTCCATAAAGGAAGCATTATAAGATGGGTCAAAAGACATGAAGACTGGAGATTTCCATAATGTATAAAATAGATAGAGAATGATTACAGAATAAAAAATTCAATGATAACAATACAAAAATCTGACAAGCTGAGGTGTGTGCATGCTGAGTTGAGCCCTCATCTGGAGTGCCACCATTTATTGGTGTTGATTTCAAAGCCGCTGCTTATAGACCTCAAGGGAAGAGGGAGTTAATTGTTTCCTCATTCTCTTAGAGAACCCCTTTGGAATACAGGGACCCAATACCCCCCCCCCCCTCAGCTCATCTGTATCCATTTTAAGTCCAGACCTCTATCTCTCACCATTCATTCCCATTCAGCGCTACCCAGTGGCTACTTCTTCAAATCTACACCCTCCAACTCTCATGTGCTCATTCAACCAACCACTTTCCCACGCATCCTCTGATTCAATCCTCATTTTCACTTCCCTTTTGACTTCTCCTTTTTTTAACATCATATTACTGAAGTCTTGAGAAAATTTGGGGTGCATTACTTCTAAGTTCCTATGATGTAAAAAAACTTTTGTGTCATGGTTCTTTGATCAATCAAAAGAAGAAAGTAGAAGAGAGTTGTCAAAGACCTTTTAACTTCAGTGAATGTTTAATGTCTGTAATTATGAAGCCTGAGAAAGTATCAAGTTAATCATTGGTAACACAGCTTAAGCAGTATTGTATAGTCATACAGAAACACTTAAGCTGATGATGTTGGGGGTATTAGTATGTTTCATTTACCCGGTAATACAAAATAAGTTGTACTTTGTTTTGCAGACATTGGAGAATGTACAACAAACAGATACGAAAAAAAGAGTTTTGAAAAGATGGCCAAGGATCAATATATAGGATCATCAATGATAGTTATACATCTACAGGAAAGCTAAATCCAATTAAAACAGGGTGCTAATGTACATATTTATGTTCGTGAAAATAGAAATGTGACTATTTGTTCATCACGTTTTTTTCATTTTTCTTTATTTTTGAATTCTGTATAATCAAATGCAGAACTTAGCCTTTTGGTCATTTGAAATATTAAGCCTAATATGAAAGAGCAATCCTCCATATCACTCATTTCATACATCTTGTTTTACCCATTTCATGCATCTATTGGACAGTGTCACATGTAGCACTTTGCTAAAAAAATCTTCAAAGCAGGAAAGTAAAATAAACAGGTGTACAATTGTCATTTAAAAGCTTGTAAGCAACCAAGCACGTTTCAAAATGACTTATCTAAATGAATGTAGTTAAACGTATCACTCAATCTCAATCTAGGGAGTATAGAAAAAAAAAGAATGATTTCCTTGTATGATGCATGTAAATTTTCAATGTAAATATCTGTTTATCAATCAAAGCCAGTGGGAGAGTACATATGCTACGCTAGTACTATACAGGAATCTCAACCAACCCATCATACACCGCCACAAGTGCGATTCTGCTGGTGTAAGTAAATCAATACATTCACAGGTATTCAAACTAGACAGATGTTACAGGATTCATTAAAACTGCGTACAATACGAGAAGCCTACAATGAAGATCTAGGAAGCCTCACGATAGCTATGCTCAACTACCCCACCCTCAACCCAAAATAACTCATAATGGTGTTTCGGTGTACGGGCGGATTATTGTCACAAGCATTTTGGAGTTTGTCCAGTTCGATAGCGACTTGGGGGGTTTCAGTTTTTATTTGCGGGCTTCCAGCGCTGAATGAGTCATTGTCAAGATTTTTATAGGGCGAAAAACTGAGGATTATATAGGGGTGGTAGAAAATTGTAAGGGGAACGGCTGATGAGAAAACAATTATGGTTACACATGATGGAACTTTATTTGGATTGACTTTAAAGGAGTAATAGGTTTAATATCTATTTCGTAAACGATGGATATGGGTATGTGGATGGATTTATCGCATCTGCATTGATAAAATTATAAAGAAGAGGCACAGCGGGGTCTCTTGGCTGGTGGAATTATTATGTAACATTATTATATAAAAGTAAGAACAAGACTAGAACACTAAAGATTTCAAGTTTTAAAAAATGCAAAGTTGACAATAGACCTAGAAGTAAATATTTGGTGAGCATATGCTATGCTTTTGAGATCATGTACCAGTAATTAATTTGTGGGAACTCTGATGATTTAGCAAAATCAAGTTAAAACTAATGACAAAACCACTTTATTTGATAAGAAAATAATCTTCTCGTGAATAAAGGGAACCAATTAGTAATATTTAATGGACCGGGGACGAAAACCCATTTTCAACTTGAATAAAAAGAAGAAGAACTTTGGCCTCAGTCAATGGGGCATGACAGTAGAAGGAGACATGATCAACGTTTACCTTGGTTACCAAAAGCTCTTTTGATGAATCAATTAGACCCTGTGGTTCTCAAAGTCAATCGGAATCATGAGAAAATTTTCATGCTCTGAAAGAAAACCATCAGATTACTCACTCTCTGTGACAATAAAAACTCAGTTTGGGGTAAAATGTGCCTTTTGTATGATTTCAAAGGATGAAACACATGAATATGACATGGGGTGCGTTGGTTGAAAGAAGCCTCTTAGATTAGGGTGACTTCCTGTGTCACTAGAACACTGATATAGCATCCACAGGGAAGATGCGGTAAAAGAAGTGTTATTGTAATGTTATTAGGATTGTAATATCCATCACATTTCTGCTATTAAACCAACCACTAAGCTGGCAAGAGACATCATTCATAATCCCCCTTTCAACTAAGCCATCAAAGGAACACGCAAGGAGTTTCAATAGCTTTTGGGAGTACATCCCTTGCAGGAGGCCTAGCTTTGGAAGGTTTTCTTCTATACTTTTGATGTCATCATGATCATACCCCTCTGAAGTAAATTTGAATCTAGCACCCAAGGATAAAATGTTGACCAAAGTCTCACAAAAATTGAGGATACCGACCTCCAAGACTCTACCTGGAAGAAAGATCGCAAGAATGCTACGCAAAGTTCTTAATATTATAATAATAATGAATAATAATATGATGAATTTGTATAGCACAGCCACTATATAGATATACTCTACTGTGCTTTGGTTACTCCCATTGCTTATACTACTTAATAAAAGTGAAGATCTACTTAAACGCTTCCCTGCATAGATGTGTCTTCAATATTTGATAATGTTTTGAAGTGGGGCTAAAAGCGGGGCTCCCGGCAAAAAGCCAGGAAAACATTGCTATGTATAACATTGCTCTGTAACTTCATCAATATACTGCCACTGACTCTGATATTACCAAGGCATCCAGAGCCAACCAAAAAGAGGATTTCTCATAAATTTTTAAACTACTCTGGTTTTTTTCATGAATTACTCAATCTAGTGTGATAAAGGGCTTGTAATCCTATGTCACACAGAGCCAAAATTATTTTAATTACTACAAATGTGAACTCCATAACTAAAAAAAAAGACCTTGGCTAAACATAACACAACTAAATCCTAGCACAGAAGCCATACAGTAGAGTTATAAGAACATATTTGGAAGGGAAGAATGAAAAAAAAAGAACAAAATGCCTGCAGAGAGCAAAACAGAACAGTTTACTATGACAACTCAACAGCTCTCTTTCTTGATCATGTGAAGCTGATTGGGCCCCTGTGCTAATCAAAACACTTACCACAACATGCAAATTTCATTATCCAGAACCTGAATATCATCAGGATTTTCTAAATTGAGTCTTTGGCACAAACCACAAAGCAGTTTCTCTCAAATACATATTTGCAATGAAAAGCAATGTTTATATAAAATCACAAATATTGAATAAGACTTCGTCACTATCATCCTGCAGTAAGTGTTTCTTCTTGAACAGATTATGATAATAAAGGAATACTGATAAATACTGCTTTGCAACTAACTGTTATGAAGATGAGGTATTCGATAATCACGATGACATACAGTGCAAAATGTCATAACACATGATTGAGACATAGCTATTTCATTCAAATTGAAATTCTGGACTTCTGAAAATTGAATATTCAAAATTTTCTGTTAGCGATACAAATCTCTACATTTATTTATCTTGCATAGATCTTAAACGGCAATTCTGTCATGCATATTGCTCTCAAGGTTAGTTTCTCCTTTGAAATGGTTAAAGGAGCAAAGAACCTGTAGACTAGATACAAACAACGATAGACCATGAACCACAATGGTGTTTTTACCCCTCAATGATCTCCTCAAATACATCAATCTGCAACCCAGGGGAACTTTATTTCTATCCTCTGTGATACCAAAGCTCTATTAAACTCCAATTACACAACCATTCAACAGTCTCGTTAGTTCACGCACCATGGTTTTTAATTGTGACTTTCATAAAGGGGACAATGTAACATGCTTTACTGGGGACCTTCTCAGAGTTCAGGACGTGGGAAAATTAACAAATTCCTTTAGGAAGCCGGCCTATCACAACTGAAACCAGAAAACAAATAAAAGAGAAGACCAATCTATCTTACTTAAATTCATTTGCCGAGAATGGAAAGGCAGAAGGCGAATCAATCTCCCTCAAACGCAATGACATCTATATTTAATTACAGATCATTCTCACAAAACAGTTCCTAAAGATATGAACATGCTTTCTTGAGGACGGTATCACCTATAGAGTGCCAATGTGTTAGCACAACGGTGGGAAAATTCCGAGCTTGAGCCCACTTACTAGTAGACCATATGTTAAGCAATACCTTTGCTTAGAAATAATGACGATTCAACAATAGGATCAACCTTGTTGATTCCCATGGTAGATTTCCACCACTATTAATAACACTACCTGACTAATCGCTAGCATCACTATCGAAACTCTCTTTCATCCCTTTCAGTTTCTATTTGAGCAGAAGATAGAAAGGGGAAACAGGTGAATGGAGGGCATACAAACTATTTGGATAAAAAAGTTTGAGAGTGCTTAGAAGATTAGTCAAAGGGGGAAAAAAGAAGCTGAGAAAACAGATTTTGTGAAGTGTGGCCATGAATGCCCCCTCAATCATGCATACAACTTACTGCTTGTACAGTGAATCAGTGCATGAAAGATGCAAGATATTTATGGAAAACATGCAGTGGGTTGATGATGCCTAACTCTATGTCAGATTCATGATTGGAGTAAATGACTAACTGTGAAGCTGTTGAACTGGACAGTTATCATTCACTTAACTCTTAACATCCTGCTTTGGTCAACTGGTACCCAAACACACACACACACATACACATAAATCCCATAGAACTGCATAGAGTATTATCTTACAAATTTAGTGATTCGATATCAGAAAGCTTTCAACAAACAACATATTTTGACATTTTCAGCCCATCCCATGATTGGGAAGAGGTTTAAAATAAAAATGAAAAAGTATGCAGATATTTTATTATGATCATCCAAAGTTCCAAGTCCCAGAATAAATACAAAATATAAATCTCTTGGCTATTCCAAGTGTCTTTTTATAAGTTAAAGCAAATTTGATATTGAATCCTAGTAATACCACACCATTCTTGCAGGGCCTATGATATGAAACTATTAGTCCTTCACTTGAAACTAAAGATTTGCATTTCACTCATTGCCTACCAGAACCGGATGATCCCTGTACAAACCCAATTGGAATTGCAGGATGAAGTGGTCATTTATGTTAAACAAACAAACAACTTTCCAATTTGAATAAATTACCATTCATTATAAATATGGATGGATTCAGTGTAGTATGCAGTGGGCCCTAACACTAGAGACCCATATTTCAAAGAATCCCATAAGACTTTTATGCTGTATGAACATACACAACCAGCTTAGCCAAATAGTAGATGAATGGGATTTTAATGCTTTTTAAGGAAACCAACGCAAGGAGCTGATCTGTCTCAAATGAATCCCAATAATGTGTTAATCCCTCCAATATTTACTACTTTCACCAGGATCTTATCAAGAGGTAGGCAAATATTCCCACGATCTTATGAGGAAGTTTTCAATCCCAACTTTAGAGCGAACCAATCACCCAAGAGTTTACTTTATTTCTGTAGAATCATTTTGAATGTAAAAAATTAAGCATCAAATTTATAATTCCATTTAAAACAATTCGAAACTTGCATGCACACTTTCATTTAGTAAAGTCCTATTCAATTGCTTTATAGGGCATACATATGACCATAGACACCGTTCTCAATACCTTCCTAAAACTAGTTTAACGTGCAATGAGAATGGTTGAAGCGATCTTCCAAACCGGTTCATAAAACCACCTCACGATGTAGTTTTCAAGATCGCTTTGCCATGTTAAACTGGTTTCAGCATAAATGAGGACACAACCGCTCTTCGGGAAGTGATCTTCGCACATTTTGAGCACGCTACTCTGCACGACAGGTGTAGAATGCCTACGCTGCGGTTTCAAATTTTGTGCGAAACGTGTCACCCCAATGAGAGCTTTTCCAAAGCAACAAGATCGCTTTACATGAAGTGATTTTGAAAACCACTTTCATGTGATCAAATGGGAACGCTAGCAAAGCGAACTTCCTGCGC
The DNA here is from genome assembly GCF_037042905.1 of Lytechinus pictus. Lineage (NCBI taxonomy): Eukaryota > Metazoa > Echinodermata > Echinoidea > Temnopleuroida > Toxopneustidae > Lytechinus > Lytechinus pictus. The sequence continues at coordinate 24,427,962 of NC_087251.1, forward strand.
CGGTTTCCAGTAAACTAGTTTTAGAAAGCGTAATGAGAACGGTGTCATAGACTACAACCACACTAGAGATTAACTAGGCTTGCTTGTATTGAATGGCATATGCTCCGATCGTTATAATAGGGATCACTGCCATCTATTGAAAATACGAGAACATGTATCTACTTTTTTTTCATTTTCAATTTTACGTTGTTCTATTGCCAGATCAGTCTTGTTTGCTTCCTCTGATCTGATCTCATTTTTTATAATAACTGAATGTTCTTTACCATTATTGTCAGCATAAATTAATCCTTAACTACATGTTGGTAAGAACATCTTCAAAGAGTATCACATGGGAGAGAGACCTTTGCATTGAAATGTTAAGTCACTAATACCCTTTTTACACAGGATTTTCTTAACCCCGGACTATCGCTAACCCCGTACTATCCTTAACCCCGTACTATTTTTTTTCCTTTTCACACATGCCAAATTGTTATCGCTAACCCCGGATAAGGAATGCTTGCTTTTTACACACGAAACTCGCTAACCCCGGACTAGTGGTTTTTGTCGATCATTCGTAGTACAAGTACTTCACTCGTACCTTTTTACACACGCTAAAATTTCCTTAACCCCGTACTATAGGTGGGGCTAAATTGCCATTTAGCCCCACCTATAGTACGGGGTTAAGCTTAGCCCACTTTCGTTTTACACTAGCGATCTTAACCCCGTACTATCGCTCTTAGCACCGCAATTGCTGGGATAACCCTGCTTTTTTGCAGGGCCAAATAATCCCGTACTAAAGGTGGGGTTAGCCCACTTTGCAAAAATGCTGTGTAAAAAGAAAGTGGGCTAAGCTTAACCCCGTACTATAGGTGGGGCTAAATGGCAATTTAGCCCCACCTATAGTACGGGGTTAAGGAAATTTTAGCGTGTGTAAAAAGGGTATAACAGGACTACCCCTTTTACAACATGAGAGGCTGTCCAATGTAGTTTGTTTTAAATCTTGGCAAATTGCTCTTATCTTTGAAATTGAATTTGGGACTTTGACAAATTTGTCTTGGGTTTAGTATTTGGCACTGAATTCATTTCATTTCAAATGCATTCATACATTTTGTATCACTAAAAAATTTGACATGAACATACAAATAAAATAAAATTAAATATCTACCTTAATTTAAAGGAACTGAGCATGAGCATGGGGCACTCAATATTAAGGCATTTTTAAAACCAATTTCAATTATACATATTTTTTTCGTTTTAGGGTCTAAAGTAGGTAAAATCATAAAGGTAGGCAGATGTTAGAAATGATCAATTTTACTTTTATAAATTTGATGACTTTGACTCATTATATGAAAATATCATAACACACACACACAAAAATTATAAGCTTTCCAATAATTCTTACAAATTTACTGAGGAATCCTTTCAGAAATTTGAGTAATGATATATGTGGGAGTCAATAACTTTCATAAAAAAAAAAATCTAATTTCCTTATGAAATCACATGAAAGTACTTTAACACTGTGATATCTAATTCTCCATGCTTGAATGATAGATTACAATCATGTACAATCATATGGAAAAGTGACCATCTGTTTAAGACATTTCTAGCTCTATTTCAAGGTTGTTATGACGCTGATTGACACATGCATTTCCAATTGATAGGCAGAACATTAGCTTGTCTTATGACAGAAGTTGAAGTGTCCTACAAATGAAGACACAATGAAGTAAGCTTAATCATGGATTAGTCTGGAAGTGAATGTTGAATGCTCTACAACTAGAACATCACCAGTGAGCCAATTCCATGTAAATTGGATGGGAGCACATAAAATAGAGATAGCCAGATATCAGATGATGCAAATTTAGGTTTTCTAAATGTTGACAGATGTAGATATCATTGGCAGGATACCACAAATAACGGAGTGACAGTTTGTTATGAATCTCTGCTCACATTCCATGCCTGCTAGCAGAGGTCTCAATGTGCCTAGTTATTCCCCTTTCGGCAGGCTCGGAAATGAGATGATTGGCTTTTGATCTATGAAACCTCCTAGGTAATTCATACTGGTTACATGCTAAAGATTCACAACCTGAAAACATCTCATAGTTTATCATTTGAGTCTCTTACATCAAAACCTTTCCCATTTTTGCTTTGGTCAATTAATAATAAATATATCTGAGAGGACAAGGACACTGGAGCGATGCAGGGAAAAAAAAAAAGAAAAATAATACAATGAATGGCGGATCTATGGCCCCAAAACAAACATCCCAAACATGAAAACCAGAGTATGAAAACATGAGAGAAAGAATCACTATAAATTTCAGGATAATGTAACATGTATTTAATTTTCATATTTTTGCTCAGTGAAAACTTTATCTTATTCAAAACCCAATAAAACATGGAATATTTTGACATTTTATGGGCAGATCATCTTGAGCCTCAGAATGTTTTTTTCCTTAATTGATTACCCCCCCCAAAAAAAAAACAGTCAATACCTTCACACGAAAGAAAACAAATCTCATATTTTTTCCCTACTGTAGTGCAAAAAATAAAATAAAGGAAATTTATTAACATTACAGTATCATACTATAATTCAGATTCTATATAGATCTTTTAAACTTTGCTTGTTTCATCTAACAGTGATGTAGTTATAAAAATCTAAGATTGTATTATTGTTTTCTGTTGTGTAATTCACATGATGCAGCTTCTTAGAAAGCATATGGATAAGAAAAAAATAAAGGAAAAAAATAAAACAATGAATTTTTAGGAAAATGGTACAAAAATAATATTTATGATTTTAGTACATCTTGTTATGTTTCTCTAGACTCTTATCTAAAGAAGATAACTATCAGACCCCATTATCATGGTCACTGGAGATGAATGGAGTAGGCTTGTCATAAAAATTTATAAATGTTCACCTTACCAAAAAAAAAAACAGTCACTGAGAAATAGTAGATTAAACACAAATTCATATATTTTACTTGGTGAAAATATTCATAAGAATCCATTTTTGGAACAAGAAACAAGCTGAAAGACTCACAAAAATGAAGAAATTCATGATTTCAAATATTTGACATTGGACAATTGATCAAACTAAGTAAAAAAAAAAGGCAAACACAATGATTAAGATCACTATTTCTCCTTCTTTCAAGAACCTGGTATGTTACCTCATAATGTATGTTCTGTACTGGTCCATTACCTCACAATACATATTGTAAAGGTATTCATAGGGAAAACAAAGTTTAGTTATAGGGTCGGTCGGTATGGATTTTTTTTAACCTAAACATACAATAAAAATAAAAAAATTAGAAATTTTCAAAGCTGGCTATATCATAAACATTTTTAAGGCTTCAGCTTTTAAATGCAATCTTTTTACATGTTTTAATTGTGGATTAAAGAAAAAGGATGAGTCGGCCCCATTCCATAGCGTCTGTTGGTGGAATACAACCATACAATTTTTTTTTGCTGGGGGTGGGGAGGGCTAAATCATTGTATCTTCTGAATCTGTCGTAAGCATTCTGACTGTGCAATTTACTAGATTTTTTTTTTTTTTTTTTTTTTTGGGGGGGGGGGTGAGGGTGAATGGGGAAGACAGACGGACAGACATGGAAAGAAATAGAGAGACATGGAGAGATGGAAAGAGATATGGAGACAGATATAAAGAGCACTCCTCTTCCGCACCTAGTCCAACCTGGCACGAGAAGCTTTTTGGTAAATAGCTATTTATCATCTACGATTAGACAGGCTCCACGAATAATGCAATACTCATTAACATTTCACTTAGACACTATTCATAATTAATGAACATACATCACCAAGTTCTTGAGTTTGCTTGGATAAAACACAGGCACCCCACGCCAGTGGTGGAAGGTGCCACAACACAATTTGCACAGTGGTGCCAAATCAAGAAAAACACAACTAGAATTACAAATGTATGTCTTTGTCAAACAAGCTGTAGCTCTACTGACATCCATTACTACATAATATTACTACTTTATAATGCTAACTTTGTTTCTTTGTAAAGAAGTTTGCTAAAAATGTTCTGAATATATGTTGTATAATATCTTGGTCATTCATAGTGCTGTAAAATTGTAATAACATAGAATGAGAGAATATCGAGGAGAAGGTCGTAGAAAAAACAATAGAAGAAAAATAACAATAAGAAAAGCAAGGAGGATGAAGAATAAGTAGACAGCATGTGATTAGTTAGCATGATTTGAAAAAATACTACTTTGGTGCAACAAAAACCCCAATAACTATCACTGAAGGTGATTAATACCCCCGCCCTGCGCCGTTACCAGGGCAACAGTTTCCAACACATGGAAAACATGTGTCTTGCCCATCTTTACCCCAAGACCTGTTATGAGCAAAATATCATGAGAATTGGTTAAATACTGATGTAGTTCAAACTGCAAGATTTTTGCCTTAATTTTTGACATATAACAATGCAAAAATATGTCCTATACATCTTTACTTCAAGACCAATGTGAGAGACAAATCTCATAAGAATTGGTTGAAAACTAATCAAGTTATTCACACCGATAGATTTTTACCAAATTTGGGGGCTATAGGTTGTTACCATGGCAACACAATTTCTGACACAAAAAATATGTGTCTTGCACACCTTCACCTCAACCCCAATGTGTGAGCCAAATTTCATGAGAATTGGTTGAAAATTGATGAAGTTATTAAAACTGCAACTTTACCTTATTCTTGGCAAAATATACCGTCACCATGGCAACACAATTTCGACACATGCGAAGTGTGTCTCGAACATCTTCACCCAACACCATAATGTGTTCCAAGTTTCATGAGAATTGGTTAAAAAGTGAGGAAGTAGTTCGATGCGCAAGATTTGCAACGGACCGACTGACCGCCCAACCGTATGCTGATTCCTATATAAATAATACAGTACCCCCTTCAAGCATCGTTTGGCGGGGGTATAAAAATCTTACAGAAGCCAATATGCATAGATCAGTTCAGACCTTTGTTCTGTGAACTCTTCATTCTAAGTTTACCTGTATTTTAGTGTAATATACCTAAACACAAAAAATAATGAAAATCTGTATTTCATTTTTCAATTTATCATGCAGAACCCGTTTAGAGAGGGATAGAAGTGGAAAATGCTACGATGGATACACAGGTTTCAGTAAACAAAAGGAAAATATTTTTTTCTATTCCAATATCTATCACTGTAAAAAAAACTGTCAATAAATTTAGGTTCCCTTCTGAGATGATATAGACCTTCATTAGTAGATATTATGTAACATTCAGCCATGACCCACCTGCCCCCCTCCCCCCAAACCAAAAGCATGGCCAATGATCAATCAATCTCATTACTACCTACCGGACTACACATATTGCATAATAAGTAATTTGCACTTTCAAGATCAATTTTACAAATTCACTGCCGCAAGATCGATGCAGTGGTCAGCAATGTATTTTATTTCTCACAGCAGTCAGCAATATCACTTCTCACTGCAGTCAGTGAAATATATTTTATTAGAGCCCGAAGACAAAAATCCAGGGACCGTTAAAACTGTTACGCTTGGTGGTGTATAATGGAGTGAATGAAATCATGAAGTGGCATGGGCATCATTTGTAATAATAGCTTCAAATACAAGATTGCATGTAGATCACAGGATGTGATCATTGATTACGTAATCTGAAAGAGATGATATATCTCAAATGAGACAAAAAAATATAATCATACTACTCATGATCTCATTCACTGAGTAACTACTAGCTGCAAAGATTTTACATTGTAATAGGTTCTCAAAAGAAGCACACATAATAATGGCTAGTTTAAGCAAGAATGCATTTTGGTGCCAGCGTACCTATAGAATAAAGGCAAACCAAGAAAATGTATTCTAAGAGACTAACTAGAGAAGTAAAGAAGGGCAAAGAGTGAAAGAAATCATTTTCAAGAAACATTTACTATTTTTTTCATTTACCTGAATAAAATATGAGGATGAAATTAAAGTTGATTGAATGTTAAGAATCATGTGAGCTGATAATACAGATTTCAAGATTTCGGGGTGGTTTTTTTTTCTTGTAATGACTGCAGAAAATGTTCCTTCTTTCTTTGGTGGGTGTAAATGCATTTCCATCAAGTTTTCTTTCTTGTGTGAAACTGCTGCTCATGTTGTAGTGTCAATTTGAGGCTCGTGAAAGAAGAACTGTGGCCAGCCTGAGGGCAGTCAACAGGAGCGTTGGGGTCAGGCTTGATTGTAAATGTCAACAGTAGACTACCTGAGCCAACGCTTCTTCAATCAGCCATTTACTCACCTTATTACCTCACCTAGCCACTTATTTGGCTAAGGTGTGTTCACATAGACTATACAATCATTTGATGCCTGCACATGAAATAGTTAGCACCCACTAATATAGATGTAAATTGAAAACCATGTTGAATAACATGAAACTGAATAGATGATGCATTTAAAGGAAATAACAAACCTAACAAAAACATGCAGAATTAAGCAGTAGTTCAATACTTCAGTAATGCCACAACTATAGTATTATCAGAAAAGAACAATTAGTCTTCTATACTTTTCGGCAAATTTGGAAATTAAAATTTTATTTCATGACAGTTTAGAACACTGAATTTAACCCCAAACCTAGAATAAACATACCCTAACCACAACTAAAGATTGAATCCCATACTAAAATGAAGCAAAGAACTATTATTTCTATTGCAAACATTGGGTCTAAGACAGAAAAGACCAGAATGTTTCACTCACCAACCAAATTGAAGCCATATGCAGCATAAGCAGCCGCAGTTCCTGCTACAGCCCCTGCTCTAGCTCCAGCCATAGCTGCTGCAGCTATTCCTTTCCCTCTTCTACCGATCCTCTGACTGGTCTTCTTGGATACTCCTGGGGTCTGCTTGGCCCTTGTGCCTCGACCTACCCCAACGCGAGATTTACCAGCAGGGGAGTATTCTAGAAAGAAGAAAAAATGTTGGAGATGTACTTATTAAAATCAAGAAGCTATACTCCTCCTTGGATAATACTAACAACATCACATTGGGTAAGCAAATTAAATATCCGTTTCTCCAAGACACACCCTGATTTTTTTTTTTTTTTTTTTACATCTTACTCTATTCAGAGAAATGATTAAACTCTGTAGAGAATCACATTATGTTAAATAAAATCTGTTTTGAAGCTTTAACATTACAAAAATGTTGAGATGAATGAAAAATGAGAGAAAAACTAGTTATTTCCTTTTTGCCTGCAAGGCAAACCATATTTAACTAGTACTTAAGTGATTATATAATTGATTCTTATCCCTCTATGCCAAGTACCAACTTCCAATAAGAACTTTGAATAGTAATATTGTAGTAATCACTTTCTCTCTTTCATACATTTCTGATTAACTTGTATCTATGCAGGACCTTATATAGTCTCTTTAGGAATTATGAATAAAAGGCTGCACGTCATTCATTAATGAAAACATATACAACTAAGATGCGTTTTCAGTCAATTCTAGAATAAAATGAATTTGATCAATATATCAGCCACGACCATTCATCCAAACCATAGCAAAGCAAGTAACGAATTGGAAACATATTACTCCTCTTAGCAACAGCAATTAATATAAACAAAATTATATTACACATTTATGCTGTTTGCAGCGCTATATTTATGAACTGTACATTTATATCAGTGCCACAGTTCAGTTGTCCTTGCTATTATTATGCACATCCATTGTCCTTGTAGCTCATGAAAACACAATGACGTACCAGCAACACATGAAACTGCACTGATTTTATATTTCTGTCCAAATATCAAGTTTCCTTTTAATTTGTCACATAATGTACCAATCAAGTAATCATAAACACATGATTTCAGACAAATTGATGTCAGGGGATATTAGAAATCTGTTTGAATAGTGCTTGTTAAAAGGCAATTTTGCTTTATCACACATATCTTTGTTACAAAAATACTTTCCTCTATCAAGCACTACTGATTTTTTTTCTTCAAAAAGTTGTCATGCCATATCACTGCCCACACCAAATAATAAAAACATAGTCCCTCATTTTGTATTTAGCACTTAACCTTAAATTATTTAAAGAAATATAACAATAATAAGCATCAGAGTGTACACAGTGCTATCTAAGTAAGATATGGAATTCTTTTTCATGAAGTGACACGTTTATAATTTCACTTCCTTACCACAGAGCTAATAAGGCCACATCCTTGTCAAAAGATATGTGTAAATAACATCTATATATTTGTGTATAATGGGTCCACAGAGGTGATTGGTCCAAATGTTATAATTAGCCTATTTCTCTCTATGGCCCCCTTCAAAACACTGATTCCACATCAAATCCACTTTTTTTAAAAAAATTGATACATAATTGTTTCTGGTTGGATGAGTTTGTTACTCAAATTCTCATTCAAAAATCATTTTTCTCTCAATAGTGGACACTTTGGAACTGCTTTTCAATAATGGATCCACACAGGTGATTGGTCCAAATCTGCGAATATCGACTGCAACTTTTATACTGTTTCCACATCAAATGCACATTTCGTTTTTTAATTGATACATAATTGTATCTGATTGGATGAGTTTGTTACTCAAATTTTCATTCAAAAATTATTTTTCTTTCAAAACCCCTAAATGCAGTCCCCAATGTGATACCCGTTACACCTTACTACTCATTATCTGAATTATCAAGCTATAAATAGGTTTTTATCTAATATTGCTTGACAATGATTTATTGCCAGTGACTGGTTATATTAAACATACTAGCTCATCTAGGGAGCATTTCATGAAATAAATAGTGATATGAACTGTTATAAGCTACTGAAATCCTTGCATCTGATTGGCTGAGAGCAAATAAGTCAGTGAAAATCACTGATAAAACTCTTCATGAAATGCTCCCCTTAGTGTAGTGTACAGGAGAGAGAAATGGGATATACTCATATTGAAATACAGTATGAGACAACAAACTATTTTTTTCTTCTATTATTTTGGTGTGAAAAAATTGATGTCCTCTATAAAAAAACAAATTGACTTTTTTCGTAACAAAAGAGATAATGAAACACTTGCAAAATTTTGTTATAATAGAAGAACATATAACATACACATAAAAAAAAACGGTGTTTAATGTAATTTTTTTCTCGTTTTAATTGTAAAACGGCAATTGAGCAATGTAGTGTTGTTTGTCATGGAAGAGAAATGTTACACATTACATCATAACCCTACCACTGCAAACACTGGAAACTGTTCTACTGAATTCAGAAAGCAAGAAAATACATCCATTAACAATAAATGTCTAATTCTAAAACAAATATGATTGTGCTGATGCTGACTCAGAGCTCTTGAGTGCCTCGTTACAACGATACGAAGTTGGCAGGCATAGCTATCCTTCAATAAAACATATTAAGACACACATTAGCACTGATGAATGACATAGATTAAGATGATGGAGAATGAGCAACCTCAATTCACAGAAACTCTCAAGTGTTGTGAATGACACAAGAGAATCTTCTTCATCTACAAAACTCAAGGTGCAAAGGAAAGGAAACAAGGACGGAAAGAGAGAAAAAGAGAAAGTGAGACAGAAAGAGAGATAGAGAGGGTGAGAGATACAGAGATGGGAAGCAAATGCACATTATATGCTTTATAAAGACTAAATATTGCACTTATTTAGATTGAAAAAAAAAATCTAGAAATGATACAAAAGGGGAAAATAGGTAAAAAAGGAATGGAAACAAAAGGTGTGGTGATTGGGGGTTGATGAGCAAATATGGAGACAGCGTGTCAAAAGACAGCTGAAGAACTGAAAAAAGAAAAAAATGAATAAAAAGGTGAAAAAAGAAGGAAGAGAGTGAAAACAAGAGTCACAGAAGGTTTGATCTTCAACTATTGAAATGGACTATCACATGTACGGTCAAATCAATAGTGACCAATTCTGGAGGGTAACGCGAAAAAAGGCACAATTTACGAGGATAAGCAACAATTTCACTCTCCTGAAAGCACTATGCAAACCAATTCCTGAAAGTCCAATTTGATCTTATTGCTTTTCACTAACCGGCAGTGATAAAATGCTATCCTGTAGAGAGGGCACTGGCCACTACGAGCCATTTTCACCTTCATTGAGAGGATATGATGGTTCTGAGAAAAGAGCGGGGGCAAGGCTCTGAATAAAAAAATCCCACAAGATGAACTAAGCAGGATGTAGGTCACGCGAAATGACATTCGACCAGGAACCACGTTCACTTCTAGGTAGGAAGGATGCAATCGGTTTTCATAAGTATTTTTCAGGAGAAATGCCAAAGAGAGGATACTTCCATTACCAGATTAATCAAATCTTCTTGTCCGAATGAATTAATAGTGGAATTTCAAGTAATTAAAAATAAAATGACAATAATAATGGTTTAATTTTTTCCCCCATTGACAAAGTACATATTAGCTAATATGATGTATCTCACTTTTTAAGAATATATTTTCCATTATGAATCATTTCTTCAGACCAATGTCCTGTCACTCCATCTTTCTCTCTCTCTTCCAACTATCAATAGATAACTTTTCTAGCAAAATCCCCTGAAGAACATGAGGGGTAAACATTATTCAGCCAATGATTTCATGAAGCTTCAAAATATATTGATAAAAATCATTTCTGGCAAAACCATAATAATTCATTGAATCGTCACAGATTTGATAAATTTCTCTTTGCTTAATACCACTCTACCTTACTCCCATCTTTCCTTTACTTAATGAAGGTTGAATTTTTATACATATAGTACATCTCACTCTCTCTCTCTCTTTTTCTTTGCAAGCTTTCCTTTCAAGCTGGTATCACCCCATGAAAAGCTGGCAGATCATTGGAGAATGCGGGGCATTCCAACGACGTGAACTCCACAGACCCTGGCCGCCTGCATCCGCATAGCTCTGCTCCCGTCGAAAAAAGGAAAAGAATAGATAGGAAAAAGGAGGCAGAAATATTTCCCATTATGATTTAAGGGATGTTTGGATGAAGAGGACTGCACAGCAAGCTAACAACCCTGGATGCGCTCTTCCAATTGTGTGGGCCAGAAATCCTCCCCATTTCTGCATCATTTCTTTTTCCCTCTCTGCTCAGCATGGCATTTTTCCCCTTTCCCCCATACTCGTCATAACATAGAGGTGTAAGCTTTCAAGAAGAGTTACACTTTACCGTTGTGATGACTGCACTCTACTCAAAGATGCCAACATTTGTTGTTGTTATTGTTGTTGTATCTCTTTCCTTGCCATACATATCCAAGTTTCAAATAAAGATAATTATAATCTAAACTTCTAAAAATTCATAATTGTAGGATTTTAAAGAAACATTCATAAAACAATCCAATTTGAATTATTGTATCTGATTGATCTTCACCCTTTTTCTTCATATCCTTGTCAATGCCATGACTTTGTATAGGATAACACTCATCCCACAACAAGTCAATCAAGTCTTGAGCAATAGAACAAGATAACTAAAGATGGAGTTATGGCAAAATATAAAATCTTATATTATAATTACATGAAGAAGCTTAATGGTGATCAAAATGTAGGAAATCATTTCATTTTAAATGTAATAGGGGGGGGGGGGTCACTTTTTTTGCCTGTACAATCCAAACCTTTGGCATATAATGCCAATTGAAAATGGATATTCTTCAATGAATTGCAAGTCATGATCATGATCTCTAACACAGGTTTTTTTTTCAGTAAACCAAATAAGACATTTTTATACCATAGGGATCATAAATAAATTTTTAAGAAGGTTAAAACACTATCTGCATTATAATGGAAACAAAATCAAGATAAATGCACTTGGGGCAAAAAAAAACCAAAAACACAAGACATCAGAGCCATACAACAAAATTGGTTACAAAAATAAAAACAGATTGCAGCTTGTTGCTCTTGGTTTGCAATGAGACTAAGTTACCCACATTTATACAACCGACTCATCTTCATAGCCCCTGTAACATTTAAGAGATACAATCAATATTTACTATCAATTGTAACTTGTTTGTACCATTGCCTTACAGGTAACAATTCATCATACAATTGATTGTATCTTCTCATGTAACTGGACCCTGATATAATAAGCTGAGTACTATGGTGAATAGTTTCATATCTACTGTAGATTACTGGGGCCCTGTTACACTGATCATTGTTACTATAGATATTGTGCTAACAGCAAATAATCTGACATGAATTGAGAAGCTTGTAAGTTTTTTTTTAATGTGTTGTTCTATTTTTTTCTGAAACAGGACTCTGGATAACGAATGTATTTTCTGGAAATTGCCACTATAATTCTCCTTACGACCTTTATATAATAAAAGTCGTAACTTGTATAATAATTAATAATTGCATGAAACCAAATAATAATTCATAATTGCATGAAATCAAGATAATAATGTATCATTGGTTCATGATCTTTTACATTCCTACTGAAGCAAGGTCATGGGGGGTAAGTTAATTATTTTAAACAACAATGAGGAATTTCCTAAGGGTTGAAAGAAATGAGTGTGTGAAGGCAACAAATTTTACTTTGAAATATATCGCAGAGGGCTCTTTTGCTCACAGATCTTTGCTATTTTAACAATTACAGTAAATTACCTGGAGAAACAATGATTTTGAGCAACATGTTATCACAATTAAGTCACAATGCCTTTTATCATAAAGAACTACAAAGCAAGATTAGTAAACAGTAGTCCTGCCTGGATACTCGAAGCCAAAGCTACAATAATCAATTATCATTTTATCTATCCACTTCCGTTCACAATCCTTTCACATGTTTTATATTAAACTCCATCCTCAATAATAAAAAAAAACACCCTACTTATTGATATTTAATTCCTAATTTCTAAGTATCACCCACGCATTCTACAATCATGAGAGAGTTCATTAGGAGCTTACTTAGTCAACCATTTGATATAGCCAAATAGGATGTATCACTTAATGATGTACGCTGCACTATATTGATACATTGGAACAACTCCCACACATTCCGGAAAAGCAATTGACATTAAGCAATATGTAACTTTCATTATACATGTAATCACATGATATGACCATCACAAACATGATGAATTTTGGCTTTATATAAAGAATACTTCCGAAACAGTTCCCTGAATCACCCGAAACTAGCATCTACATACCCATTAGCTTTATATGACCCATAACTACATGTAAGATCCGTTATTATAGAGTACCGAAGCGATGACGTCAGTTGCCATGGTGTCATGTCAGCCTGGTTCTAAACAAATGAACCCAGGGGCCGTTTCATAAAGCTGTTCGTAAGTTAGGACCGACTTTAAGAATGACTGGTGATTCTTCTTACACACTAAACCATCGCCAATTTATTATACCATTTACCACAAGAAAGGATCACCAGTCACTCTTAAAGTCACTCGTAACTTACGAACAGCTTTATGAAAAGGTGCCCTGTTATGACTCTCAGAATGTTGGTAACAACCGGGGACAAAACACCCGGGCAAAACATATCACCATATTTGCAAATACAAATGTGTATAGATGATCATGCAGCTGCAACTCAGTTTAGAACCAGCTGATTCGTTGTCATGACATGACATCACACTTGATTACTCTACTCCTTTTCTACCATATTGAAGACAAAAATCTTATATCTCTGAAAATTAACAAGATGGCTCATCTAAAAAGATTGCAATTATGTATCTTAATGTTTTTATGGGAAGATAAATTAATAATAAAATATTGAAAGATAGATTAATTTCTTTGTTAACTACTTTTATTGTTTATCTAATTCTACGAATATTTTGTTATGATCCACTGTGGCACTGTTCAATGGCAAAACTTCTGTTTGCCACTCTCCACCCAGGTGTAACTAAGCAACTGATATGCTGGAGTGCTGGTCACTTTGGCAGCTCCGCTCTGACTGGGGATATACTGTTGAATGATGTTTACTAGCAGTGATAACTATTACTATTAATAGTATGGTGTGAAGTTGTTAACAACATTGTACCACAAGGAGTTTTAAACTTACCATCACCCTCTATTGACTGGCTTGGGGAGGATTCATCAACGATGATGAGACCATCGTTACTGTTTTCATCCTGAGGTATTGGGGTTAAGGATAAGGAATGGGCGTGATTGCTCTCGCTACCAACAGATACCTGAAAAGACATGGTAGAACAAGATGGAGAAAATCTTCAATAAATACATATATTGAGAATGATGAGATATGGCTGCTTAAGCTAGCTCTTGAAACAGTCAATGAAGCGAAAAGATATGCACCATTTAATTGTTAAAAATCTTCAATTTGTCATTTGGGTATAATAATATGGTAAAGACATGAACCAAAGACTTTGTGGGTCAGCATTTAGAGAGAAAAAAGGGAGCTTTCTTGAAGTTTGGAAGCAAAAATATTCATTCATGGATGCATCGCTACATTCAAAATTCAGAGCACAATTTCAATGCTGATGACACCACATTCACGATGGGAGAATAATGAGCCTGATTTTCCACTTGGGAGTTGAATCGATGACTGGGTAAAAGATGGAGGGATGCAGGATAGCGGCACTAATACGGCCATTAGCACAAATGAAACATGAATGAGCCTTTGATAAATGAGACATGTTCATTCAGCTGAAGTCGATTATTAGAACGATGGCCCTTCTAGTTCATTGTCTGCTATTTCTTCTGACTTAAAAATTAGTTCAACACACACTCTGAATTCTACAAATTATGCAAATCTCACCTCCCCTCCATTCCTTACCACACATGAAAGGAAATTATAAGTTTTGAAGAAAAGAAAGAATAAGGAATAAACGTTATGGCTTTAATATACAAAACGTATTGTGGCTTTTTATTGCCCGAGCGTAAAATGTGCGCTGCATCTCATTCTACTTAGAAATGACTGGGTGGTATTTGCAATTTTTTCTTTGTTGTCATGATATTGACAAAGATGGTGAAATACACAGAGAAGGAGAGCACACGCTGGAGAAGGAAAAACTGTTCATATCGATCCTGAATTTTCATTTTCAATAGTTCTTGTACAAAGGAGACTTTTTTTCTTTCGTCAAATGATTGATTGCCTCAAACCTTACACCAATCAAATCTCAGGAATGCAGAGAGACAGTCCCACTAAATCAATTTCATGTTTGCAACCCATGCATATCACTGCAGTTACGCCAAGAACGAAACGGAAGACGGGAGCGCGTGAGAGGAGCAGAGCAGCAAGGACGTACTTGAATGCTCAGAGGCGCGCCAATTCGTGACAAGCATTCACGATTTGATGTGGTAATAAACATAGCGGAGTTGACTCTTGACGCAAGATGGATGAGAACGGAAGGGCCTGGGTAAGAGGCTGGGTGAGAGAGGGAGAAAGAGAGAGCCATCATTCAGCCTTGATTGCTAGGGTAAACAGAATGTGAGACTACAACATTCAAGATCTTACTCCAGACACAAACGATAAAAGTAAATCATCTGCTACACCCTGTTTGAAGAGAGAAAAATGGTGGTGGGGAGAGAAGTGCTGACATTTTTTCCCCCTTGATTCTTTCTCAATTCTTTATTTATTCGAGAGTATCTTGCACACTTCATACATTGTACATTGTAGAGATAGAAAACTGAGTGGACACTTCCTCAGACTAACACCACAGCATTCAAATATCTACTTCACCATTGGAATGGACACAATGATTCCAAGAACGAGTACACCTACTCTCACTGCACCCAACAATGGATGTGGTGTTCATTACCCTTTAGTTTTACCATACCTCTATCAAACATTAATATGTGATGGTGATAGGTTTTAAAATGTGTTAAATGGTCCCTCGGAGGGATCTGTGTCACGTTGCTTTCTGATTTTTAGAGATCACTTGCTGAAACCTATGACAGAGATCCACTTTGTACCAAATCATGTAGGGCTTTCAAACAAAATTTGATATCACTTTGTACAAGGAATATCTGCTTCAATAAAAGTGGAGATCTTACTTGTTTGGTATTTGTAAGGAATATCATTATTATATCTTAGGTCTTGAGCCCCGGTTTAAAAGCTGTTTGTGCAAGTGATAAACATTTACCAGAGAAAATGCCACACCCACTTTTCTTGCTCTGAAATGGATCAAATGAAAAATTGCCAGCCTTCTGTCATGTGACTGTGGACCGTCATAATAAAGAAACAATTTTTATTTTAATCAAAGAAATAATGTTTCATACTTTTGTGAAAAAACACATCACAGTGTCTTAGAAACCAATCTCATGCATAGCCAGACAAGAAGTACGTTTCTACAGCAACAGAAACATGAATGCCTTCCATCCAGACAAACATTAACAACTCCGATGACATTAAAGTACATCTTGTTTGCTCATGATGGAGATGAATTATCACATCCATGTTCCATGTTTACTTTATGTAATCCATTTTCTCTGAAAGCAAGGTTGGATTTGGTCTATGACGTCTTTCTCTTTAAAGAGGGTTCTATCATCTTAATTTTTTTAAATGAATTAAGAAATGCAAAATATACATACTCATTTATCTAAGATGTTGATTTAAGTTTGACATGTAATTACATTTTACCTGTTACTTTGTGGAGGTCATGAATGCCTGACCCAAAAGCAATCAACATGTAACTTAATATACCAGTTTCTACTGATTAAGCAGACTTCATTTATCTAATGATAAAAAAGATCATGAATATTATTAAACTATGTGAATTATATTGGACTATCATCAAGACAATTAAAAAAATCTAAGAATAAGTTATTTTCCTTCTAGTATTTTTTTCTGAAAATTAAACATGACCTTCCAATTAAGATTAAGCCACCTCTCTGTAATGTCGACATCTTTCTTAAAAAAGGCCCTAGTTGACGAATCAGAAGGCTTAAGGCTATAAATAAGAAAATTCTATCCAGAAATGTTGATCCCATTCCATGCATGAGGAGTGGATTTACACACAAACAGGGACAAGAACTTTTTGTCCACACTTAAGACATATCAGATTATTTTGCATATTTCACACGTTTTAAAATCATAATCTTTCAATTAACTTGACAATGAATTCAAACTTTGAAAAAAAATGATTTTCATATTTTGCAAAACTTAATAGGCATTAACTACCTATTTGCTATCATAACAAATCCCTATAAAGCTTCATCGATTCTCTCCCAAAAGGCAAAGAGTGCAGTTCCCCTGCATTCTTCTCCCCTTCAACGTCCCCTGCTAACCCTTTCAAAATGGCCCTGGCTGTATAAGAAGCTCATGAAGACGACTATTCAAGGTATGACAGTTAGCAGGGCCTGGCAATGAGGTATGAAGGGTAGTGGAGTCTGCTAGATTTTCAGCTGTTTTCCCAACCGAGTATTATGAGCTGACTGCCTTCATGTGCACCTGGATACTGTACAAACATAGCATTGTGACGACAGAGAGGATGATCGAGAGAGTACCAGACCTTTATGACAGGCTACTTTCCTACACCACCACTATCTCATGAATACTCTTCAAAAAATATAATGCACATATTTTTTTAATCTATCAACATATCTATCACTAGAATGTCCAATTCTGTACAAGCCAGGAATAGAACTAAATATAGTAAAGAGACATATTTTTAGATATTCTAGATTTTTTAGAGAGCTATGACAATAATGAATATTGGTCACAAGGGTCTGAGTGTGTGTTCGTCAATGCAATCTATTGATTTTCATCTTCAAAATTCAACAAGAATGTCCACTCGTATGATTGAATTATTGTATCACGATCATCTCAATCCCAAGTTTGAATTTCAAAATTTAGCAAACTCATAATTATTCTCTTGGGGGATCATTCTGATTATAGAAGTATGTCATTATATACTTCATATGATGAGACACAGAAAGGAAATCTACGAATGAAAAGGATAAAACTTTTAAAATATTAAAAGAGATGAAGTGATGAAGAAAAAACTCAGAAGCAACAAATAATCATATCACCGTGGTAACAGATACATTTCAGAGTTCTCGTGCGAAAGTTTTGTGAAAGCCGTGTCAGGTTTTCGTGACAACATTTGGTTTCATGATTAATGCATATTTGCAGGAACAGTAGTGAGAAGAGAAACATTGATTACCATGCCAATTAAATTGTCCCGCCCGACCAGACAATCTTTTTAAAAATAAATGAGACTGTGATGTGATCCTCTTCAAATATTAACCAAGAAATAATCACAAATGTCTCCATCATGATTTATAGCCCCATCTTACACTGGGTAAATACATCATGGAGTGTCAGACCCCAATCTCCTTGTCTTTTACCCTTTTCTCACAGGCAACATTTACCTTAACACCGTACTACAGTCGGGGCTAAACAGCAAGTTAGTCCCACCTATAGACTGGGTTAAGCCTCATGAATGGCTACCACTAGTCTGTGATTACTGAATTTTGTGTGAGAAAAGCAAATATTTTCTTAGCCTCGGTTAGGCAGAAATTTTTCCTGTGTGTAAAGGGCATTTTCAAAAAATGGATGTATGACAAGAATATGTGAATATTATAGGCTGATCAGTAAAAACAGGCAGACACATCCACATTTGAAACAAAACCGCATTCATTAAAAGTATTTTAAAAAATGGTTTTAATGACAAAACCCTCTAAGCAGCTTGTGAAGGGAAACCGACATTGTTACAATGCTACGAGATATTAAAATGTACCTAGAAATACATGGACCATATATGCACAAAACTAAAATTTACCTTAACTAAGAAAAAAGGAGTAACAAAATTTATGTTATGAAATCATTATTCCCTCGAAAAGGCCAGGGTTCTACATTAAACACATTCCATGCTGGCAGCGAACATTTATCCAAAAGGGCATTATTCTGAATGCCCATGTCACAAATATCTGTCCACCATGAGTAATACGCACTTTTATATCAGCAGGTCTTCATTACATGCGGTTACCTGCAAATCAATTCCCATGACTAGATTTCCCCTCCATTAGCTGTGCCTTTTTTTATTTTATTACAGACGAATGATGTAAGCTATTGAGTGTGAAGCCGCAGCTGATACTTTCCTCCCGTGTCTGCTAAAGACACTCAAAAACTCTAAAGATCAGATTCCTCTTCTTTAAGTCCATTTGATAAACTACTGCTTTGATGATAAAACTGATCTTACCGTGATATAGCAAAATCATTTCGTGAGATTAGCTAACAACAAAACCAAACTTGAAATTGAGTATTTCCAGATTCCCTACAGTTGTTCTTGGATGGGATAATTACATAATAAGTGTCCATGTAAAACTTGATGTAATTTCATAAGACAACATTCAGCACCAGTTGTCAACACCAAAACCTGATTGCATTGAACAGTATGGCCCGAATTCAAAAAGGTGGTTTTAAAACCATCGGTTGAACCCATGGTTAATGAAGATTTCCTGTATAAATTACGCTTATTTACCGCGTATATTAAAAAATGTCCAATACTGATGCGCGCTTTTGTCACAGTGCGCCAAATTGGTGCCTGCTGCCGTGGTTAAGTACACTATTTTATTCAAGAGTCCACCGTTTGAATAGTGGACTCATGAATTCTAAACAGTAGACTCATGAATAAAATAGCTATAACAACGCAACAGGCATCAATTTGGCGCGCTGTGACAAAAGCGTGCATCAGCATTAGATATTTGTTTTAATATATGTGGTAAATAATCGTAATTTATACAGGAAATCTGCATAAACCATGGGTTCAAACGATGGTTTTTGTGAATTCAGGCCATTGTGTAATCAATCATACACATTGATAGTACAATCAATCACTAAGCTGTGCTACAAAACACAGTTTCTCTTCAAGTTTGGTGTTGTGGCCAGTCCAAGAAGATGCCCAAAACACCAGCTGTCAAAAATTATTTTGAAGTCAGCCGATGATTTGATAAAATTCTTTATCCTTCTGCTATAACACCTAATTTCTTAACATTGTGTGTTTAATCTGATACATATTTTCAGGGCTGAATTCATTGATTTCTTGACTGGATTGCGCATATGAATAAAGTGATCTAATTATGCTGTATACTAGTTCTGAGATGGACTGCCTATGCAAGGAGTTCAATAGCTTCCAATAATATGACAAAAACTCTGTTACTCTTCTTCTCCATGAGTATAAAAACAGCAAGCAATTGCTTTGCTGAGGATTAAATATAATTCATTTCATGTATATAGAATTATCTGCATAGATGAATTTCCACCTAATTTCCATTAGGTTTTCATTTATTTCAATGATATTCACCTAAAAAGATGGGTGAAATGTCAGATGATCTCACTCGGCACCTTTTCATAAGCATATAATCAGCATTTTTTATTGGTATTTAAATGAAAATAGGAAAGGACGTGACCATGTTTTAAATCAAAATGCAAAACAAAGGCCTGAAAATGTGACACCCTTTGAAATATCATTGTATCCATCTAATGGGCCATTGCAAGAAATATTCAATTGCAAATAATAAAAAAAACATTCAATTGCAAACCAAGTTGAGTCTCAATATCAAGCATAATGGAGTAATGAGACAAATTTGAGTTTAATCAACAAAAAAATGTGTGATTTTTGGACTTATACTTTGCACCATATCAATGAAGAGTGATTGGCATTGCCTGTTAATTTCTGCCTAATTTGCACATCAGATCATTATAATATTTCTACTATGCATATCTATTGCAAGAATAGTATTAAAAAAGACAATGCTCCACAGAGCTACCAAGGAAGGTTGGCTGAACAATCTATTTTCATAAGTTCAATTATCTTTTCTTTTCCACCTATGAAGAAATACATGGTTTTATCAGCTCTGATTGATAAGCATTTCATTAATCAGACATTATTTGTGCAACGATGATGTATTATTGATGCTACCCACGTGAGCGCCTGCTAAAGTACATCTGGTAAGGATGTGAGAACATCATCATTGTGTACCGTATCTAGGCAACAGCACAACACTTCTACTTGGTGAGATTATGTCTGGTTTCACAATGTACCTAATAATGGTTTATATGGTCCATTCATTCTCTTAAAGCGCAAAGAAAGTACATCAGCAATTCATGAATTATACATACGGGAACCAAATATAGCGACGTATCAAGGAAGTAAACTGTGATAGGTAAACATTTGTAAGTCTCTGATTGTCAAATTCTGTTTGATTTATAATCATTCTTTCTATTCATCTTCTGAGAAAATGATTTTGAGGACAGATTCTAGATCTATGGTGACACAAGTCTTAACTGAAGTCTTTACCTTAGAAAGCACCTCTACATCACTGTTTTCCACAACAGGCTCTGGGGAAAACAGGATTGAATCGAAACAGTAACCTTTCATTTTCCCTATTTCTGAAATGAATTTTAGGGTATGAATTCTTCAGTAACACTATGAGCAACAAGGAGATCAATTCAAGGAAAACTCCATGTATCAAGCTTTGCAAGGGAATAATAATTGCAACATTGTTCTAAAACTCCCATAGATAAATATATAGGGTTGATTATTGATCATTACAATTTAAAACACATAGAGAGAGAAATGTTTTTAAATCA
This sequence comes from Lytechinus pictus, assembly GCF_037042905.1. Classification (NCBI taxonomy): domain Eukaryota; kingdom Metazoa; phylum Echinodermata; class Echinoidea; order Temnopleuroida; family Toxopneustidae; genus Lytechinus; species Lytechinus pictus. The sequence goes on from NC_087251.1 coordinate 24,449,431, forward strand.
AGGCTTTCTCCATGATCAGTACCCTAGCGTATAACATCTTAATAGTTTTTTTTTAAATAAATAGGGAAGATTCATTATGAATGAAAATGAAATACTAATTAATTCAAAAATCTGGGTACAAAATATCACTATCCATGCAGCATCATGATACACAGATAGGAAATATATATAATCTTGAATATTATTATCATATTGAGTATAAATGCAATATGGATGTTGAACATGCATCATCACCCACCTATAAAAGCCTCCTTTTCATCCCATCCTTGGACCCAATGAGCCATAGAAAGTTCAAGATCATTCAGATGAATAAAGAGCTGGTCAAAGTAGCCATGTAGACAATGTGTGAATATATCACACCTGACCTTATCCTTTAACATGGAAATGACAATGCCACATTGGAGTGTAATAAAGGATACATTTAATGCGAATCTATTAGGCAATGAGGCGTTTACAAAGTTCATATCCGAAAAAGATATCGATAAAAGCATTCCAATATCATAGACTGGTAAATGGGAAAAATAATGAATGTCAAGTTGAACCTGTTAAAGGTCAAGTCCACCTTAATTAAATGTTGATTTTAATCAATAAAGAAAAATCCAATAAGTATAATGCTGAAAATTTCATCAAAATCGGATGTAAAATAAGAAAGTTATGACAGTTTCAAGTTTCACTTATTTTTCACAATATAGTTATATGAACAAGTCACTGACATGCAAATGAGAGAGTCGATGATGTCCCACACTATTTTTGTTGTCTTTATTGTTTGAAATATACAATATTTAATTCTTTAAAACAAATTTAACAATAGGAACCAACTTGACTAAATCATGAAATGTTTTAAGAATGGTAATTTCACATGTTCAGAGGGGAATAAAACTTTCTTTCACATGACAATGAGGGGAAAATTAGAATATTTCATATTTCATATAATAAAATACAAAAGGAATAGTGAATGGATGATGTCATCAGTCCCCTCATTTGCATACAGACCAAAAATGTAACTATTTTGTGAAATTAAGCGAAACTTCTTATTTTACATCCGACTTTGATGAAATTTTCAATGCTATGCTTGTTGTTCCCCCCCCCCCCCGGGGGGGGGGGGGGGTGCTACTCAAAATATAACATGATACCTATGTGCCACACCAAAGTAAAAAATAGGGGGCTCTGGATCTAAATATTCGTCTTAAAAATGGGGGTTTCCGGAACAGCCCTAGAATCAATGATTGCTAAAAATGCAATGCTCTGGAACTGACCACATAAAAAATGAGGGTCTCCGGAACTCATATGAATCCGCGTTGATCAAGCTCGCCGCCCCAACCGGCTTGAGTAGTTCATGATGGACGTGTACTGGAAAAAGAAACCACAAATTTTAGGGTCTCTATTTTTCTCTTTTCATTCAAATGAACTTTCTATTGGGGTGGACTTGTCCTTTAATTTTAATCTATTAGTAATGGTTTGCAATTTTCCGTCACAAGCTGTAGCCTGTCTATAAAAAAAAAACATTCATGATGCAATTTCAAATTTTCATAGTATAAATAATAAGGAATGTTACAGGATTTATTGTCACACTTGTCATAGCATTGTCAGGAAAAAGGCCTGTTAATGTAGGGCTGTGATTTGGACCTATTCAAATATACCCAAATGAATTAATCTAAATGTAAAATTAATCATACATGCAAAGCCACAGCTGAGTGTAAAAGAAAGAATACAAGATGTGAGTATAAAAGAAAGAATACGTATTCATGCCTTTTAATGGACGTATAATTTTATATATAAATATGAATTCAAGATTTAGTGCCAGGTCGCCTAATACACACAAAAAAATGTCTACCATCATAGTATTAGTCTCGCTGATTTTTCCTTCATTCTTCAAAATATAAAATTAACTGTGATATGTATGGACCCGAATAAATTTTATAATAAATTTTCAGATCTAATACCTCTCTGTCTCTCAGGTAACTATTATAAAGGGTGAGGATGGGCTATCCTGTAACAGGAAAGGAGAATACTAGCGGGTGAAACCAAAGGCAGATTGTACTAGCCCCTTGGCAGATTAATTATCGCATGTCTTTTATCTCAGGAGCTCAGTGCCGGTATATCTCTTCTAGATTGGGTTCAGGGTGGTAGTCAGGGCGGGCCTGGGAAACGATACCAATCCCCAAATTAACAAAATCACATCTCTGATTGAGTACGCTCTCCGGCTTCACACGCCGAAACCGAACGACGCTGACGATGATGACCGGCACACAGATCCGCACGCACGTTCGGCATGCATAATCCTTGGTTTACATTTGTGCGGAACGTTTCGTGCGCTGAATAATCAATTGGATTATGTATGCTCAACAAACTTGGAAATTGCATCGGGGCATGACTGGATTGATGGGGGGAGGGGGGGGTCAGGATGGCATGCAATGACAACTAGGTGAAGCATGAATTCTTACTCCATCAAATAAATGCACAGTCGTAGCAAAGTGAGAGCTGTAATACCAACTTCACAATTTTCATAATACTCTTCAGCATCTATGCTAAAAAACAGAATAAAATCCTTAGCCATTCATAAATGGGTATGAATGGAAAGAGAGGGAGGGAGGGCAGGCGGGCGAGGAAAAAGTATTTCATAGTAAAAAAAAGATGAATGAACATTAATCAGAGGGTAAGAAACCATCAGTCAATCATGGATGACTCAGCTAGAGTTTATCAGACAGCCTGGACCATACCCCATCCTACCTGTCCCGACTGCCTTCAATGACTGCCATACTCTCAAGAATACGTGCAATGATACGTGCAACACCCATTTCAAAAACAGGGTAGTGGAGAAGAAAAATCCCCAGGGCAGCGGGAAGTGGATGAGAAGGAATGAATAGAGCTCAAGTCAATTTAATCACTTACTCTGTATGATGAGACATGAATGAAAGCCAATGGCTTTGCTATTAACAAGCCCAAGGAAAAGATAAACAATTTGCGATTGAAATCCACTGATTGTTATGCACTCATCTCACAATAAAGCTCTCCTTTATGACCAGATGAATATTGATAATTTCAGAGTGAAAAATAACCCGATTTGGAAACAAAAATTGTAGAAAAACAGTCCTCTTGAAATAGGCTTCAGCAGTTTGCCATTTTTTAAAACTAGCACAAGGATATTTAAAAAATATTGAAGGATATCGATTTATTATCACTTTTCAATATAATATATCAAAAACCTTATTTGTCTTCAAAGTGTTCATTATCAAGATATTGAAAAATGAAGTCAGTTAAAGGGATGCTCCAGGCTGAAGATATGATTTTAACAGATAAAGAAAAATCAGACAAACAAAACACTGAAAATTTGGACAAGGAATATCAAAGTTATGGCTTTTAAAGATTTGCATTATTCTGGTGAAACAGTTCTCGGCATGTCTTCATGAATATTTAATAAGCAATTTGATAATTTCATATCCCCACTTGTTCTTTTGTATTTTATTATATGAAATTAAGTTTATTCAATTTTTCTACCAAGAACTGAAAAAATGGAATGACAACTGATTGAGTGCATTAGCTATTTATTGCTGCAACTTATTTCATTATAAAGGAGACACATTGTTCACACATGTGTGAAAAAATGAAACAATTATGATTTTATGTAATAACAAAAGAAAAAGAATGAATATTTATGATGACATGCATATAACTATTTTCACAAAATATCGCTAAACTTAAAAATTAAATAACTTTGTTATTTGTTATCTGATTTTGATGGAATTTTCGGCATTTTGCTTGATGAATTTACTCTATTTATTTAGATAGAAATGTTTTAAGCCCAGAGTATCCCTTTAAATAGTATAAGCAAAATTGAAATCTCAATTGCAAACTTTACATCCAAAGGGAGGTCTTAAAAAAGAAAAAGAAATCCCCTTCCCCAAATTTCCATGACACATTATCGGGGGGGTTGACGCTCCAGCAGCTACTAGCTGTCAGTGAATTATTTGGTGTCAAGCATTAATTATATGCAGTGACTCATTGTATCCCTATCAAACCCAGACAAAAGCTAAAATGGTTCCATTCACAGACTGGGGTCCACCTTTTCAGACATGCTCAATTGACGACAAGGCAAGATTTACCCTCAAATTTCCCTCCCTCTTCATTTGCCTTCTGCTTCTTTTTCTCTCCTTATATCATTCTACTCAAAATGTACCTCCTTTGTTGTCTGGGAGGTTGCTTTTGCTTCCATTTGCCTGATTTGATTTTAACTAAGGTTTACCATTTTAAACTTTAACACTTCCAGTTTCTTTTCAACCCTTGGCATTTATCACAGCTAGCCTATCCCTGTTATCTCAAACCATTGAATAATTAATGAAATATTGTTTTATTCTTGAGCAGCAATATTATGAAATCAGTTATGTAATGTACCAGGGATACAGAATACAGACCTGGGGATCCAGGCACTTAATGCTACCTCTATTATAACTCTAAACACTGGAACAATAATAAATATGGTAACAGTAGCATAGTAAACATGATATTAGATTAGAAAAAAAACTCTGACATAACAACTTTGATGAAGAGTGAACTAGCACGCGCCATTCACATGAAGCGGTTTAATTAGAGTCTAAATTAAGGGTCCTTTTCTCCTGGCTGGACTGATTAAAAATCTCTACCATACGCTCCCAGGGCAGTGCCAATCTTCTTTCATTTGCCACTGTAATTTGCAGCCCTCCACCAAATGAGCACCTCTGTAAGATTTGCAAAACAAGAATGCCGTTGTTGTTGTTGTTTCTCACATCTGGTACAGGATGAGATAATCGCCAGTTAGTGATTAAGTTACCAAGATGGGATGGAGTTTTTTAGGAAGGTTCTCGGCGTTCATCTTCACGTTGGGTTAATGATTCATGATGCACAAGGGGTAGTTGGAAGTGGGTAAAACGAGTAGGGGGGAAATTGATGAGGAATAGAAGAATGTAAAAAGGGGAGAGTTATAAATTCATCACTTGATATATGGCTTAAAAACATTTGGTTCATTATCATCTATCACAGCCATCATTGGAGCCTATTAAACCAAGAAAGATGCATTATTACGCTGTAAAACAAAAATGTAGGGAATATAGCAGCAAAAAAGGCTTTCTTAAAAGAATTTACAACACCCATCTCTTCTTAGCTCCGCTGAAAAAGCTTTTAGACCTCACTTATTGGACCTATAAAGATGTCACCCCATCTCCCTGGTTTTATAACTAGATGAATCTTGATGCCCAGTTGCAAATTGCAGGAGTTAATAATTGATCAAGGCTCTGGAGTTCTGAAGAGTGTAGAAAGCCTACACTCTCAAAACGGTATTGTTCAAAAGGGTAGAAAATGACAGGTTAAATGAATTGACCAACTGCAGCTGGTCGGTTCGTCTATAAACCAACCAATTTCAAACCAAATGTTCAAGAGATTCGAAGACAAGAAGCTGGGGTTTTAACAGAAAGACAAGCAATACTTTCAGTTCATTAATTCACAGCTGATGCAAAAAACTAAAATTTTGCAATTCAGTAATCTGGCTGGAAATTAATTATTGATAAACTGATATCATTATCATCATCAGAGCTAATGTTTTCTTTCATTTGATGGCTGTATGTGGCATTGCCCTAATACCCCTTTCATACTGGCCTCTTCCTTTTTCCCCAGCGAACTTCTGCGGCACACATTCCTCACTTCCCCGGCAAAGAGAAAATTGTGCCATTTTGCACTGACATCTCTTCCCCGGCGAAATTCGACGGGCGATTTGTTTGGGCAGAAGTAATTTCTTAATTTTCCTATACTGCAATAAAGCATGCGACGTTATTGTTAGCCCGAGCAGAACAAGCTCGGCACGTGCACAACTGTACAATTTCATTAAATGATCTAACTGGTTTCATTTGATACAATTATCATAATTATTAAAATGCTTGTGAATCAAAATAATGACAAGAATTGTAACCATGTGGCAATGATTTAAATCACAAGAAATTTGAATTATATAATCAAAATCATTGTGGAAATATTGAAATATAAATCATATAAAATCAACATATGCTGGTATCACAAGCAGTCAGTTTGTTGTTAATGTTCTGCAACATGACGTATGACACGATAAATGATTCTCCGATTGACAAAAATCATCACTGACATGTGCAATTTCCCATGAATTTCAGGAAATATTCTGATTTGATATGTTACCATCTTTAGATATAAAATTTGCCCATAATGTTTTAGATGAAGTGATGACATGTGCTGCTCTCGCTCTCTCTCAATTAATAGCAGTTGCTTTCTTGATGAACCACCAAGTAATTCGTGGGTAAAACCGTTGGGTAAAAGATCAATCAACCATAATTTGATGGAAATAAACTTACTTTTTATCAAAACTATGATTAGTCAACTAATGAATAATTCCAACAAATCATAGTCGTTTTATACAATAAAGATGAACCATTGACAGTGCAATTTTTCACACATTTAGGGGGGTCATGCATATGCAAGAGTCCCTCCCCTCCCATTATATAACAGCCTCATATTCCATTTTCACTTCAGAAGCAACAAGCAAGTGCCTGCAATAGGGCTTATTATATTCACTCGCGTTCGTAATCACTCGCGTCGGGTTGGTAATCACACGCGTTTTTGATTTTTGGCGATTTTTTTTTTTTCGGTGCGATTTTTTTTCTAACGGTGTCTTCAATGGGACAAACGTACTGGAAAAATAAAATAATATTGAAATTCGAGTTTCGTTTTATTTTAAGCTGGTAAGTGCCTTAAATAAAACGTTCTCGACCACTGATAACAAGATAAGATAACAAGCAAATTTTGACTACTGTTTTAACATAATCACATTCCACATCTTAAATCTTAGAGCCATAGGCGGCGGAAGCGGGGGGGGGCTCCCCCTAAAAAAAGAGAGAGGGGGGGGGGAGAAAGGAAGGGAAAGAGGGAGAAAAGAGAAAGAAAAAAAAAGACAGACAGAAAGAAAGAAGCAAGGAAAAAAGGAGAAAGAAAGGAGAAAAGGAATAAAGAAGAAAAAGGAGGAAAGGCTACTCTCGATTTAGCTTTGCCTTTGGAGGATTTTCCTGAAGTCTGTGGTATTCTTTATAAAGCATAATGAGGTGCTACAATTTCATAATATCACTATTTATTTGCTTCTCCCTTTCTTTGTGAATTATTCTACACTAACGTAAAAATTAGGGAGGAAAAAAGTGCTGAAGAAGAAAAGCAAGAAGGAAGGAGGAGGAGAAGTAGAAGAAGAAAAAAGAAGATGGAGGACATAAGGGGGTAAAAATGAAACTAAAAAGAGAAAATTGAGGGGAGGATGTAGAAGAAGAGAAAGAGAAAATAAAATAAGGGGAAGACTGAGAAGAGAAAAGGAAGAAGTGAGAAGGGAGATGAACAATAAGGAGAAAGGGAAGAAATTGAGAAGTAGAAGAACAGGGAGAAGAATAAGATGACATAATAATGGGAATAAAAAGAAGACTGAGAAGAAAGAGAAGTAGGAGGGGGAGTAAAGTGCACTCTGGTTACAAAGAAGTCCGAGGGACCAACAAAATTGTTCCTTTATACAAATAATTGTGTGTGTGTGTGATATAAGTTTTTTTTTATTTTTTAGAGTGGTCACAAAATTCGAGCGGAGTTGACCTTCCTTAGAGCAACACGCTTGTGTGTTGCTGCCCTCTACGTTCGTTGATATTGACCAAAAGCTTCGGTCTTTGTGTGTATTAATTATTATGTTGGTTGTTCCGCTGAACTCCGTTGGCTCCACTCACCAAATACAGAGAAATAAAAAGAAATTAAAAATGTTTGAAAAAAACTCCTCGAAACAGACTGCTGCCAGCTGTCTGGGGCGGATCAAGCTTGTTATCTATTCTTGGTACTTAGAACAGTAGTCGAGTACATTTTATTTTAAGGCACTTAATTGCCGGCTTAAAACGAAACTCAAATTTCCCTGCATGTCTGTCCCATTGAAGACACCGTTTAAAAAAAATCGCACCGAAATAAAAAAAATCGCCAAAAATTCAAAACGCGAGTGATTACGAACCAGAACGCGACGCGAGTGATTATAACTGCCTGCAATAGTACGTTTATACTTGACCAAAGAAAAGTGATATACTCTTGATTCAGGAACATGACACACAAGTTCATCTTATCGCAGTTAATTTTGTGTTAAAAGATTGGATGAAATGAATCTTTCACACTTTGAAAGATAAAAAATAGCAACTAGGTCATTTGTAAATTGATATTAAACATCAAAACTGCAGAATCTCATAATATATTGATTAAATGGGGACAGATGGAAAAAAGAGATATTATATTAACAAAAAAAAACCCTTTAAAGTGTGAGAATATGCTGAGCATAATCTTGTGAGTTTCCAATAAATTCAATGGATTTATACATACCGTAACAAAATTTGGTTTCATGAGCAAAAAGTAATTATCACTGATGTAGAAATGTAGAATAACACACACACAAAAATGCAAATTTCAAGGATATCATGATTTATCACTTTAATTAATGAATGCCATAATATTCAGGGTATGTGATTTTTAAGCTATTCCATTGTATACTTTTTTCAAAATGAAAATCAGTGTTTTAAGCTGTGATTAAATTTTGATAAACCCACATCTTTTCAAATCTATTCATCAAACATCGGTTCTAGCCATATCATATGAATAAATCTACATGGGCACCAGCAGCATGTCAAAGGATTGGATGTGGGTTCTTTTTCCCTAACTCTAACAGCACCATCCAAGCCAGGAATAACACCAGCAAACATTATATCAGCAATTCCCTTATCCCTACTCTGTCTGGTTTTGGGATCTTGCCAAGTTCCAATTACCCTGCCTCACCGGCTGACTCGAGGGGGCACTATACCCTATTTGACGATGGTTATCTACCAGACCGGTCTCATTGGATGAGCTCTGTAACTTTATATCTAAAGTAGAAGTGAGCTGATTCTGTGCCAAGATAAATGCATGCACCAGAGAGAGTGAAAACAAAGGGGATTGTATCAGTGATCTAATGTGAGAAAGATAGAGAGGAAGATATAGTGGACAGTGGGGGGGGGGGGGCAGGGAGGGGGAGCGAGAGAAGGTGTGGTTAGGGAGCATCATGGGTAAATATAAGAATATAAAAAAAACATGAAGACTGAAGTTACACAAAGGTGGCAATAAATATTGGGCCTTTTCACACGTGAATCTCGAATCATCATTGTATTGATGATTGCAATTCGTCTTTAGAATCATCAGACCTTTCACACGCTCACTCGAAAACTGTGATTTGAATTCAAATTTCTGTGCGAAGGCGGTATGTGTCCTTGGTGACTTGTCAATCAAAGCACTGCATCGATACAATGAGTGCATGACCATTGTATTATCTACGGAAGTGCTTGAAAGGACACGTAAGTCTTTTTACAGGTAAAATTCGTACCATAAGTTGAGTGAAACTTAACTGGAATTCACCTCCGGAGTAGAATTTGTGATTGTGATTAGCGTTCGTGATTCTAGTTTGGTTTCATACATGCTAAAAATTCGTCATTAGCCTTATTTTTCACTGGAATCATTAAAATTACAATTTTTTAACAGAGTGAAAGGGCGGTAAAATACATGGAAGTGGAAAGAAGTTCCACTGCATCAAGAATGAGAAACAATACAGACTAACAATAGATAGTAAAGAAATACAACACACAGTAAGAGACCAACTGAAGGAAAGAAAGTAAAACATAAGACGAAGAGACACAGGTATATGATGACATGCTTAATAAGTCTTCATGACACTATGATGTGATATACCCGACCTTCACTTGACCTCTGTGGCTTCCTGTATCATATGAAGAGGGTTGACCCGTTCCCCTTGGGGTAGGGTGTGGAGGGAGGGGAGCAGCATACCACTAGGGCGGGTTAAGGTAAGGTAAGTATGTGGGTTTTCATAGGATTATCAAAGACCAAAAGATGGTGGCATGAAACTTCTTAGAAACAAAATAATATTAATCATAATTCCACCACAATCTGAGCATATTCATTCACTTTAACAAAAATGGGTTGAATGGGGAAAAAGAAAAATCCATAAGAAATAGATGCCAAATCCTAAAAGAATTATACATTATTAAATAATATGGCAAGACTCAGAACATGCTATTTAACAGTTTAAGATTTCCACGAGGTGCATACTCATTTCTCGACATCTTTCATAAAGATAACTATCAGGCTGTATCTGCAACATCCCATAATATCCAACAATGTTTTGTAAGTAAGTGGGTGTTCATAGAATGATTAAAGATCCCCAAAAAATGCTGGAATAAAAATTCTTGGAAATGGAATGAATTGTTTAACGATCCATCTCATGTTAAACTTGAAATATCCCAGTTTCCTCATTGAAACCCGGAAAATGTTACCTAATTGTATTCCTGTTCAACATAAATTGGTAGCATTCTCCTCACTATGTCTTAACATCATTTTCATTTTATCCTGATGTACGAAGCGAGAAGACACAAAATGTTTCAATTACCTTTTCTAATAAAATCAAGAGAAATCAATATGAGGGTAGGATGTAAAAATCAATTGAATGATCTGGGACCCTGTCCAGCGAGTAGTGTGTCAATGAGTTATAGCTGGTTTAGCTGGGATGGGGTAATGGTCTGACAAGCCTTGCAGCTTTGTTGACATAATGCAGCCATCATGTCATCTTGGAATGCCTCCTCAGGATGTAAGGAAAGGTGGGGTGGGGTTCCAAACCAATCTAGCTTAACCTCCCACATCACTTATCACACTCATTAAATCCAAAATATCCCCCCTCCATCTCCTCCAACCCCACTTAACGGTTTGCTTTATTTATATGCCTGAATTGTGTGTATCAATTATGAGTGCGTTGTACTTTCAATGTAAGGTAAACTAAAGGCCCAATGATGTTAAATCAAATATATTTTTCTACTACTCAAATATCTTCTATTTATTGTCTTCTTGTACATTTTTTATTATTATCTATCCTTCCATAATGAACTCTTAATATCAATACCCTAGATACAGGATGATCCTTTCCTCAATACTTCTTAAGTAACTCTCAAGTAACAAATAGCATGTCTATCTCATCTTCCAAACTCCCGCTTACAAGGCCAACAGGGTGCCATAACTCCCCTTGCCATAGCAACCCAATCGTCCCCACCCCCATCACCACCACTCACTTATTAGAACTCGTCTAATGTCACCAATATAATCCACAAAATGAATCTAAGGGTGCGTTTATCCGCCACTTTTTTACCCTATAATCATGATTCGAATCATGATTCAAATCATGATTCTGCAGAATCACGATTGCGTTTAGTCGAAATTGAATATAAAGAATCACAAACATGAAACACGAAAAAAGGGGCGTTTGGAAAGACGTTTCTGCAGAATCACGTACGAAAATGTTCGAATAAACGATATCGTGATTTGAATCATGATTATATGACCTCACTGTGTCGGGCTACGGCTTTCGGTTTGACTCTTGCCAAGCTCAAGGCTCTCTATGTGCTCATTGTATGTACATGATTACTCTGCATGCATTTCTTGTCATGTTCAAATTCTGTGTTGGTCTTCGCATCGTCCACTACTTTTCATTTTTTGGTCATGTCTTCAACTTCAAGTTCTAGTAAATGAATTAACTGGACAGACAATGATCTCAGTTGTTGTTGAGTATAGAGTGTCAATATTAAATTGGATCTACGCTGAAATTCACTTCCGAACACCATTTTGGATTAACTAACAAGATGAATAGAAGCATATGGACCCTATATGATAGAAGTAAACTTAGGTTGAATTCTGGAAGCAAAATATTTTTCGAGAGCCGAAACACGTGCGAAAAACTTCCTCTGTCAAACTGCGCACTAGTGATGCGCACTGGATTGGCCCGAATCTGAGGAGAAACAGCTTTGGAATGAAGGTCGTCTAAACGCTGATTCTGTGATATCGTGATTCATGTTTGTGTTTTGAATCATGATTCAAATCATGATTCTGGCTTGAGGTCGCATAAACGCAGCCCAATCCATCTGTTAATATTCAATCATTTCTTATTGGTGTTGTTTTTCTTTTCTTTTCCAGTCTCTCTTTCAGTCTTCATCTCTTTCTTCAGCATACGTGTATCTTTTATTTCACATTCATTATCTTTCTTCCACACTACCCCTCCATCCCCTCCTATCTGTCATTTTGTCTCTGCCCCACCCTCCCTATGTCCGTCTGTCTCTCTGCCTCTCTCGTTGTCCAATCCCCTTACTCTTCTCCCATCCCACCACTCTCATTATCTTTTCTCCTCTTTCAGTTCTTCTCCCTATCCTATCAATCTATCTGTCCATCCATGGCTCTCATTAGACATCACAAACTATGATCATGGGTGACTCTCCTAAGACATTATCTGCCTTTCATCTTAGACGGGAGGAATTCCCAGTGGCCCGGCACGGGATTCCTCCTCAAAGCGTAATTCGCTGCCAGGAAAGAGTCCCCGGCGGGTCGGAACGCCGAAGATGCCGTCACATTCACCGGGCTCATCTGTTCAGGATGTCAAAGTTGTAAGCAGAGGGCAGCATAGGGGCGACAGGCCAGAAAGGGGCCTACTTATGAGGATTTGTTTAATGACACTACTTAACAGTTAACATCTCAGATATGTATTAATATAATTTAGAGAAAACTTACTATTGAAGTTGATCAATGTGCTTACAGTTACATACTCACTAAGCATTCCATTTTCATTTGTTACCGACAAAAGACATTTATGGATAAACAGTTTAATACAAAACCTTTAGTTGAAAATCTAGAATTTATGATGAACTCTGAGAAACCTCTGACAAGAACATAAATTAACACACATATATTAATAAAACAAGAACTACATCTTCATCTCCAATAAAAGTACATCAGAAAGTGGAGAGTGGATGATGAAGATAGCCTAGAGTTTGGATGAGTAATGGTATATTATCTGGAGGAATCCATGCCCAGTGGGTGGGTTTCTGAGAAGTTAAGTCTAAACGGAAAGCATCGGGTCTTCATATCCCAATTGGACTTGGCAAAAATACAAACCACATAACTAAATCTTTAATGGCAAATGTACAAGGTGATTGAAAATAAAACTACAGAATCAGATCATTACGATTATGCAAGTATAAGAAATACAACAAAGTAATGTGAGTTCTTAAAAAGGACGAAAAAATCCAACATATGAAAAAAAAAAGTATTTGACTCTTAAAAACAGAATAGTCAATTGAAGAAAGAAAAGCCAGAAAAGAGATGTTAAATGAAAAAAAAAAACCATGTCAACTATTATTCAATATATTAGCTAAATGAATATACTTACCCCTCCCTCCCCTCCCCGAACCATGAAAATAGAAAGTTTGCTTATGATAATAAATGACTGAAATACATGTATAATGGGTTTGCAATTATTTAACCCACTCCCTTTAAGTATATTCATATACAAAAAAAATGTTTTATCAATATCCTTAAGTAAACATAGGAAATAAATTGATGTGTTCCTAAATATATAATACTGACAACAAAGACAATTTACACTGTATACATTAGAGATCAGAACATGTCAAGAGAGACAGTTTGGCCTCTAGGAGAAGGAAGACAGAGAGAAAGGTTGAAAGGGAATACTCTAAAGGTTATCGTCCTGCGAACATGATAGACTAGCAGCTTGGAGCTGCAAGCTAGCTGTCTTGATTGTAATCTCTGATCTTCTAATAGCTTACATGCTCACACTCTAACGACCAAGATGTCACCTTAATTGCATGCAAATTAAGATCAAGGTCATTGCCTTCTGCGAAGAGTTAGCGATCAATGCTAACTGGAAACCCTGTCGCTTGTCGATTGTCTGATGCAACCTCGTGGGGGATGGATATTGACTAAACAGTTCTGGTTAAATTATTACAGGAAAACTTCAGATAACAGCAAGACAAGAAGCAGTTAACAATCACAATGTATGCATCACAGAGGGTGATCAATACCAAGCTCCATATATTATGAAAAATTAAGATTGTGGCAAACACTTTGCAAAAACATTCCCTATTTCAAAATTTTAAAGGCTTAGGCTAACTTCACAAAGATCTTATTTAAAAAAAATTGTTATTAATGTTTGTATTCAATATTATTCAGATTTCATGATTTCACAAAGATCAGCTTATTTAATGTACCAGATCTATACCTATGATAATATCGTGGCAATTAACCTTGAGACTTTCTGATGAAATAATTGTTTGCTGTGACTACTTTCTTTTACCTTTAAGTGTATGCGATGTTTCCGGTCACTTTACATTTCACTTTAAATATCATTTTCGGACACAATATTTCTGGGCTTAATTTTTATGACATATCACAATCACAGACACAGAGGACAATTGGGCAGATTTTTAAAGTCAAATCAATGTTAGCTAATGCCTTTAAACGATCTTAGAATATGAAAATATCAAACATCCTTGTCAAAATTTTGATATCACTATCACGCTTTCTTGTAATTACTAGTACCTAAAAAGAGGGGGGATGGTGAATGGATAAGAATTTCAATAATCAGTACGAACACTGCAGCCAAGCTCAATTCATATTTTGCCGATTCAATTTGTATGTATTAGACATGGTTGGTTATTCCTGACTATCAGTCCAAAGCTTTCCTAATTGTATGACTAATACCATTTGGTTGCCATACAACACCAATCAATATCATCAGCAAGCTGATACTCATATCATACAAAACTACTTCTGGCTCCGGGTTTGCGATAATCTTGATACCCCTTCCCAAATTAAACCAAATGGGATAAAATTGAATGAATTACCCAGTCATACAAGCTGAAGTTGATTTCTGAAGTTTTTTCTTTCTACTCGCAATGATTTCATTCTTGCCTCTAAACAAAATTAAGGTCTATTGATTTACACAAGCAGACTGGCTAGGCCTGTGTTCAGATGCACAAACATTTCCACAAGAAAGATACCAAACATTTTAACTTTACAATGGGTTTTATTGTCTGCGCACTGACTAAAAATGGTGCACAATGAAATGTGACATATCATATGACAAAACTGGTGTCAGAGCATATTTCAAACTAGAACATGCAGAGTCTCCTCTGCATAGTTGCCTGAACATACTGCTGACATACAACAGTCATTGTTTTGTTTGTTTGTTTGTTTGTTTTATTTTTATTTCTGCGTTCACAATACATTATCATAAATATTTACATTGTTTGTAATATACAAAATAATTCATAATGCATACAATATAAACATAATACATACAACAGTATCTGTAATGGAGCTTTGACAAAATCATGCTTGCTCTGTAAATGATGGCCAACAGTCACATCAAAACATTTATCTTCTAATTGATAGATGTACGTGTCTGAACACTCTGTAGGCCTTACAATGAAAATTGTAGATGGCGTTCCTTAATTGAGTTGGGTAAAGTTGGTTCTGTGTTTGAAGAATTAGGATAGGCCAGTCAATTTGGGTTGCTTTTAATTCACTCATACAGGGATGCCACTAGGTGTCCTCCAAAAATACTGAAACTTATCGCGGGCCGGGATAGTTTCCAAGAAAAAAAAATTTAGGGGGGTCCACCTTAAATTTTGGGATGGACACATGTCACAGGTAAAAAATTGGACAAGCAAAAAAAAATGGACAAGCAAAAAAAAAAAAAAAAAAAAAAAAAAAAAAAAAAAAAAAAAAAATAGGAGGGGGGGGGGATCCGCCCCCACCTCAAATTTAGGGGAAGGGGAGGACCAAGTGGCTTCTTACCTTGTTGTGATCGATGACTTTGAAGTCAATTAGGTTTGAAAGACTGACGGTAGTTAGTTGTGTTTCTCATAGAACGCTAGACCAAAAGCTTCAGTCTCTGTATTTTGGTTGTTCAGCTGAACCGCGTTGGCTCCTCTCACCAATACATAGACTGAAGAGTGGTTGGCCCGTACATAAAGACAACGTATCAGCTAACCCAGGGAGCTCCGGCCCGCGAGCTCCCTGGGCTAGCTGATACGTAACCCAAGGAGCTCCGGCCCGCTTTCCGGGCTCGCTTCCGGGCCGGAGCTCCCTGGGTTCCGTATCAGCATGCAGCATAAACGTTAGATCTAACATTCGGCGGAGACCCGATTTTCGGATCGTTTTTGGTACATAAAATGTCACATTATAAAAAAATAATTACATCCAAACCTACGAGAAAATATATAAAATTCAGAAACATCGTACCTTAGACCGCAGTTACCGCTAATTCCTGTCAAATGATGATCAAAACTTAGTCATCCTCGATTCCTTCGTTGGTCATCGTAAGTAGCCATCTTGGATGACGTCATCATTTTTACAGACGTATTTACCAGTCGCTATTATACCGCGATTCGTGCCGCTGCTTTGCGCTTCTCTATGTGCGTGCGTTCGGAACTTGTCGCTCGCATTGATTGGCCAGGATATCGATAATTCTAATCAGAAAGCCTTGATAAAAGCATAACTCAATGAACGTAGAGGCAGTGCGCGCGTTTATAAATTATGTACTGTATAAAAGCAAATATCTCGGGGAAATATCTCTCACTCGGTCGATCGACATGCATCGCAATCGGGAGAGATAGGGGGAAAAAAGGAGGACTTTCCGTTTTTTTAATACACAGAAAACAGGAAAAGTCGGAAATACGGAAATAAGACAGATAGCAGGAAAAAAGCCGGAATTCCGTATAAATACGGAAAAGTGGCATCCCTGCTCATATGACATTGGTCAGAGGGTTGCATAGAGCTAAAGACAGTAAATCAGAGATTTAGTATCGACTGGTTGACCACACTGAGGCATAGTTGAGATTGGTGGGGCAGTGATTCGAGCACCAGTCTTGGTGTTGGAATCTCATCCACATCATTAACAGCCATTTCATAGTGTTGTGTTTTATAATTCTACATTTCCATGTAAAATGATGCAAGACCATCTTCATCTTTCTGGGGAGTATGATAAAACTTGACCTCATTAGCACCAGGTAATTCCAGTTTGTGAGGCTAAAATATTGACCAAATGTCAATTCTCATTGTTCAAATCAAGAATTGAAGAATGAGGTGACAATCAATACCACTTACTTCATCATATACATTTATTTCAAACTAATGACAGTTCAAACAAGCAATTTCAAAGTGAAGACGGACAACAAATCAGAACATGCCATAAAAACAGGAGAGAATGGCAGATAGGGAAATGAGGAAATAGGAAGAGAAAGAGGCCAGTGAAAGGGGAGGAAAAGTCATTAAAAAAAAAGAAGAAGAATAATGAAGTGGAAGAGGAATAGTTGGAGTAAATCAGAGAATTAAAAGTCATGATGATAAGGATGGAAGTCAGATGATATCAATGAATGGGTGAACAGAAGGATGGCATGAAAGCAAAGAGAGGGCTAAATGGGAGAATTAGATGCGATGATTGAAAATTAGAATGAAAGGCGAGTAAAGAATGATTTGGGAAATGGGGTCAAAAGGTATAAGACAAAGACAATGACAAACTTACCACACTAACAGGGCTGGGAGCAGATGAATCCATACTAAGGATAGAATCATCTCCATCAAAAGATAAGTTAGCAGTGTCAGATATGATCTCAGATTTGACCTTCTTTCCAACTTCCTTCTAGAATGGAAAGGGGAAAAAAGAGATACATAAAATAATTATGGGTTTGCCATTAAAATCAAACATTTTTTTGTTGAGAACAAGAGGGAGGGTGAGAGGAAAGGGGGACATAACAGAGATGGTAACCAAGGAGAGACCAAAAAGGGAAACATACAGGGAGAGAAAGAGAGATGGAGGAGCAACATTGAGATATGACTGACAATGACAAGTAGGTGTAAGAGTAGCTATTCCTAAACTCTGCTTATAATTATAAGTCATATTCTAGATGAAAAGATTAAATTTAAATTTGAAAGATTATATATTTTCACCAATACTCGATAGAATGCGCATAAAAAAGACCCTATTTCTTCAATTATTTTTGGAATACTTACCACACTTTCACCATCTTTATCTCTCTTGCGTTTTCTTTCTTTGCCTTGAGATTTGTCATCCGTGCTCTTCTTCTCTGACTGCTTCATCCGAACTACAGTAGAATTAAAAAATAAAATAATTGAATGCTTTCAACACACTAAACAACCAGTATTTGGCCTGATTTTGGAAGAAAGTATAATAAAGTAAATTGTCTTATTAGAGGATCAAACTATATACAGGAATACTACAATAATAGTTTGTTCAATTAGAGTTATTGGTAAAAAAAACAGTATAAATGAAATAAGCTTGAAAGTATAGATGATCATAAAATTGCAATGTCACTTTGATTATGACTTAATTTTGCTATATTGGGATTCTCACTAGCAATAAAATAACATTGGTTAGTTGATTTCCATGATTTGTATAAAGATTGTAGATTGACTCAATCTACAATCTTAGTCAATCTACAATCTTTATACAAACAAGTGGAACGCCTCTGGCAGTCTCGCCTGCATTACGCAATTTAATATAGCAGCAGTGCTAACTTTGAAAACTACTATAAAATAATCATTCACAAAAACATCATTCATATAATGACATAATACCACGTTCATTGACCATAAATGACATTTGAACGGAGACTTAAGACTGTCAACTACACCCATGTCCACATTTCATTCATTCTATCCATAAACTTTCAAAGTTATGATAGCACTTCAACAATTACCCCAACATGGCCTAAGTTTATTGACCTTAACTGACCTTTGACTTGGTTTTGTGACCTGAAACTCACAGGGGATGTTCAGTGATGCTTGATTACTCTTATATCCCATGTTTTATGAACTAGATCCATAAACTTTCAGAGTTAGGATGGTAATTTAACATATACCCCCAACATGGCCAAAGTTCATTGACCTTAAATGACCATTGACCATGGTCATGTGACCTGAAACTCACACAGGATATTCAGTGGTACTTGATTAACCTAATGTCTAAGTTTCATGAACTAAATCCATAAATTTTCAAAGTTATGATGGTAATTTAAACAAATACCCCCAACTTGGCCAAAGTTCATTGACCCTAAACGACCTTTGACCTTGGTCATGTGATCTGAAACTCAGGCAGGATGTTCACTAATACTTGATTAACCTTATGCCCAAGTTTCATGAACTAGGTCCATATACTTTCTAAGTTATGATGTCATTTCAAAAACTTAACCTTCGGTTAGGATTTTGAAAATAATTTTCCCAACATGGTCTAAGTTCATTGACCCTAAATGACCTTTGACCTTGGTCATGTGACCTGAAACTCAGGCAGGATGTTCAGTAATACTTGATTAACCTTATGTCCAAGTTTCATGAACTAGGTCCATATACTTTTTAAGTTATGATGTCATTTCAAAAACTTAACCTTAGGTTAAGATTTGATGTTGACGCCGCCGCCGCCGTCGGAAAAGCGACGCCTATAGTCTCGCTCTGCTATGCAGGCGAGACAAAAATGGCAATTTTGTGGTAATATACAATATTGATTTGTCTACTGTATCTTTAAATAGAATTCACCTATAGCCAAACTTACACTTCATTTCAATATCCTCATCATCTAGGAGAAGGGATACAACTTCTTTAGGTTTGAGTTGATCTAACTTGAAGTTTCCACCAGTGATAACCATCCTCTGGATCTGAAATGATACAAAATAAACACAAATATTTGCATGGCAATCTACATATCTGTTCTCCTAACCCACTTTCATGACTTTGCAATTATTTTATCAGGCCTCCAGCAGATGCAAGTCATATCAATCGTTGAAGGGAATCTGTTTGCCTGTATGGCACATGTAAACTGTATTGAATTAAAGCAGATTTCGAAAATAAACTTGAGATGTTTCCCACATGGTGTACTTTTGAGATCGTGGAGGATCCATCTAATATTAACTTTTTACCCATAGCGTATTCATTTTGAGCTTTAGAAGAGAGTAAAGCTTGGTATAATGTAAAAAAAAAAGAAGATACAGAGGTTTATAAAAGAGAAGAACGAGATAATAAAGAGAAGTAGGAGGTGAAAACCAAGGAGGAAAATAAAGACAAGGAGAAGTAAGAGAAGGAAAGAAAGAGAAGGGGAAAGAGACAGAGGAGGAGCAAGAGGAGGAGGGAAAAGGAAGAGGGGGTGGGATAAAAAGAAGGAGAAGAAAAAAAAGAAGAGAAGGTGAAGTAGAAGAAAGATTGAGTTAGAGACTAGACAGCAAAGAAAATTATATGACATGTGTCTTCATTTGATATCAAGATCTGAAACATACTGAAATAACTAAGTATGTCCTCTGCCTAATCATAGCATTATATTTAGCAAAATGACATTTGCACAAGCCACAGCCAACACTCACACTAAGCAACAAGTTGATACTGCTATGCAAAATAACCTTTTCTACACCTATAGCTGATTATCACATCAGCTATGGTATTCTCAAATTGGAAGGCTGATTCAAATCAAAACGGGGAGACCCTCCCCATTAACACTCCCGCCCAGTCCCACATGTGTACCGGCTTTAATCAATTGGATTTCCCTCCGTCCCCGTTCATGATCATCGCCAGTCCCAGACTCGACCCCAAAAATGCAGAAAAGCGGACAAATTTGAGGCTCGCGCCACGATGCTGTCATCGGTAATCGACAGTGACGCGTCCCCCCTCTCACACCATTCTGGAATCCATCCATGAGTTTGCAATTTTTCTCCCAATTATATTTTCCTTCTGACTGGCATGCATTGGATTTGTGACCAAGCCAAGTTGAAGGTACGAGAGAGAGAGAGAGTGAGAGTGAATGATTAAAAACATCATGACTGTGTCATTCCTCTTCACAAAAGAGTTAGTCCCTGGAAAAGGTCAATACACTATTACCTACCTTCCCCAGTCATTTTGAAAATAAAGATCATGACATGGAGTATCATTTTGTAGAGTTGAGGACTATGACCAGCCCCAACATGAATATAAATTGAAAAAAAAATGTGAGAAAACATCAAACAAGCCTAACACTGAAAATGTTCTCCAACTTATATGTAAAATAATGGCATTTTTAAGTTTAACATTGTATTTCTGAATGATATGATATGCATGATTGTTGTTCAAATGAGAAAACTGATCTGGTCACATCATGATCACCATATCTTTGTGTTTTATTATATGAAATCCAATTGTTTTAATTTTTCAATAGATTGACACAGGGTATACAAATGACTCCCCAAGGAACATGCACTCATGATTACAGTAATGTACATGTAAATGATTCAACAGAGAAAATTTTCAACATCTAATCTATTAAAAATGATGGTTTTAATTTTGAATTTCAAGTTAGTTTCATTTCTTTATCTGAATAAAAAAAAGAAGAAAAAATGCCTCTTCAATTTAATCTTCCATCCCCCCTCTAAACTTCTGACATACTTTATTGTCGTAATTCCATACTCTGGTAGAGTGTCAACACAGAATTTACAATGATGAAATAAAAACATCACTCCTAATTTGAGTATGATCCCTTGTAGGATTTACAAATTGTAATAGATAATCTCATGATAAATGTACCAAAGACAAGATAATGTCCGTGACCATTCCTCATCGTTATGGGATCGTGGCAGTGACAGGGAAATTCCAAATTGACCATTATTTTCTGTATGACTTTAACCAAGAACCTACAATTTTTCTTCTATTCTACTGACTTTTACAAAAATCAACCTTCTTATGGTAAAACATAAGTTACGTGTTCTGCTCAAACTTGAAAAAAAAATCAATTATTCATAATTGTGAAAACAATTATGAATAATTGATTTTTTTTCACTATGAAGATAAACTTCAATTAATTAGTTATTCTTTTGCATGTGTCAAAATTCACATTCTAAATCTCCATTCCTTTCATTTGGTTTATCTGCCTGTAATATTATTTTAATACCTACACTTTCTTAACTTCTTTTGAGTGGAATGTTGAAAATTACAAAGAATGAACAAGGGCAATCGTTTTAGAATTTACAATTCTGATCCATTAAAAAAATTTCAATGGATAACTTGTATCTAGTAGAATTCATAAGTTCCTTTCCCTTTCACATATTGGTTATTGACACTGGATAGCCTCTTTCTTTGTAAGATGGGAAAGTGACAGATGACAAATGATGAGATCTCATAGCGGCCATTCTCAATCTCTACTCAACCAAGAAAGAGTGGATGTAACACAGTTGGAGGTTAGTTTTTAAAGCTAATCATTCCACCACCCCTCAAGATATCCACCATGTTTACCAGGCTCAAAGGCTTCCCCATTGATGAAGTCCAACACCATTCCTGTTTATTTCGCACCTTTTTCCCATCGCCCTGCGGTCGTTTCCAACGGTCAACGTGCTACCGCTTCTTTGATCTCTAGCTATTCTGGCTCGCGTCATCGACCCGGTCCACTCCTCTATGACCTATGAACTTGTGTTGTTTCAATAAACAATGTGACTTCTCTTCTCAGAGTGGTGGATTACCAAACTCTTGCCATCCTGACATTTCATCTTGGACACATCTCAACCAAAATTTTCAAGATGATGGCTCGACTCACAAATCAACACCCTCTCCGCACCATCCAAACTTCATTGACCCCTATAGCACAAGAAGTGAACGTCGGTGCAGCTAGGTCCATTATAGAATTATTTTCTAAAGTAAATAGATAAACTATAATTGGTAAGAGAATAAGGAAAGCAGCCTAGGGATATCTCTTCCCTCGTGTTTCGCTTTCCATTTTTGCCAGAAATTCATAACATTTCTAGAAAGTGCTTTGCCACTTTGGAAGTAATTTGCCCCTGTTTGTGCACTTGGTAAACTGTAATGTATTGTAATCAGAATATTTTTTACCCTTTCTCTGAGAATGTTGAAAATGCTACAAAACTTACAAGTTGTTTGTAAAAAAAAAAAAAAAAAAAATTGCCTTTACGCTTTACACATTTGACTTCTTCACAAATACAAGTAAAGGGGGTAGCACACTAAACCTTTGAAGAAAGGCTTTCTTACCTCTAGGGAGAGGGTGTATATGATTTAAAATCATAAAACAGATCATAATCATAAATTTATGTTTGAGACCAATAATTCTTTAACTTCAAGCTTTAAGAGAAAAATCACAAAAATCAATGAATGTTGTCTATTAAAAAAACAACACCAGCAAACTAGATTTGATGATTCATTTGAATGAGTAAAAGCTTGGTAGTAAGGTTTCTCCTACTAGATTTCCATCCATTGAGCCAGAAGCCAAGCTGACCTGTCATAATTGCCATACACACTAAAAATTGTCATTAATCACAAGATATTTAGGTCATCCTCCATTCAGCTCATAACTGATCAAAGTTTTGAACAGGCACGACAAGTTTAACCTAATACGGACATAGCGCGTAAGCTCTTCTAATAATAAATAAAAAGAGGGAATTCCTCATCCCAGAGATGGCGCCCATGTAAATTGCTGAAGAGACATCACGTTTAATACAAAGTGCTAATGCTAGGCTCTCCATCTCATTCTTCAAATGATTCTTGCTTTTCTAACTATGGTCAATGTTTCTTGGATTCCCTCTTTAAAAGTTATAATAATTTCAATGCAAGCTACTATTGTGTTGCATAAGATACCTAATTTGGTGGATATCTTCAATAAGGTGATATCATTCCACAAAACAGTGATATGGAAATAAGGGAACCAATGATGTCACTCACTCACTCACTTTTCTTTTCTATTTTATTATATGAAATAAGATTATGTTTTACCGAATTCATTTTAATGTTTGATTCCTTTATGAATGCAACTATGTGGAATTGCGATTGTAGTAAACTATTTTATTCCCCCTAAAGATCATTCTCTAAAATCTTGTGGAGTACAGAGAAAGATAAATACTTGTATGTGCAAAGGTGTACAATAGGAAAACAGTGAAAAGAGGGTAATTTGTTACCTTTACCTTGGTAAATTGAGTGCTAATTCAATTATGGAATGTCTGTTACATGTCAGGGAAAGTTTCTCTACTTGATATCACAGTGGTATCACACTATGTCGTCCAAGCTCAGCTAATTGCAAGCACAACACTCTCAAACTACCAATTGGATTTCGGTTTCAATTTCGTGTCAGCTTTCATGCTGAGCTGTTTTCAGCTCTGCAGGGTTGAGAGTCCTAACCCCCCCCCCCTTCCCTCATTTAACTGGACCCATGGCTGTGAGGGCATGTATAAACTGGGACAAATCAAAGGGGCTCTTCACAAAATTGCATTCCAGCTGAAAACTAAAATGTAAAATCACCATTTGCCATGAAGTAACTGCATTTTCAAATGAAACACTTTGAACATGCTGGATTCATACCTATCATGGTTTTATTTCATTCCGCAAAGGCTGATTCTGCCTCGGCAAGAGAATTCAAATTTTAAAAATTTGAATTCCTTTGCCCTGTTAAATACATAAATTATGACATTACATGTCTCCTTCAACATATACTTCCTACAAACTGCATGAAACACAATATGATGCATCTTAAATTATTATTCATAATGTTTAGGTCTACTCAATAACGATTAGGCCTATCTTATATCTTAACAAAGTACCATATTCTAGTGATGCAAGCCACTAGCATAATTCTATACAATATATGAGATTATATATATATATAAATAGTTATAGGTCTTCAATGCTAAATTTCATTAAAATATGAAAACTTGTATGATAGGCCAGCACAGGCCTGATATTAATAATCAAAGTGGATTATAAAATGTTTCTCATCAAACGATTAGGCCACACAGTGAACATGTACCTTTATCACTAGGGGGTCCTATAATCAGGAATGACTTAGTTCACAAGTAATTAAATCAGTTCCCTCACATGACCTTCTACTTACATTTGAATTCTGAAGAAAAGGTAAAATTCTGAGCTGTGATACAGTAGTCACTATAAATCTGATATTGTTTTAATCACCTTTTTTTTTCTTTTTAATTGTAAAAAATTATTGTAAATATTAACAGACAAGCAAAAAGTATAGATTTTTCTTCAAAGAATAATTTGTAGCTTCTTAGAAATCATGAAACATGATGATTAAAAATGAATTTATTACACCCGCTCAATGCTGATAAATTATTTCATCTTCATGGTATAGCTTATGATGAGTTTTTTATGATCAAATAAGGTAGGGAATTACAAGAATTAGCAATCCAGTATTTTTAGAGGATTTGATTCATACGCAGATCTTTATAACCAAAAATTTGAAAATCTGTGTTTGAATTATTTTTTTTTAATTTTTTTCTGCTTGCTTTTCAAGGTCATTTTTATGTTGCTAAATTAATACATTTATTATTTTGAACCAATTATATTAAAACAAAAAAATCACCCATTTTCAAATAAGGGTCAACTGCCTCTCAATTAGAGCAAAACATGTAGGCCTATACTACTGAGCTCTGTAAAGGGACACATCTGCCTAAAATTACAACTATCATACAGAATGGATAATTAAGAGTTACATTTCGCCCTGCTCCGTCGACACTAATCCCATTTAAGTAAATGAGATAGATTTATAGCAGCTAATGTATGCATTACCAGTTGGAAATGGGGAATATTGCATTACTGGATAAAACTAGTGTACATAATTTAGGCTTGGCAATACAAACTGATTATGATTTACATCAGATTTAAAATGGAAGGCCTGCACTAATAAGAATTTAAAATAAACATAAACTCTTTGACTTAATTAATAGTAAAAATAAAAATAAAGAAAGAAATGAAGACACACAGCGAGAGAAAGAGAGACAGACATATGGAGGAAGAGAGAGTGAGGGGGGGGGGGAAGAACTTGCCAGTAATTAACTACTCCCGTTCTCACTCCTACTAAAAGGCATGTTCATACCAAGCATGTCATGAACTGCATTGCTGTATCAATATTTTCCTATATTTTTTTCAATGAGGAACTAACAATAATGTACCTTTGTTCATACAATTTTTTTTAAAGGTAAAATTGGGTCAAATCTGACTAAGGCCAATATGGGATACCAAGTTTAGCATAACCAAAATCACTTGCTGGGTAAGACAACAATGTCCACAAGCATCATGAGATGAAAGAAAGAGGGCTTTTGAGGGTTCTACCGCAGAAGATCAAACAAGAAATATCTACAATCTGGAGATGGTATAATTGAATCTCCCAGTGGGAGTACAAGTCTCCATGACTTTCACTTTTCTTCCTCCTCTGTGACCAGCCTGGGTGCGTCTTGCCATTCTTTCCCTTTTTTTTCTTCATCTGCTTGAAATTGAAATGTGCTAACAGCAATGTTATGATAGCGGAAATAGTTATGGAAATATGACTAGGTGATTGCTAGATGGCATGAAGAGACATAATGGAGGAGTGGAATGAAGAAGAGTTGGCAGGATTTGATCAGAATCTTTCTTGTGATGAAGGATAAAGTCTCTGACAATGCTTTACCAAGGTATCAAAGAATGCAGAAAATGAAGGAACATGTTGGCCTGATGGCCTCTTTGACAAAGTGGTCTAAATCTGATCAAATTCAATTTTTAAAAAAATGATTGAAATAAGCACGCGACTATATATCTCTAGCTCCAAAAAGATGTATGGAGTATGATTCCCATTCCATGTCTTTGAAGTACCTATCTCAATCTATATCTCATCTTAGAGACCTTCTCTTCTTTCTTTCCACATGTCTGCCAACATCAAAGCCTCTCTTCTCTATCAATTTCTTCTTCTTTTCTTTTCTTGTTTTATGAAGATGTAGATCATTAACCGTGAATGTTATCAGTGTTTAGATACTGCTGCGCCTCTCACTACATCACTTTGTAATGATCAACTGAGCTCTATTTGGTAATGCTCTGGTTGCTTATTCTACACTTGGGAGTAATTCCCGGTCCATCCTGTCAAAGTCTTTTTGTGTGTAGTGCTTGACTTTGAGAACATATACTGAATTAAAAACAAAGAGCAAAATACTGGCTAGCAGCCATTAAACTATATATGTTTCTCCCTTTCTATTTAAGAGAGAGGTCCACATTGCCTTGAAGTGGTTTAAATAAAAAGCGGAGAAAATATTGATGAAAGAATTATCAAATCCCATCAAAGAATAGCAAGAGATGTGGATTATTCAAGGTTTATATCGTGATGTGACATGTACAGCTTCTCCCCATGGTGACAAAACAAGTGCTCAGGCCTGCGACATTTGCTCTGGTCTTAATATCTCAGAGGGCAAAGGGTTAGAGTTAAAATTTTAATAGAATTTTGGGTTTAGAATAATGTAAAGGTAAGGATTATGGTTCATTTAGTTTTTTAGGTTTGGTTTTACGTTTGTCTAAACGTGCAGATTTTCCATCGGAGCAATTGTCACCGGAGCAAATGTCATGGAAACGCCCCACATATCGTGTCGTATAAGTCCAATAAATTCCCAATTTAAATAGTTCACAATGATTGATAATATGTTTCTCATAGGTGCTTGTATGCATTGCATAGAATCCTAGTTGACCTGTACAGGCCTGTGTCGCACTAAGAAGTGGGTGGGTTTGAAATAAGGAGGAAAAAGCTTTGATTAAAAAATATTAAAAAACCTCTGGAATGCAGATCTGGGGCTCATTTCATTAAGGGTGTTGACTATTTCAACTTAAAAGTCAAGTCCACCTAAAAAAATGTTGATTTGAATTAATAGGGAAAAATCAGACAAGCATTATGCTAAAAATTTCATCAAAATCGGAGGTAAAGTAAGAAAGTTTATGACATTTTAAAGTTTCGCTTATTTTTCACACAATAGTTATATGCACAGTTCTAGTCACATGCAAATGAGAGAATCGATGATGTCCCCCACTCACTATTTCTTTTGATTTTTATTGCTCAAATTATACATTATTTTTGCAGATTTGACAATGAGGACCAAGCAATGGTAATTCAACATGTTCAGGGAGAAATAAAACTTTGTTTCACATGACAATGAGGAGAAACTTAGAATATTTCATATTTCATATAATAAAATACAAAAGAAATAGTGAGTGAGTGATGTCATCAGTTCCCTCATTTGCATACTGACCGGGATGTGCATGTAACTGTTTTGTGAAATTAAGCGAAACTTTAAAATGTCATAACTTTCTTATTTTACATCCAATTTTGATGAAATTTTCAGTATTATGCTTTTTGGATTTTTCTCTTTTTATTCAAATCAACTTTTCACTGGGGTGGGCTTGTCCTTTAACCATTATGGCAACTACCATGGAACAGGGCTCAGCAGCCAACCAAAATCAAGGATTCCATGGAAGTTACATTAGGTGGTTTCAGACCACCTCGAAGTTCGTCAGTTCCAGGTATTCTCTGATCGGGAAATTTACCCCGATCAGAAAATACCAGGTATTTTGGTAATGTGAAAGCAAACTACGCGTAATTTCCCCGAAAGAAAATACCCGCTAAATAGTAGGTACTTGGCGAAATTACGAGAACTTTCTCGGGGATTTTTCCAAGGTCGCAGGTATTTTGGCAATGTGAAAGCAATTTACGGGAACTTTTAGCCCAGCGTGTCGTTGGGCGCGGGCGCCGTGGGTGGCTGCTGGGCTAGTAGTTTTGAATCACGCGCCTTGCCTGCTTATTAGACCATACTGCGCATGCTCCTAACTTCAGGAATTTATCCCGAAGGGTATGTTTCGGGGCGGTGTGAATGCAGGAATAATTAATGGGTATTTTTTAGCCTAAAAATGTTCTCGTAATTTAACAGGGATTCTTGTGATCCGCCTAATAATGACAAAGTTGTTGTCAGTCTTTACGAAACAGGCCCCTACTGTCTATTATATTCCATTTGGATCCGTGCTTTGTCTATTATTCTAGCTTAAGGTAGACTGAGAACACCCTTGCAGTACTAGAGGAAAGAAGACCCCCATCCCTTGGAAAACATCTTGCCACTTCACCAAACGTAACAACATCCCCAAGAACCCTCTTCAAATGACTGGGGGAATTTACGACCCTCTCCAAGCCAAACAGGCAAAGTCACCCTGCCAGCTTGATGATATATATGGACTTCGTCCCCGTCATTAATGAAGCCCCAAATTACAGGCCAGATTCCCTCTCACCATCGTATTTAATGAGCCGTTCATCCAGGCAAGTCTGCTTTGTCATCCAGGGACTTCAAAAGATGGGTCTAACATGACATTGACAGAGCAGTCAAAGTTAGTCGGTTCATTTTCAATTAAAAAACATGCCAGTTGATGTAATAATACCAATATTACCATCCATTTTGTGTACTTAATGTCTGTGGAGTGACAAAACACCATGTACATGCATAAAGTGTACACCTGGGAAACGAATGTCATCATGAATAAACTTATCCCTAACTTACAACAATGCACTTCAAGGGCAAAGCAAGGACCCGAGTTCCACAGCTAATTATCTAATTCACAGACCTGATGCAATTTTACAGTATCACCAACCCTGTGCCAATAGCTGGATTGGAAGAGTGACAATCACAATAAAGAGAAGCGTGACATCGTTTGTATAAAAGTCTATTAACGAGTATATACGTGACGCCATGGATGTATCAAGCATGCCGTTGTGTGGTAAGCAAACACGGCGTTCTACAGCATATGGTTCACACTGAGGTGACTTCTCCCTATATTTCTATTTTTCGAAAATCAATAATTCATGTAATTGACAATAAATATTTGATATTATCTCCAACAGAAGTCATCTCATTATACTTGTTTCTCCTCTGCAGTAAAGCCTAAAGCACATGTGCCATGTACATTGTTTATACTAGTGAAGAAAATTATTTACTCTATGTTGAAATGAAATCATAATCCTTTTGTCAAAGGTTACATTAACTGAAACAAGTTCATAAGAACTGGATATAGTTAATATAGAAATTCTTCAATATCTGTTTCACACAAATATTGAAGTTGTTTTTATTTCATCAAAAGAGACTACTATTTTGGGGCCTTTTCAATATTCTCTACAAAATATTGGTCCTTAATTGTCTACACAAGCACATAGAAGTATCCTTTTTCTTAAATTTTCCTGAATTTCCCCTTCTTTATTTTCATTTATTTATTTATTTATTTTTTTTTGGGGGGGAGAGGTGTCAGTTTAGTATTATAGGAGCTGAATTGATCAATATCAATGTTGTGATGATGTAAATTATGAAAAAACTCTTTCCAAAATAATGATTAAGAGGATTTTGTTCTTCTCAAAACAAGAAATCCTTCATGTAAATCATATCATCGTCAAGGTACCAATGTTAATGACCATCGATACTGTGACTGGCTAAGTTATGTCCTAAGGTGGCAGCATTTCTAACAGATTATGGCAGGCTCACAACATTAGTTTTACACAGTTGGTAAGTTTATTTGTTATAAAAGGGTTCTGCATTTGAATTTGAACAAAATTACTTTTTGTATTTGTAATGTGAGCGGGAATTGCCTTAGATTGCTTTAGATCTGAGCATTTACATATTTCGCACACCTACAAGTATATTTATGGCCCTGACTAAACTCGTTTAATAGCATGTTATATGGGGATTTTAAGAAAAATGGAGGGGGTGGGGGAGGGAGGGTTGAACACCTGTAATTTATTAAGATATTGACGAGTATTTTGGAGAAACACATAGACCCTGTTCTCATTACAGTCCTAAAACTAGTTTAGTAAAAACCAGTTTAATGTAAACTAGTTTTACGTGTGATGGGAATGCTCAAAGCGGACTCGGGAGTGTTCTTCCAAACCAGTTTGGAAAACTGCTTTGCCTCGTTAAACTAGTGTAAGCGTTGGTGAGGACACAACCGTTCTTCAGGAAGCAATCTTCGCAAATGTTTAGCACACTACTCCAAACACTGAGTAGAATGTCTTCGCTACAGTTTAAAAGTTTGCATGGAACATGTCACCCCTCTGAGAGCGTTCCCATAACAACAAGACCGCTTTACATGAAGTAGTGTTGAAAAACATTTCCGGGTGATCAGATGGGAACGCTAGCAAAGCGATCTTCCAAACAGATTTCCTAAATTGGTTTCCACTAACTAGTTTTTAGAAAGTATACTGATTTCTACTAACTAGTTTTAGAAAGTATACTGAGAATGGGTCACAATGTCACAAAGTGCCACATAGTCTGTTTTTTAAAAGGTCAAAAGTACAAAGAAGACAGATCAGTTATATGTTCAAATTAAATTCATATCACTTTTTACAAGAAAAAAAAGTACAATCAAATACTGTTTATTTTAATAGTTTGTATAAGGTGGCATATGATGCTCATAAATCATGAAATAGTATCACGGGAATCAAGTAAGATGCCCCCCAAAAAACAGGTCAAATTTAAACCAATACAAATGATTAAAATGGATGACGGACTAAATTAGAGAAAATGGAAAGGAGTATGGCAAACTGATATTTTATCTACAGAAGAGTGTCAGAAGCAAATGAAGGAAGCATTACAAAGAAAGACTAAATAATGAGACAGATGGCCATCCAATCTGGACCACTGCCTACTCATGCTTGTTTTCAAAACATCACACACACATAATTAGTCTCATTCATAACAATACATATCAAAGCTCATTCAGAAAAAAAGAAAGTAGGCCTATCACACAGAGATATGACATTTCTAGAGATCTCCATATACATGTTTTATTTTGTTATAATGATGTGTGTATGCTATTTTTCTTTTGTTATCAGGAGGAAGATATCAGATTTACGAGTTAACTGAAGGTGAGAACAGATATTTTTCTCAAAGGTCAAACGCTTCTTTACACTTGATGGCCCAAATTTACAAAGGTGATTTTGAAACTGAATTTAATGCAAGATTGCAAGGATATTAAGAAAGGTTAATGCTGGTTTCAGACAAAGGGCATAGAATTCATGCTTGTTGCAATGGTTTGATTTCATGGTAAATCTAGATAAGCTTAAAAAACACATTTACTACTAACTGATATAAAAGTAAAGAAATGAGCAAATTAATTCTTGAACATGGTATGAAAAGTGTGACCTGTGAAATATGAAAAGAGGGATTTTGACATTTAATACAGTTATATGCTCATTCATGCATGACTTGGCAGATCTATTTCATTTTTACTATAAAAAAAACAGTCAATAAGTAAAAAATTCTTTAAATGGTTCATCCCTTAGTAAAAGGGAAATTTACTTTTTGTGCTTTGTTTATTATCAAATTATCTAAAATTTCTGGAGCAGGCCAATGTATTTGCTCAACACATTCCCCCTTTACCCCCAAACAAATAGGTTCAACGTTCTCGCTACCACGCGTCACGGTTGGCGGGCGCCGACAACCCTGAAAATTTTCAGGGCAAATCCGCCAACCGTGAACTTCCCTGACAACCGTGGCCGACAACTGTAAAACAGGCCTAGATCCACACAAAAAACTGAATAATATATTTAAAATAAAAACAATCTGCTTTTCAGATCCTAAAATAAACTTACGATTTCTTCCCGGGATTTCTTTGCTTCGCTACTATGCTGTATACGATACGACCTCGACTCGAGGCCCAATTTAACTCTCTCTCTCTTATCTGGGAAGTGCGAAGATGTTTACCTCGCATTTGCGTATCGCATTGCTCTCATTATTTACGTCTTTAAAATGGTAGTAAAATACGCTCAAAAATAAAGTGAGAAGAGAGGGGTACCGTGGGTTACTGGGTTGGGCAATGTAATTTAGATGTTACGAATTTCAGTTGATATTGTCATTTATTTTGTCAAAAGTAAAGT
Organism: Lytechinus pictus; assembly: GCF_037042905.1. Lineage (NCBI taxonomy): Eukaryota > Metazoa > Echinodermata > Echinoidea > Temnopleuroida > Toxopneustidae > Lytechinus > Lytechinus pictus. The sequence continues at coordinate 24,482,048 of NC_087251.1, forward strand.
GTGTCAAAAAATAATATAAAAATTCGATCGAAATTTAGTTTCATCTCGTCCCAGGCCCCAGCCTTATTATAGCTACATCTACATGAATTCATTGAATGCATTTCTGATGACACTGCCGTAGAACGAATTGAGAAAATTATTAAAAGATCACATTAATAATGACAAAGCCACAGCCACAGGAATGGATTGATATAATGTCCAACTCATTTACTTACAGCAAAATGATTATTCACATTTATATTCCAATTTTACTCCATAATTTCCAAAGTCTTGATCTCTACATCGATCTTTTGAAAGTGTTGATTAATTTCGCGACGGTGTGTCTACCAAGTTCTGTGTCACTGCACTAGCGCTCGCCATGGCCACATACATAATACAAATATCGCACATGGCATCAAAATCTATCCGAGTCTTCCAAAATCAGATGGGATCCAAAACCGATTTGAATGTTTTTTTTTTCTTCAGATATTCATTGAATCTGTTATAATATATATAAAGTAATAATCTTTATTAATTTTATTCATGCTTTTTATCATATTACGACTCATTTTTTAATGTGAGTTACACGTACAGTGTATTTTCATTTGTATTGTTCTTTATTACTCTTTGCCTGCCAATTAGTCATTACAGTGAATGCTTCATGAATTTGTTGTACAATTGCTTAACAACTCCCGGTAACAACTACGATTTAAAATAAAATATTATTTGAAATTAATTTGTGTAAAGGAGAAAGAGAATAATGGGAGGTGGTCGTGGGCAATGTAAATGAAAATGATGGGATGTTTGTGACTTTGTGGGGGAGGGGATTGGCGAAAAGAAGTCAATGTTCGGAGCGAATTAAATTAATATTGTTTTATGGATGTGTCTACTGTGATTGTGGCTGCATAATCTTTATGGCGAGTGGAAAATCAACCCTTGGACTTGGTCGGGAGGGGTACGTGATTCAATAGATTTCAATAAAAGTACACATTCAACAAAGTGGAATTGACAATTCATTAACAGATATTCATTTCAGGGCCGCGGAAACAGGGGGGGGGGGGGGGCTGGGTGGGCTTCAGCTCCCCCACTTTTTTTTCCAAAACCGTGTACAAAAACAGGACCACCTGATTGCGTTTTTTGCATGGTGGTCAGCCCCCCCCCCCACTTTCAAGACCTTTCCGCGGCCCCTGCATTTCAAGTACGAATTATTGAAGTTGATATGTGTGAACGTTTTAGAGCTAGATGTATTTCGTTTGCCCACGCCCACATGAGTCGCTAGTATAATTTGAATATCGCTGGATGAATTTTTCAATTTCACTTATGTCGTTATATATGTTTGTTTTATATCGGAATTGTGTTTTATATATAGAGTTATCTTTACAACGTCGTTAGCCTAATTACTGCGAGTGGATTATATTTATGAAATGAATTGGAATGTGAACGAGACGCCCCAAAGCCGATGGCACGTGATCTAATTAGTATTCACTTTCTGGGTTGAGCCAATCATTGTGCTTGAAAACGGGCTTCCCCGAATTCCCGCCCTTGGAATGACTGTGTACCATGTGCGTGACCTGTTAACCTGTTGTATGAATGCGAATCAGCTGGTTTCGTGACCTCAAATATTCTTCATGTTGTTTACGCTGGATGGGGGCTATAAAAAGATCTTTCTGACTCTTTTTTTTTTTTCAATTTTAATAATCTGTTCGTGAATTTCTGTAACTTGAAAACTGATGCAATTTATTGAATCACGTACCTCGGTCTTCCCACTCATGGTGCAAGAAAATATTTTAAAAATTTTAAATCGCCAAAATATACATGTAAAGAAAGATTATTCAGCCGTCATCATCAGTAGTAGTATAGACATGTCTATAAATATGCATTCGCTTCGAATATTGACTTCTTCACCAATCCCACACACACGTACGATCTCAACATCCCCTTGTCATTGTCCACGCCACGACCCCTCCCCTTTCGCGCTCCCCCTTCGACCATCCTAGCTACAACCCTCCCCCCCCTCTTCCTCTCTTTCACACACGCTGTATTTGTAGGCCTACATAGTGCATTATTTAAAAATACAAATCTGCTTTCCTGTCAATTAAGCTTTACTTTCTAAACATTTTAAATCGCAATTAATTATAATAAGAACAAAATCGTAATATTAAAGTATGATGAATGACTAAAAATATTTCTCCCGCTCGTGATGGACACATTCATTATTTTATAGGCGAGTATAGAACAATACAAATGAACATATAGCAATAATTGACAGTGAGTATAAATCTACTTTCCTGTCAATTAAGCTTTACTTTTAAAACATTTTAAATCGCAATTAATTATAATAAGAACAAAATCGTAATATTAAAGTATGATGAATGACTAAAAATATTTCTCCCGCTCGTGATGGACACATTCATTATTTTATAGGCGAGTATAGAACAATACAAATGAACATAGCAATAATTGACAGTGATAAACGAATCTTGATTGGATATTATTAGTATAAACATCATGAGCAGAAGTCTTAATTATGAGAGTCATAGTTTCAGTGAGTATCTGAAAACAAAACAAACATGCAAATTATATCGTCTCATGAATACCGATGCCCATTATTTCGAAGCCTCGGAAGTTTTCTTCCGAGGCTTCCAAACAAAGTCGGAACAATCTTTGGATTGAGTAAGGGCGTGGCGCGGCGCGCATGCGGTCCGTAGATGTAGTCGGTCATTGACACGCATTCTCAAAATGAATCGCACTTTCTAAGGACGTAGCGATCTAGACATTGGAAAGTATGGAGTACATTATCGATGTCATTGATGTGAATAAATCTATAAACTGTAAGTATAAAATGAGATTGAATTTAAATCTTTTCTTTTGACCTTTTTCATCAGTACTTGCCTTTCTGCTTCAATCGATCGCAATTCGCGCAACCGTTACGGCTGTGTGGCCGGAGAAGCATTAAATAGACATAAAATGTGGTGCATTTAGCAGCAATCTAAGCTCGTCGATATTGATATTTTCGATAGCTACCGCGCTCCGCAAGGGAGGGGGGACACCCCCCTCCCGCGACCCTCCCCCCGTGCGTGCTTCGCACGCACACCAAGGCCGCTGCGCGGCTTGCGTATCATCGCTTTGCGCCGCCAAGCGTCAGAATGAACCTGGCGAGAACGTTGGGTTCATTAATCATTGGTGATATTAACTCTTATTACCTAAACACTGTTAAAGCATCCTCATGTATTCTTCAAAAAGTTCTGTAATTAAGCTTGGAAAATTTGAAATGACAGCTCCCTTGTTACTCATCTATCCCTCGGATTCATAATCTTCACATAAAACAGATGAATATATTTTTCAGTCTCATCAATGAATTCAATTGAGCATCAACATCTTCATGCTCTACAAATTCCTTGCCAAATTGAATTTGTATTTCTCTCTGTCTTAATATGCTTCGACATGATATTGTCCTTCATCTTGTCCATCTCTTTGATTTCTGATACAATATGAAAATATCCTACAATGTAAATGTGATCTGGTTATGTATCATTGGCTTCCTCCAATATGGCCTTTCCCAACAGTTATGTGGTCATGGCCTAGCACTGTCCTCTCCGCAGTGACCTTGGTGGAGTATTAATCGGGCTTAATGATAGGCATAATACATGTACAGGGATGGTTGGATTAATTGATGACAGTCACCCGGGTCTTGGCTTACTCATCAAGTCGCTCCTAGACACAATGGCTCAGATTGCATCCAGTCTGACTGTTGATAACACACCAAGACAGGTAATGGATGGGGCAGTTGGCGTCACATACCTCCCCCAACAGGGACTCCTCATGCTTCAAGAACGTAACATATAACTAGAACTGCAATCGTATCAGAACAATGTGAATGCATTGACGGCCGTGATTAACGAAGGGAAAGTAATAAACGCACACACAGTCAGAGGATAGGGGTATAAATAACAATTTTCATGATGTAATAAGAACCATTTAAAAATAAGCAATTTCTAAATATAAGAGGGTGTAGCAGAGTAGCTAATATGAAAGGAGCCAGAGTTTAGTACCAAGAAAGCTATCTTATCAGTCCCAGCTCATTCAACTTCTGAAAATTAAGTCGGACTTTTAATTCATATGCACATATATAGTTGTGCTCAAAAGTTTGTGAAGCAGACCATAAAATGCAGTGCTTCATGCCGAGTGTTGAATATCATGTTCAGCGAACCCAGAGAAACAAACTTTTGTCAATGTAATATTTTTTCACCGGACGTCACAATCAAATATCTAAAACATGGCAGAACTTAAACACTTTAAATAAATATGTTCATTTTCTGGTGCGGTTCACTAAATTCTGAGCACCACTATTAATGCATTTAATGCACACATATTCATCATTATGTGACATAATCAAAAAATAAAATCTCAGTAAGCGAATATATAGTCATGAAGGTATAATTGTCTCCAAGGATAACTATCAAAACCAAAACTGTAATGAACACCTTCCTTATTGCAGACTCAGCGTACAATCACTGGCGTACTTCAGTCGACTAGCTTTAATATACAGGTGTCATCCATATGCGTATCGGAAATGAAGGCCACGCTAATTCTAAAATAGCCCGCTATCTTACTGCCAATAGTAAATTATCTTGGATGACAATGACCCCTAATTAACACCCTGGGCCATGTTCATCCCAGCCTTGAGATTTACTCTCTCTAATTAGCCAACAACAACTCTTTACCGACCCAGGCAATGAACCTAATTATAAGTTATGCATTCCTCTGTAGAGATACCTTTGACAACTAGCGATCAACGTACTATTGTGCACTTGAACGCCTATAATGAGGCTATCCTTGAAAGATATCAAACCGTAAGTGCTGTTGGATGTGCTAATATAAAATGCCTTGAAAATAGAGAGGTGCAGTAATTGCAGGAAAAATCATTAATACAGAAGCTACAATACAAATAAAATCATTCAATATCTAAAGGAAACTTGAGTCTTGGAAAAATAGTGCTTGTCTTTTACATATACCATATTTCTGAAAAAAAATCATGTAAATTATTTCTCTTATTGCAATTTGAAGAGGGTTCTTGGAATTTTTAGAACGTAATATTTTATCAAATTGTCCTCAAAATCTTATAAATTTTGCTTTCAAAATAATAAATAGAATATCATCAAATGAAAAAGTAAATCTTAACCTTGTTCTTAAGATACAAAACATAGAAAATTCTGAGTCTAAACACATCAATGACTGGACAATAAAAGACCACTGCAAAGGTCAGTTTGTGTAATTTGGTAGCAGATGGTCAGTTGGATATTGACCACATTGTTAAAACCCAATGCTTGGCTTATACAAACTAGTGCAATTAGAGTAATTAGACATCATACTCATATAGATTGTTTGTAACCAATCAATTTAGCACTAACAGTATAATATCATAGACATGCAAGGTTGTCTGATAAATGAACAAATTCTACTTTTAAAGCCCACATCAAGGGTGGTTAAAACAACTACTTATTCATTATCAAAGTTTGGATACATTATCCAATAAAACAAAGGATTATCGTAAAACACCTGTTGTAAAGATGCTGTCTAAAATATGATATACAATAAAATGTCTGAAGTGAAAAACTGGGGTACATGAAAGCTTTGCTTATTTTCTCTCTTTTACGTATAAAGCCACTTTTCAAGCATGCAATGGGATGACAGTGTTAGGATACAATCTTTGTATAAAGCTTCTGGGAAACAAATACTAGATTTATAAGGTAAATGTTTGAATGGCCTCTAAAGAAAAAATGAAAGTACTACCAAAGAGGGTTCTGCTAGTCTAGATACATGATCATTTTTTTTTTTACTAATATTCAATGACTTTTATTATAGGCCTAAAATAGAGATTTTAATGTTACAGTTATAGTCCAATATAATTTAATCTTTAAATCATTACAAAAAATTAGACAGGCTATGTGTTCCTGTGAGCCCCAAAATAAATTTACTATTAAGATTTGTGCGCATGTATGCTTTCATATCAAGCTAATATGGACCATGATGACAATTCCCTGCTCAGATAATTACTGACATAAATGACCACCCCCTGCAATATTCTTCATATGATTAATTTCGATAGTTTTGACTTGTTACCTTTCACTGCAGAAGAATAGAAAGGAAATTTCAAGAGAAATAGAAAATCTTTGGCCATGTAAGAATAATTGAATTTGGTGAGTAAATTTACTAAGTGCATTGGAAAATACAGCTGAAAAGCATAAGGATATACATAGTATAGAGTGTTCATAGACTACAGGAACCAGTTTCATAGAGACTTGTTATATTATAATAACAAAATCACAATTTCTATGACAAATTTCCTATCAGCCAATCAGATTGAAGGATTTCAGTAGCTTTTGACTGTTATTAAAAATTTGTTATTATCACAAGTTTTATGTACATGTAATGGGCTCCAAGACACAAAATCCAATAAATTGATGTGCTCTTGGAACTGACAACAATGATAGAATATTGCCTTTATTCTGCCATCATATCACAAAATACTGTTGTATCCACTATAGCACTGGCAAGAATCAAATCACATAATTTGTTAAACAAATTATTCAATTTTGGCTTTCTTCCCACTCTTAAGTTTGCATATCACTGTTTCTTGGGACTTGATTACAATTATTAGCATACTGACCATAGCCATATTTCAAAATATCCCCCAAATTAATCAGGAAGATTGCAAAATGCGATTTCCTTCAAGTTGACCCTTAAAGAACATTGAGCTTAATACTTCTGCAATAAGCATGGCAGCTGACACCCCGTTAAATGACTTTGATCTTTTATTAAAGGCCCTGCCATATTGTTCCGTGCAACCTCACAGGTGAGTTGCAGGTGATTGCCCGCAACTCACCTGCAACAGTTTTGAGCATGTACAAAACTTTTCTGCATGCAAATCAGACTTGCGTGCGCTCCTGAGGGCAACTGCATGCGAGATACTGTCAAAACGGGCAGCTGAGGGTAGCAAAAAAGTCACCAGGAAGTCACACGCAAGGCTTGCATGGAACGATGTGACAGGGCTTTTAAAGTCTTGAGCATATTTTTATATAAAACTTGTTATATCTGGTGCTCTATCTAGACACACTGTGCCAAAGTTCCAAAACGTTCTGCATATCAGACCAACAATTGCTCAAATCATAACTTCATTACAATTGTCTCTCCAGCCAGAAGTTTGAACATGTACGATAATCAAAGCTTTTGATTGCATATCATTTAAAATGGTATATGTGACAGTGGCAACAATCACAAAACACGATGAAGAAACATCTTGAAAAACAAGGTACAGGAACAAGGAAGGCTATCTGGACCAAAACAAGGCAGCTTTGAAGATTTCTACAGTGAATTTACAATTTTATGCATCAATGCACAATTAAAATAAGAATTCCAAATTCTCTGGGATATTTTTTAATGTTTTAAATTTAATCTTCAGTTTTAACCATAGTCTAAACACTATGGCCCGTATTCTGAAGTCAGGTTTAAATTAAACTCAGGTTTAAAGTTGTGGTTTAAGTAAGGACAGCCAATTGTTACATAAATCACTAACGGTAAAGATATCATATTTCAGCTCATTTGGCTCTCAAATCATTCATAATTGTCTAGGAAGTATATATGGATTATTGTCTTCACCATCGATGAATCAGGAAAGAGCATTGTAAACATAAGAAATGTACAACTTAATAAAACATTTTGATACTTTTGGCTTCCCATACTTAACCCACAACTTTAAACCTGAGTCTAAGGCTGCGTTTATGCGACCTCAAGCTAGAATCATGATTTGAATCATGATTTAAAACACAAACATGAATCACAATATCACAGAATCAGCGTTTAGACGACCATCATTCCAATGCTGTTTCTCCTCAGATTCGGGCCAATCCAGTGCACATCACTAGTGCGCAATTTGACAGAGGAAGTTTTTCGCACGAGTTTCGGCTCTCGAAAAATCTTTTGCTTCCAGAATTCAGTCTATACCTCATTTTGTTTACTTCTATCATATAGGGTCCTTATGCTTCTATTCATTTTGTTAGTTTATCCAAAATGGTGTTCGGAAGTGAATTTCAGAGTGGATCCAATTTAATATTGATACTGTATACTCAACAACTGAGATCATTGTCTGTCCAGTTAGAACTAGAACTTAGAACTAGAACTTGAAGTTGAAGACATGACCAAAAAATTAAAAGTAGTGGACGATGCGATGACCAACACAGAACTTGAACATGACAAGAAATGCATGCATAATATATAATCATGACTTTTTATACAATGGGCATATAGAGCGCCTTGAGCTTGGCGAGAGTCAAACCGAAAGTAGCCCGACACTGTGAGCTCATAGAATCATGATTCAAATCACAGTATCGTTTATTCGAACATTTTCGTACGTGATTCTGCAGAAACGTCTTTCCAAACGCCCCTTTTTTCGTGTTTCATATTTGTGATTCTAATCATGATTATATTCAATTTCGACTAAACGCAATCGTGATTCTGCAGAATCATGATTTGAATCATGATTCAGATCATGATTCTAGGGTAAAAAAGTGGCGGATAAACGCACCCTAAGTTAAACCTGACTTCAGAATACGGGCCAAAGTGTTTAGACTATGGTTAAAACTGAAGATTAAATTTAAAAGTAACACGATGAAGTGCAAGTATTCTTGTATAATTTGTTCAATAAGTACAAATCGTGCAAATTGGATATTGTGGCATGTCAGCTCATGAATATTGGTAAATTCAATGTAAACAATGTGATAAACCGCACTCAAGGGCAGTCAATATAATACCAATATGCAGGTTACCATCTGGAAAATGAAACTGTAAAACAATATTGCTAAAAAAAATTAGCATAACATAAAATTAGCATTACATAAAATACGTACAGGGCGATGTTTCATTGTCTGCTGACAACTGTCAGCATTGACTAAAGTCAAGGTTGTTGATTGGCTGAGAAGTACTGGCCTCTGACTGTTACTACGGCAACTGCCGGAGAATTACTATTTGTTAGTGTTGATAACTTTCATGAAACGCTCATATTTTACCATTAAAATATCAGTTTACCATGGTTACAAACACGTTCCGTCTAAACTCACTCTCTCAATCCATCTCCCTCGACGTGAATATTCATACTCCAGCACATAAAATACACAGGAACAGCAGAAAAATCACCTCTGTAGCTTACAAAACCACCATAAAAGAATAAAGAGAGTGATTTTTTCTTATGAAAAAAAAAAAAGTGATCTCCACAGATTTCAATGCCATAACTACTGCCAGATAATTCATCTCGATTTATTCAAAGTCTTGAATAATTCACAAATTGGATGCATGAATATAGTCTGGCCCAGGGTGGACTCGGCAGGAATAGACCCAGCCTTGCTTGCACATGCCGCACTGTGACTGCACTTGTTATTTAGCCATCAATAGCAATAGCTAGCAGCAGGGACCATGACAAATACTGCACTGATACATTTAGAACCAATGAATAATACACAAAAGTCATTAGAGCACTTATATATACATATTCTATGTGAGTTTCGTGCATTTCTCTAAATGCCTTATGTTAAAAAAAAGTTCTGTAAGGAGATATCTTTCTTACTTCTGTTCATTCTAAAAGATA